>NW_017100081.1:0-321450 GCF_001412225.1 Nicrophorus vespilloides | reverse complement strand
AAGGGCTAACATAATATAAACAATAACACACATAACACTGTAACTAATCTTTTTCGAACTAGTTACCAGATCAATTCAGAAACTATCAAGTATCTATTGAAAGATCATCCTAACTAAAATTTGTTAGTTCCCTTTCATACCCCCATATTTATTCACCGAGTTACCTCATTGCTTCATCATCACTTTCCATTAGACTTGCTGTATAGCAACTTACTTTGATATTTTTCAAACTAATCATCTAACATTTCAACATAAACATTTTCCATTTATATTCTTCTTTTAAATGACCAGATCTCCATATAGATGTTATATAATATTCTATTACTCCGAAGCTTCCATTCATAAAACCTTCTCATACATTCTACACTGCTGCTGCGGCCTCTTTTGTGACATACTTGGCATTTGCCCTATTTGAACCGTCTGCGGCAAACAAGTAGCTTAGGTATTTCACACAACTCTTGTTCATTCAAATATTTATTTATTTTTAATAGAGGTGATCCTTTAGGTCGTATCCACATTGACTATATATTCTAAATTTTCCACACGTCCATATTTAATTAATTTTTCCAATTGACCAGAATTACGTCAATATTAATAAAAACAATAAATTTGTTGTAATCGATAAGTTCTATCCGTTACATTAAATAATAATGTTTGTCAGGTGTACCAACTACAATTCACACAGAAATGGCATTGAAATTTTAACCAATAACAGTCAATTCGAGACTTATCCCAGTCTAACTTCGGAACCGCAGATTATTGTTTATTTTTGCTCTAGCCATGTGTTTTCTGTACCTTAATTATATTTGATTACTCTGCGGAAACTGGCGAAATTGTGTCATAGGTTAATAAGTGAGAAGTATGGTCGATTAAAAGAAGAACCAGTAACCAGTTTGTCCGATATATATTTATGACCCAATAATGACTGTGACACAATATTTCCAAAAACGGAGAAAAAGTTAAAAAAATATATCCAAAAATATATATAGTATATTTTCATTATGATATTATACATTTTTATTGCTTGTTAGTTATACATGTCTAAAATTGTAGCACGCCCCAAACTTTAAAGGTTTGGCACCACTGTGGTACAGTGTTAATAACTAATATAATATATGCGTGTTTCTTGTTCTTGATATGTTTAGTAGCCTTGTTTGCACAAGGGATTTTTAAAATTTCAATGACGAAGATAAGGCATGTAATTTATTTTACTATCATAGTAAGTTCCTTTTTGAATGAGAACATTTATGAAAGTCTTGAGAATATTCATTTCAAATGAATTGTACATTTTGTTTTATCTGTTTCGATGAAATTGGTGTTTGTGCTGTTTTTAGTATACGATACAAAACTGAACAGAATATAGGACTCTTGTTCGAGTTAACTGGAATAATATTCATGTATGCAAATGGGAGTAAACGTTGCGTATCATATCTGAACCCGAAAGGGACGAAGAGAGACAATGTGGGTAAAAGGGAGGGGTTTTTGGTCAGCATTAAAAGTCAATCAAAACCGTATACAAATTAGGGCCCAGCAGCATCTGTTTTATGAATTGGCTCTAATAACTGCGGTCCCTGAATTTATCGCCTCTTTCCATCCAGTCGGGTGTAGGATGAAGAGGAGGTTGTTGTTGGTTTTCGGGGTTAGGTTTGAAAGTTTAGGCCGCTCCATCAATCCAGTTTCGGAAAACAAAACAGGCGAACTGTTGCCGCCGCCCGTGGTGGTGGATCATCATCATCATCCACCACCGGCGACCTCCATCGCCCATCCCCTAAAACCGACCATTAGTTCTTCAATGCGTTCGGCTTCTTGTTTTAATTAGAACAACACATGATGGATTGCCTAGGCCCCATCGTTCCCTTAGGTGTCCTCGGGCTCTTCGCGCTCTGCCACCGAACAAAACCCCTTTTCATCCGGTTAAATGCATTCCACTAATTATTCCCAAGCCGCAGACTCTTTACTTAGAGTCGAGCCGACCTTTGTTCCACGTACATGCATGCATACTCACAGTCACAAACATATATACACATATACATACAAACATCAGCGTTTAATTAAATGAAATAACACTTACACATGTTTGTTAAGATGTATGCAAACACGCCACTCCGTAATCGCGGTTTTCTGGAACCCAAAGCGCGTACTATATTAATTATGCTAACTGCTTTTTAACAGTTCGTGTAAACACAATCGCATTTACGAGTGAAACGCACCGCAAAGGCTCTATTAACGAATTGAAATCTCTGCAAATAAGTTTTAACACTTTTTTTTAAAGCGTCGCCTTTTACAATACCAATTCCCAGGTGCACCGAACGTTTCAGTTGAAAAACGCGACTAAATGCTACACGCCTTTTCACATGTAATACATTTTATGTTTTCAACTGATTTCTGTTGAAGCAGAAAAACTCGTGCTCAATCGGTAAATAATTCATGAGGATTCTTGTTTGGAACATTACATTTCAGCAGAAATACATTCATCTGCAATTATAACCGCATAATATTTTAATACACTTTTTTATTAAGATAATTTTAAAGAACATGTCGGGTAGAATTTTTTTTTAAACAATTATCGATTTAAGAAGAGGCTTAAGACTTAAGAAAATTATAATTACAGTACGATAATTTGATAAAGTGTAAGTTTGGATATACAATTATAAAACAAACGTTTACTAAATACAGCAATACCTCGTATAATGTGACTTCAATGCGGATTCACTATAGTTAAAAATTTCAATTTTCTTATACATTATAGGTTTTGTTCTTTTATACAGTTAATTCTTATTTGTGCGGTTTTTATGCAGTTTTAAAGTCTTCGATTAGTCTGCTTTCAAGCAGTGCGGGATATTAGCGAAAACTATTAGCACTATGCGAGGTTTTCCTGTATATAGAAATGCAAAGAATTACGAACATAACTCATACACAGTTCTTTTGTTGTTTGCAGTTGTCGTGGTCATTGCGGTTCTTTGCGGTGAAGTCGTAAAAAGTATAAATAAAATTCAATTAAGAATGAAAAATTGTTGACGGCAGACAATGAGCAATTTGAATAATGTACGAGTATTAATTCAAATAATTTTACGAGCGTAAGAAATCGGGAATTTCAAAATGAAAGAAACGAAAGCAACGGCCGAAGAGGAAACGAACAAAATGCCGGTAATGACAGCATCGCCTATTTATACCTCATAATCTGCATAGATATTTATAGTTAATAACCGACATTACGCAACTCTGATGCTAATATTTTTGCAGTCGTTCTCTTTCAGGTTCGTCTCAGTTCATTTTTTTTCACCGCCCTCCTCATGTTTGTAATGTAACATTCTATTGTCGTCGTTGGAAGCTATGAATACATGAATAAATGTGAATTATAAGTAATCGGTGATAGCTCAAATATCTCTCTTGTAATTTTCTTATATTCTTGTTTGTTATTAAATGCGAAATATTTACATATCACTTTTTTGTTTCAGGTGAGCTGAGTTCCTATTAAGTAAGACCAATACATTTCATAGACGTGATCATTGAGAATTTCATTGAACTTTTTATAGTTCTACATGAGAATTGTAACATAAAGGAATGTGGCATACATGATTGAAATGCTTTGTGAAGAAAGGATTAAATGTGTACATACAATAAATATAAATGGTCAGAACTGAAGCATCTAGTATATATTGTCCCTTCCGAGTATTTTCCTTGTACAAAAAAGAACATGTTTCGCTGGAAAAGTAAATCATGCAAGTCACAAGTCGCTTGGGTAATAATAATAATTATTATAGCAAGAAAGTACATATTTACATGGAAATATATTGTTGCTAATCTAACGACTTAATGATTTATCGTTTTGCAATGCAAACTTAATGTTAATTTATATTTATATTCAAATCATTCTATTCCTTGGAACTTAATCCACTTTATTTCATGATTGATTATCATATCAGAGTTTCTTCAGAGGTTTGAATGTATATTAAATTAACGTTACTATTTATTAATCTAGTTTCCAAGGAAATCAATCTAACGATTGATGACATTTGATTGAATAACTAATAACAATAAATCCATATAATAATCTCTTAGATTACGCAGAAAATTCAATCAGTAATCTGTTTTGTTAGTATTTTGAAACCGGACTAATCGAGGAACTAAATAAAAGAGAAATAAACTCCAAAACTACTTTATTATATAAACTGGTAATTTATGTATAAAACAAATAATTGTGTTAACTATTTTCTTTCATTAAAATTTAGTTTGTTATAAAAATTTCAAATCGGATCGAATTCACATATTATATACATTTCTTTAAATTATTTAGTTTAATAGGACAAATAAAACGTTTTCAAATGTATTCAAATAATAAGAGCAAGAACAGAAAACTTTTGTCAATATGTTATATTTTTTTGGTAACTTCTTTGACTGTTTTTATTTGAACACCAATGATCTTTTTTTTACGTTTTAGAATAACTTTATACGTGAGCAGTTTGTTTTCTTTCGATACTTATAAGTTTTCACGTAACAGGCAATAGAGTTTGCTAAACTTAATTTCAAGTTTTTTTCCACTTCTCTTATTTCTTGCCTTTCAGGTTAATCATTTATCCTATACATGTGTTACTTTCTCATATAGTTCATATCTTGATGAGTGTAATTAATTTGATTGTTAGTAGAATAATTTTATTGTTTATGGGTTATAACAATTACGAAGAAATGTTGGATGATGGCAGTAAAAATAGGAATAATCTAAATTTAAATGATATTATTTTCAAAATTTAATTGTATTTGTAATTTCTTTTAACAATAGAAACTTGCGAATTTTTAATGAAATAATTACTATAATATATACAGCAATACCTTGCACAGTGCGGATAATCGGTTCTGTCCGGACTAATTGAGGATTTCAAAACTATACTACCGGATAAACCGGACAAAGGAGGACTGTATAAAAGGTGAAAACATGATTAATACACATGAATTTGTGCTTTTTTTTAAGAATTTATTTGTGTTGTGAAATTTTCAAACCGGACTATAGTGAATCCGGACTGATCAAGGTGATAAAGTTATGATGTGCATTATTTTCAACTGGGAATTAACATGATGAGTTCATATTATAATATATAAAATATTTTATGCAATTTATAACACTTACAAATTTTGATATAAAAACATGAAACTTACATAAGATTTATGTAACAACTTTTCCTTCTTATATAATGTAATTGAAATGTTGGTAGTGTCGTCTTTTTGTTGTCTTATTATACTAATATAGAAATGCAAACCTATTTGAATTGTAATTTCCTACGACCAGGGAAGCTTGGGAACGCTTCAATTACACGATTATAATGGAGGTATATTCATGTCGCGGCTTTCTTTCGATCATTTTTTTATGAATGCGTTTTTACTGTGTGCGGACGGAATGGAATACATTAATAAGTCACAGTTTGTTAACATTCTCATTATTTTATAAACCGGCCTTTGACCCTGCTCGTGTCTGGTTCAGTTAGAAGTACTGCACCTACTAGTTTACAACATGACTACTGAAATAGCATTAATCTGTCCACGCTGCACATCTATCCAAATATGCTGACTTTGTTACAAGCAGATGATTTTTTTACTGCTGCTCTTCCTGCAGCGACTACATTTTTACTCTAATAAAAAAAAGTTGAAACATCCTTGGCTTAGAGCAGTTTCCAATTTGTTTTCGTTTGCGATCTCAATTTTACCCGTTACGCCGTCGCGAGCCGTCAACTAATTTAGTGTAGGAAAAATTTGAACTTGTCCTATTTGCATAAACATTAACATGCTCCTATGCAAATTCTACTTATACATAATTTATACACTAACCGGTGACGAGCAAAAAGAAATTGACGCAAAAAGATGAAGAAACAAGAGAAAATAGAAATATGCGTGATCATTAATAATGGACGGATGGTTGATATTTTCTAGAAATGCTAAATTGCATTCTATTTATAGACACGAATTTTGCATAAATGCTCTTTCAACCTTACCTCGCCAACAAATAATATTGTGAGGGGGAAATAAGATGTATTCGAATTTCGCAAATCCACGTTGAACATTTTAAAATTGCGTCTCAATTATTTATAACGTTATATAATATATTATTTTGTCAACATTATGTATGTACTATCCGATATATGCGGACATTCCGCAAATTAACTCACAGTTGACAGTTATTGCAATTTATTACTCGAAGACAGCTATCCATTAAAATTACAATTTGCAATATCCTTTATCACCTTAATAACTAATTAATAGGAAATTGCAAATTCAATGCTTCGATGCGTTTGATAACAGCTAGTTTATTTATTGGAAGAAATATTAATATTTCTTAAATAATGTTATAATATTTTTAAACATATGTTAAATATGCAATATTTCTTATGCAATTGAATGCAAACTAATACAGTGGAACTTCTCTTAACAAGCATAATCCGTTCCAGAATTTCTGGATTTTTACTTGTATAATGAAATACTCGTATATTGCAACAATTTTCCCCATATAAACTGTAACATACGATATTGATTTTGCTTTTCATATCTATTTAATAATTTAATAATTTTTCACAAAAAAAACACAAATATCATATAAAAATACGAATATGTGAACACAAGTTTTGAAAATGATGTAACAGGCGTCACTCATTATGCGAAACGTCGGTCGTTAAGCGAATCATTTTTAATCAATTTATTTTGCGTAATACTTGTTATGCAAGGTGCTCGTTAAGCGAGGTTCCACTGTACTATGTTAATTGAATATTTGTACTCATATATTTTTACAAAAAAATAAAAACTTATATAAAAACATATCATGAACAATAATATTTACTTGCTTAAGCTTAATTATGATTTACATTTATTTAGGAATCACGTTTTATTGCAAAATTACATAAAATTATAAACGTTGAAAAGGAAAAAATAACTCTATATAATGAACAAAATAAAATAACAATTTTTTAAATAATACAAAGAACAAAAATGAAATGTAACTGAGCAACCTCATTTAATAAGTTCGTAGGATGACATATACATGGAGCCTCTATCGAAAAATCCATATGATTTTTAGGAAGTACCAACCTTCAAACGTCGCCTTTCAAAATTTCATGACAATCTGAAGTTTACTTCACAAGTTACAATGGTTTTAGTAACGCTTCTTTTGTAATTTTCAAATCAATGGAAAATCTGAATTTTGTGTGTTGATAAAACATGATTGGAAAAAATATCGTTGAAGCAAAGCAACTTGATAAGTGTTATACTCTTCTCCGTAGAGACAAATGGTGGAGACGTGGTTTGCTGATTTTAAACGCGGTCGTACAGACACAAATGACGCTCTAGTCACCCAAATTCGGCAATTGTTGCAGAAAACATTGTTGGCCGATCGCAAATTGATGTTCCGTGAGATAGTTTACATCCTAAAGATATCTGAAGGCAGTGTATTCACCATTTTGCATGAACATTTGATCATGAGAAAGCTTTTTTTGAAATGGGTACCGCGTCAAGCTGTTCAAGTAAAATAGAAAGGAATTTTCATGGGGTATGTAACAATGGATAAACCTGAATCCACCACTACACAAGAGTCAAATCTGTTATCAATAAACAGGATGAAAGCCGTATTTTGAAGGTATTGAAATGTTAGAGAAGCGCTGGTATGAATGTGTCACTCTTGAACTTGAAATTCATGAATGAAATCGAATATTGCCCAAAAGTTGTTGTTTTATTGGTCATTCTACGAACTTATTGAGTAATGATTACATTTTATGAAATTGTAATTAGAATCATACTTTATTATTTTTTGTTGTAGTTAAATTTCTATGAATATGCTTCATCTATATTCTCTTAAGTGCTAATCATTGATCCTAGTCTATTAATGGATACATTTTTTAACGAGTGCAAATTTATTTCTTCTGTTATCTCCATAGTTGCAATATAATTTATAATTTATGTTGTGTGCTTCGTAATTATTGTCTCATAACTATTTTGAATTAAATTACTAATACAAAACATAAATTTATATTGAAATATCATAATTCTGTGGAAATGATAATATCATGTCAAGAAATATTTTATTTGTAATTAATTAATTTATAAATAAATTCATATTGTAAGTTAAATCCTTTTAATTTATTAGTCTGTATGAAATAATTAAATAATTAAGTTATTGCATAACATTTTTAGTGACGTAGAAATGAAAGTACAGTGGAACCTCGCTTAACGAGTTTAATCCGTTCCAAAATTTCCGGATTTGTACTCGTATAGTTAAATACAGTGAAACATGTTCAGAAAAACACATAATATGTGTACACAAGTTTTAAAAATGAAGTAGCAAGCGCGCAATCCGGGACTTCTCTTCTCATCTTCACTCTTTATGCGAGTCATTTTTTTTCAATTCATTTTGCACGTTAAGCGAATTGTTCGTTAATGGAGGTTCCACTGTACATTAATTATAGAATTTTTAACTAGTTGAAGACTATTTTGAAATTTAAGGTGGAAAACTTAATAGTTTCATACGTGGATTTGATTAAATATAGCATTTTATAAAAACATTGTTCTACTTGGATACAATTTGTTTTGTTAACTTTACTATGTTATTTTGATGATATTATCTAAATGTGTTTGTGAGTTCGTAATGTTGTAAGACTTTTTTTACTAAATCACTATAAGAAACATTAAATTACAAATGTCTACCGAGACGTAGATTAAAAAAGTTTTAGAACACATAATAATATAAAATACCTCGAATTGTCCGTATCATTACTTTCGATAAAATTGTGAATTCTTATATGCATTGATTATACACAAAAATAGATACTTGTTCTAAACACTTAATTTTTGTAAAATCAATAATATAAAGATTATTAGGAGTCAATAGTCTTTGGGTCAAAATGGAGCCAATATAAACTGTAAACATAACCTATTGCATAGTGCAGTTATGATCATTCTGGATTCACTATAGTCCGGTAAAAATTTCAATAAAAACTAAATTTGCATTAATGAAAATAAGAATAAATTTAAAAATAGTTTTCCCCATTTATACAGTCAAGTTTCTTTTTGTGTGGTTTAGTCTTGTATCTATTTAGTTCCTCCATTAGTCCGGTTACAGACAGTAAGGAATCGATTACCGGCACTATGCGAGGTATTGCTGTAATTTCATTTAAAAATTACATTTTCTCTCATACCGATTATTGTAAAATTATTGATATAGTAAGGAAAATTGTATAATAATGTTCAATAAAAATCTAAATTTTAATATAAGTTTCATTGTTATTTGTATTTGATATAAATAAATAATTAAGTATTATTTATGTAAAACCTCGTTTAATCCGAAAAATTAGTTCTGATCACAAACGTAATATTAAATTTGTTAAATATATAACAAATTCTTTAATATTTTTGAGAAGTATTAAGTAAGTTATGAAAATGTATTTATTCAACTATTAAGCTTTCGATGAACTTTGAGCTTAGTGTAGCATTTCAATAATGTATAGACTAAATTTCTGCCATAATTCAATGCAACACATATTGAATATGAAACGAAATAGTTTTAATTGTGTTCAGCTTCGGATTAGTTTGCGAACAGGATTTGCGAATCTGTTAACTATAATCTATTTGGGAACAGGGAGGATCTTTGTTCCCGTTTCGCATCCAGAGCGGAACGCGAATCGCACCGTTTCGACAACTAATAAGTAAACCGCCTACGAAGTCGTACTTAATTAAATATTAATTATACAAGACAGATGGAATAGATGTAACAGTTCTAAGCGCGATATATGAACGGCTAAAATTTGAAGAAATTTGTAGCGAAGTGCAGGGAGGATCAGATAAACCGAGAGAACTCGAGCTCAGCCTGTTTGCAATTACCCTGTCAGGTGCATTTCAAGGCACCGTGCATCATCCGCCATGTAGAAGTCATAAAATATGCATATATAGGTGATGTATATATGGCATACACATATAATATTAAAACGTTGGCATCTTTACGCTGTTACTGGGGAATGGCGGTACTTTATTTAATAGACCCTTGTAATGCCACATTTTGAAATCGACTACCACTTTTGTGAGTGTAATAATGCATACCTACTTGCTTCTAAAAACAACTCGCAAATGCTACCTATTTATATCGTTTCGGTGAAAGTAAAAAAAATTACCCTTATTTTATATTACGAGTATTTCAACATATTCGTAAAGTGCGTAATCATATTATACACAAACATTTTTTTTTGTATATCCTTGGGTAGGAAAATCTGTTCTGAAAATTAATTAACGAATCTATGGAAAACGCGTGTGTGTACCATATTTTTTTCTGTTTCTCATAAATCACACGCTCGTAACGAGAGCATCAACCGTGCATGCATTTCTTCGTGGAATTTATATATATACAAAGACAACGTGTAGATTTTCTATTTAATTAAATGGCACGAATGATTCGTTAATGGTTAGGACGTGTTTAGATCCTGGACTATATCTCAATCCGGATTGAATCCGCGACATTTACTAAGTACAAACGTATAGATAACTTCAAAATCCTTTTTCTTTCTGTTATTTTTTGTTCAATCGATTTCACACTTATTTCATTCCTGGAAGTCGTTCGTTTACTTGATGTAGTTTGCATAATTTAAATGTCGTGAACATCCTGATACACAGTATAATTAAATCATTGATCATATGTAATTATCAGATCAAATATTCACATTTTAATTCATAATTTATAAACATTTAAGCTTTTATATAATTCACTTGTAAATCGGATAGCATATATAAAAATAAATACTTTAAAAGAATAAGAAACTATTAACATTCCAATTATAAATTAATTAATAGTAATTATAAATAATTTCTTGTATTTATAATCAATTAGTACATTTGAATTTATATAAATTGAACATAAAATTTGCGCGTTAGCAATAAAAGTTAGGTAATTGATTATTTAAAAAATCGCCTTATTTGGGTATGATGAGAGAGTAATAACAAAATTGGCCATTGTTTTCAAAATTGCTTTATACGATGACGGAAACACAAATTTCTGTGAATCTAGAATGTTTTCGTTAAGCGAGGTTTCATTGTATTTTCTATGAAGTCTAAAGCACAATAAGTGCTTAAGTGTGCCGCTAGCAGCTACGCCACTGGAGGTATTCAAATATTGATTTTTATTCTTGGAAGGATTAAGTCAATATATGTATTTTATTATATATTTTTTCTTTAATTGATACAACTACATAGCATAATTCATGTAAAATTAATAATTTAGTAAAGTAAAATGTATGCGCAATATCAATAAAAGAGATAAAAACATGTAGGAAGTGGAATGTTACAATTTTACTATTTAACTGTATATCACAAAAGATCATAAATGAAATCAATACTCCTAAAAAAGGACGTTATGTTTGGTTTAGAGCATTTCTTTTTCTTGCTCAATTGTTACATTAGTATTTATTTTAAGTTATTATACTACATAAAAGAGGGCGCTGCATGTAGCTTGTAGCATACAAAAATGGCCAAAGATTGACGATGTATAGTTCATGGTGGCAAAGTAATTAAACTCCACCTTCATCTAATTGCACGTTATATGTCAACGTTCTAGTCGTATTATTAACATCTTCTAAACAATCTAGCTATAGATTATTACAGCCATTCTAATTATGTGACCTAAATGTCAAGATTAAAATGAATTAAGTCATATAACTACAAAAAATAAAGCAAACATAATATCTTTTTTCAGTGATTTGTATTTATTTAGAATCATACATATTTACGAAACAATGCTTCAATAGTTTAATTATGATATGAATTTGTTTATGATATAATTAACACAATAACTTTTAAGTGTTAATAATCAAGTTACTCATTTAATTTTGTATAACATATAAACAAATTTGGCAGAAAAAACTAGGTTAATAGATCTTTGGCCTGAATGGTGACCAATAAATACATTTAATTTAAATAAATACTGTCGCATAATTAAATTATAATGTTTGTGTTTTCAATAAATTACGATTTTATTTAACGAAATAACGTTCATTTATGGAAATAAATACTACAGATTTAAAATAAATAAAATATTTTATGACACTTTTTACTATCTTATTTGTATGAATGTTATGTGAAATTGCCCACTTTACATTTCGTAATTAAATAGAAGTTATAAAACGTTTAACTAACTTTTAATATGTAACATGAAATTTTAATTGAAAAAAGGGAATTTTGGTAACATTTATTTTAAAAAATGTGCATTAATTGATTCAAAATAAATGTGACAAAAATAATATGATAGACGAGTGTAAAGGAATTCTGCAAAAAAACGCTAACGTTTCTCGCTAACGATAGATGTATAGAAAACTCCGGCTCTGGTCTAGACCAGGTGATCCCAAACTGGGCGTCGAAGAAGAACTATTATTAACATAAAGTTTGCCCTGAGATAGACCAATGTTTCCAATGTTTCTAATGTATTTAGGGCGACGTAAACCGAAATGGTTTTTAGACCAGGGAGACGAGAAGATAAACGTAATTAATTCTAGGAGCAATTAAAAAAAACATTGTATGTTGTTCTTATAATTTCATTGAATTATGTCCGTATTAAATTATTCTTATAAATTATTCTTGTAAATAACCTAAAGGCAACAATGTTATTCAATAAAGAAACTTTTAAAAATGAAAAAACTCACCTAATTAAAAAAAACTGTTAAAAATTCCAAAATTATAGTAATTTTCAAACATACAAAGTCACCGCAAATTTAACAAACTACCGTAGATTTCAAACATTAAATAAATACCGATTATTTTTTAGAGGTGTTAATTGATGACTGCTAGTTGTTGGATATGTTCTCATGGTATAGGATTTTCTTCTTTGTTTATATCTATGGGCGGTTGTTGGATGTATGGAAGGAAGGATGGTTGGTGGAGAAGCGGCGTTGGCCTGAGAGTAACGACGACCCTTTCGATTACCGAAAGGTCAAGGGAACAACCAATAAATGTGATGTATTGTGCGAATTATGCATTTGCGGTAATTCGCATGTGTGTGCGAATCGCCTTCGAGCGCGAACGTTTAATTTATATTTACGTCGATTTTTGCAAGCGCCTTACCTAGGTGTAGTGGAGTGTCTGTCGGGCCGGTATCGATTGTTGCAGGCCGTTAGGAATATTAGTTTACACCTACCCGTGACATAAGTAAATACGACGGTGATTTATCGCGACACGATGATGTGAGAAAATCGCGTGATTTACACGAACGGGGTGAGAGTATAAAGGGGGGATGGTTTGTTGCCTTAGGATTTTTACCCCGAATTCTCATTCTCGCCAACTTCATATGTTCCGTGGAACATATTACATATTACACTGCCGACGCCAATATTTATTGCGCGTTTCACACATCGCCGATTTATTCATAACATTTTCTTTGTTGGTAGTTTCCTGCCCACGAATGCAGGCGGAAATATGATCTACAATTCACTGGCAAACAAAGAAAGGAAACGCAAAAGGGGTTCCCTAATATCGTTACCATCGATCACGTTTGATCGATCTGCCAGCCGTGAAATTTTCATGAAATCGTATAATTCTGTAATTACAACGTGTCCATATCTCGTCCTTGTCTTATTGAATTTATGACTGACAATGGATGGAGCCCATTAGATCCATCAGCTTCGAGACTGCGTGGGCGTGGGCACCTAAATAAGTACATTATACTATGTAAGTAGGTGCTGCCAACAATATTAAAATCCAAACTAAATATACACCTCAGATATCAATGTTATATATTATAATTGTATATCAGCTTATCCAAATTATTACTAGAGATTGTAACAGCAGGTACTTAATGTATAATCCAGAACTGACAACTTCACTTCTAGAACTAGATTAATTATTGTTTTCATATTTTATTGCCTAAATTTTGTTCCTTGTAATTATTATCATATAAATAATTTACTATTACAGCAGACTATAGTTTCAAAAATAATAAGGACTTTATATATGTTAAATATTTTACTCAAATATATTATAGAATCTAAATATGACTATTTATTTTTAATACCTTTACAAGTATTGTTAATATATAATAAAAATACACATTTTATTAATACTCACATTAATTAGAATTTCAATTACATTCAGAGATTTTTAAATCATTTCATATTATTTTCATATTTGAACTATAAAAAAAATTCTGAGAAAATATTGTATAACAGAAGATTTGCCTTTTTGAAAGAGTTTTTTTACGCGAAAATCCGAACACACCGCGGTACTTTTTATACGCGATTTTTTTTACACGGTCAGAAAATATAAATAAGTAACGTAACCATTTCGTCAAAATTTAACGAAATGTTGTAGCAAAAGGTGATCCGAAAAAAATTACGTTGAAGATGAGAAGATGATGTACCAATTAAAATGAAAATTTTATTTCATGACATCGAATAAAATTTACTTTATTTAATTTGTTTATTGAAATGTCATAATTATTTTGTGTTAAGCTATATGAAATAAAAATGAATTTTTAAAACTTATACTAGGTTTTAGTTCCGATTTTCATTTGCGACAATAAAAATCCATGTGGAATGGAAATTCAGAGACGCCTGTATTTGTATTTTAATAATACTCTTTTTAAATAACACTACGATTGAAAAGACTCAATTTTAGTTATTCAAAGTACGACCGTCATTTATTTCAAAGGATATAACATTATAAGAAGTTTAGAATATTTAAAATTAATGTAAAAATGCCTCTTCTCTAGTGGTTGATAAATGCGCAAGTATGGAATTGGTACAAACTATTAAACGATTCAATGTTTATAATTCATCTGGTACTTAAAATATCCGAAGCCTTAGCTGGAGGAAATATCGTTTCCTTGTATATACGTAATTGCGTTTCGGAATGTACTTTGAAATCGAAGTAAATGGAACGGATATAAATCTGTTATTATAATTTCACACATTAATCATAAATTTTATGAAATTAAGCGTTCGCAAACGTTCAGTTTCTAATGCAACAGTCGTGTAAAAAATACACCAAAAAAAAAGTAGTACACAAATAACCGAATAAACGAGAGAGACATTAAATAGCACAATAATTCACGCTCATCTTCATTGGGTTCAATTGGGCGAACGCATTTGATAAAAATGATATATGGTGTAATTGGACCAATAAGCGAAACCAAAAAATAAAATGATACGTCTATTTTTAAAACGGATCTGCTGTCGGACTGTCTAAATAGTAACATTGACCTTTTCAGTGGTTGCTTTATTTATAAACATTGGGTATTCCTCGTAAATTACGAAACATGAGTTGGAATTACGATCGCACGACGTCCAATAAAGTCATGTTAATTCTGACACGTCCCTAACATGTAGAATCAAATAAGCTACAATTTATAGTGCTGTAGGGCATGCGCGTAAATTCGGGACTTCAATTGATGGAAAAGCATGAGGAAGGTATGGGTCAATAGGCTTATATTTATCAAGTTTTAATGATTTAACATGATTTTAATGTTTCAATATTTCAACTTGTAAATAAATCGAGTAAAAATTCAAAAGCAAGAACTCTGTTGATGACAAAATAGTTATAAAAGAAGAAAATTATAGCTATAGAAAGAATTCAAATATTTCAACTACCAGCAACTACATTTTATCCCAATTCAAAGATGTACCTAAATTGGAATAAAGGTTTGAAGATGAAGGAATTGAAGAAAATATACCTTTGTATACACGATTTGAATCATGCACAAAGAAAATTGAATCTGAGGAGCACGAAGTTCAAAAAGTTGATATAGAAGAGTTTACGAAGACAACGGAGAAAGTTGTCTTTAGCAAAACATACAGGTAGTGGATGATACTGAATATGTAAATTGTTTTGAGGGTTCAGATGAGTTGTTTAAAAGCAGGAGTGTTAGATCTTGCTCTACTACTATTCAGATAAAATTATGAAGAGGTGCAAGAAGAGAAAAATGAAAAGCGGAAAACATATAGTTCTGATGTTGAAGAAGAAGAAGAGAAATATAAAGTCTAGAAAGAAAATAAGTTGATGAAAGTTATAAAGCCAAGATAGAAAAGATGAAAAAAAAGCGAAAAAAATATAATTCAAAGAATGAAGAAGTTAAACAAAAGACTTCCACTAAAAAAAGGATGAAGAAGAACATTTTTGGAAATGGTGGGAAAAGAAAGTTTTATGTGAAAACCAGATGGAAGAAAGAGTATTTAAGTCAACACCAACGGCAAACGAAATAGAAGGAAGAGTAGAAGGTATTGATTTTTAGTCTCAGGTAGAGAACATATTAATGTGCTCCAAGAAGACGGTGTTGAATAACACCAACAGGCAACAGCCAAGGCAACCATAGGAGGAGAAGAATCTGCACTCAAGAGAAGGAAGTTGAGCCCAAAACCTTCCAACGCCAGGGACTCACGCCCAGCCGGCGTAAAAGATTTTGTTAATTTGTTTTCGTTTTCGATTTCATCCGTCATGTTACAACCATTACAAGCATAGATAGAAAAATATATACAAAGTTTCAAGATTAAAATAAGTTGATTACAAACATAGTTATTTCATAGCATATTGCTTATTAGGTTTAAATGTTTCAACTTTTAAATATGAAGATTATAAACATTTACAAAAAAACTGAGTTAATAGATTTTTGCTTGTTACGTTTTAACTTAAATAAGTAATTTTTATGTTTCAATGTTTCAACTTGTAAATAAGTCAAGTAGTAACAAAGACAGAAAAACATGTAAAACGCTTATCGATTATTAGATTTTAATGTTCCAATTTCTTAACTTGCACGAAAGACGATTACAAACAGAGACTGAAAAATATTAACAAAGTTTGGGTTAAAATCCTTTCGGTGATTAGGTTTTAATATTTCATCATTTATATAAGTTGATTACAAACATATACGGAAAAACATATAATAGCCTTTTGCTTATTAGGTTTAAATGTTTTAAAATATTAAATATAAAGATTATAAACATTGATTTAATAAATTTAGATTATTAGGTTTTAATATGCAAAAATATTTAGGTTTAAAACAGTTGTACAAAATCAATAGTTTTCCGGTCATTAAGTTTAATGTTTTATATGTAAATGAGTACATTATCAACAATTATATAAGACCACACAAATTAATATATGTATATATGATAAAAGGAATAATCAAGTTTATTTCTCGTGACGAACAAATTATCATTGAAGCGAAATATTACGTAAAGGAAAATGCTGCAAATGAGTTAATTTGTAAACGAGCTCATCCGTGAAGAAAATACTGTACACAAATTATATCTAACGGAGGATACTGTATATTTTTTCTCTTTATCACTAAACGTAAGGTCGTCATTTGCAAAATGCTTTTCAGTGTCATTGCTGTGAGGCTTTCGGCCTCCGACAGTTCACATAGCGTAATAAAAAGAAATAAAATTAAAAAAAACAATTTCATTCATAATTGCAGTTTTCCCACGAACTTTGAATGAAATTAAACGCGATAGACTTAATTTAAAAAAATATATTTTCTGCTATGAATTCATTTAAATTTCATCTCAATTTTTAAATCTTAAAAACTTTAGTTGTGTTGTACATTTTATTAATTAATTATTGTTCTCTATATATTATATTTTTGATTTTTGTAAAATGTAATTTTCTATAGAAAATTGCATTTTAAGTAGTAAATGATATTTGTTCTCGTTTTATTTTCATTATGTAGGTTTAAATATGAAAATGTTTATATAAATTTAAATGCTTGCATTATTAATATTTGCATTTTGAATAGCAATTAATATAAGTAGTAAGAACAATGTGCAAAATGCAGTAGTGTTACCCATATAGCTTAAGGTAATGTACGGCACAGTTATTGCAAACGCGGTAATCAAACTATTAATTAGGAAATGCATGAATCTCGATATTGCATGCAATAAATTAGCAGTACTAAATTCATCAATTATATTATTTTATAATAGCTGTTAATACCGTAAAATACATAAAATAAAAGCCGTATAAAAATAATATTATTTATACGAAATTATAGTTACTCATAATTATTGTATTGGAAGCTATTAAATGAAAATATATTAGAAAAATATAATTTTTTGCCTCTAGAAATAATAAAATACAATTTGAAATAGAGATACATTTTCATATTTGATATGAATAAAAATAAAGTAGTTACAAAACTCGATTGATTTTTAACTAGTAATAATGTGGTATGATTTGTGGTTTTATAATAAGTATTTGTTATTTACAAAAGTATTTTAAAATTAAATATGTTTCAACAGGAAAAAATGTTACGTCAAAATAAATAGTTAATGCGTTGAAGTTCCTCTAGCACTTTCTTTACCTCCTCGGGCATTTCCATAACATTTCCCAAAGGATGTAGCATACCCTCAGTCTTTCCTGAGATGCAGCTTCTATTTAAATTCTCCTAAACTCTTCGGGAATTTCCATCCTGAATTCCATACCTATGGGTGCCTGGGTTACAGGTTTCATTATCTTGATTGAATATACGATCATAGGCGTTATGGTTTTGACTTTCCTCTTCCTCTACGGGATTATAGTCTACATAATGCCTACATCCAACACCACTTAAATTCATATTATCTTGAACTAAAATATGTCCAAAGGCGTCATAGTTCTGATATTCCTTTTCTATTTTTAGGGGGTTGTAACCTACATCATGCCATGGGATATTACTAACATTCATATTATTTTGATCGAAAATGTGTTCATAGACGTTATGAGGCTGATATTTCTCTTCTATCTTTACGAGGTTATAGCCTACATCATGCCATGGGACATCAGTCTTTGGTTGGTGATCGGTCTCCTAAAGGGATCCCTCTCGTAGCACCTGGTCGCAATTAAGCCTTGCCTGGCCGGGGCCCCAACAAAAGACCCCGCCGCAAAGCCCCGAAGAAGTTTGCGAGCCTAATCAAGTTCGCGCGGGGTAGATATCCCCAAACGCAGCCATGAGAAACGACTATGGTCGCTATCTACCCGCCTCCTCAAGTAAAGATCTTGAGTGCATGTGTCGGCGCAGGAAGAGACCTCAGAAGGAGGTACCTGCTCTCGCAACACCACGCCGCAGGGTCGCAAATGACCTCACTTGCCCGCGATGTTGGGCCACCACTGCCAACTACGATTGCATCCACTTACAGGAATCTGCCCATGCCGGGGTGAGATGAGGGACCCTATTCGGAAGCCGAAGCACCTTCTGGTCAACCCCCCCAGGGCCTCCCGGCTGCCATGGGACATCATTGACATTCATATAATTTTGATGTAATATATGCTCATAGGCGTTATGCTGTTGATCTTCCTCTACATGGGTGTGGCCTACATCGCGCCGCCAAGGGACCCCACTTAGATTCATATTATCTCGATCGAAAATATGCTCATAGGTGTTATGCTGTTGATTATCCTCTACCTTTACAGGGTTGTAGCCTTCACCATGCCTCCAAGGGACACCAATTACATTCATATTATCTTCATAAAAAATATGATCATAGACATTATGATGATGATTTTCCTCTTCCTTTACAGGGTTGTGCCCTACATCATGCCACCAAGGAACACCACTTACATTTATATTATCTTGATCGACAATATGATCATAGACATTATACTGTTGATTATCCTCTTCCTCTACTTTTACAGGGTTGTAGCCTTCATCATGCCTCCAAGGGACACCACTTATATTCATATTGTCTTGATCAAAAATATGTTTAAAGACGTCATAGTTCTGATATTCCTCTTCTTCGATCTTCAGGGGGCTGTAGCCTACATCATTCCTCCATGTGACACCACTTAGAATTATATTATCTTGATCGACAATATGTTCAAAGGCGTTATGAGACTGATATTCTTCTTCATTTAATTTAATGAGAAAATAATATGAAAAGCAGTTTATATTGTTGCAAACTTTATATAGCTCTACGTTATTATTTTCTACTTCTAAAATTATGCTTTATGACAATAATTATTACTTGTGGTATGGTTTTTTTTTCTTGAAATTATAGAAATTTAAATAATATTAATAAGAGTTTTGCTATTGTCCAGAATGTTTATATTTAACATTGTTGACAGAATATAATTGTATTTAACTGGTTTAAGTAATCATAGCATTTTTGAACTTGAATTTTAGTTGTTCCAATTGTTTTTTGCATAATATACTCTTAAAATGTAAGCATTGATTCATTTTTATTTATTGTTATTAAAAATTTCAATTGTAGACTTTCTGATTTCAAGGTTGTTCTAATTTAAGCGGTACAAATATAATTACAGTGGAACCTTGCTTAACGAGTTTAATCCGTTCCAAAGTTTCCGGATTTATACTCGTATAGTGAAATACTTGTGTAGTGAAACACGTTCCTTCCCGGAAAAAAAAAGTATAACTCGATGGTCTCGATTTTCAATGACTTTTTTTCATATATATGGTTCTTTTTATTTGGAGACATGCAAGTGTTATTAAATTTTGCACAAAAAAAAACACAAATAACATGTCTGAACACAAGTTTGGAAATTTTGTGATCACAGACAACACTAAGATGCAACTAGAATGACCACTAACACCAGGAACTGATTTCCAACTCACACACGGTGAAGTGTGTTTATATCGAAGATGGTTAATATATTCAAAAATACACATAATTTGTGTACACGAGTTTGAAAAATGATGTAGCAGGTGCGCAATCCGCGACTTTTCATCATCACTCGTTATGCGAAACGTCGCTCGGCAAGCGAGTCATTTTTCTTACAATTTATTTTGCTCGTTAAGCGAGGTAATATTAAATTATGAAAAAAATACATCAAATTAGCGTTGGTTTAATAAATTGTATTTAACATTTTTTCGTACAATCCAAAGCGACCAAATGAGCGATTCAAATGAATTCCCATGCGGAAATATAGTTAAAGCAATCAGAATACAATAGAGCTTAAGACAATGTGTGAGGTCCAGTATTTTTCACCTTTTACCATTTAATTACACACCATAAGCTGCATTTACATTCAAACAACATCTTATTTTTCTAATTGACTGCGAAATTAGACTACATTGGGGAGGCGTAATTAATATAAAATGGAACTATTAAAATAATCACTCGTCCTGAATTCAGCACAGCAAAACAAAACAAATCTCGCAATTTGCATAATGCCGTTCCGTGTTTGTATGTGTATATATGTTTGTTGCGAACAGGCGTGTTCGAGGAATGAAATTTATATACCATTATATTCAACCTTAATTATTATTTATCATTAATATAATAACCCTGTCTCTTTCTACCGCAATTTCTCTTTGGATGTCTCCGTCGAACGCGTAGGAAATGCGAAAGGCTCATCTTCACGCTTCGTGACCGCAATTTCGAAAGCCAAAAAAATCGTACGCGCATCGATAGTTAATAAATATTTGACATGGCGATTAAATAAATCTATTTTAATCGAGGGATGAATCTCGAAACGGCAGTTCTTAAATGCCAAAGCAACCTTCGACTTTCCACCCACGAGCAGGAAAATACTTATCTCGTCGTTCGTTAATTGTTTCGCAACTTCAGCTCTGATTATTGCAATTTGACCGCTGTTTTTTGTTTACTTCGTATTTACTACGTGCATTACTTTTTGTACTCCGCAAGCTTGAGCTTACGAAATCCTCGCTCATTCGTGTGAAATTTTATAAATTACAGATACACTTTGCACGCCAAGAACTATAACAATCGAGACGACGATTTTTGTGCCGTTTGTAAAAGCCAATCATTATGTATGACACCTCGCAGACAGTTTTAAAAGGCTCTCATTAATTATACGCGTTGGCCAATGATTAAAGATTTTTAGTCGTAATAATTATGCCGAGATCCAGTTCGACGATTAGGAAAGTGCATTAAGAAATACACTTCAGATTTACATATTTATGCAAACGCAAAGAAAGGAATAAAGGGAACGCTCTCTATCGGCCATTATATTCAAATTCGGTTTAATGAAGACCGTTTTCAACCTTTCGTGGGTTGGGTAATGTTACAAATGAGTTTGCTAACAATTATTTATCTTGGTCATAGATAAGTCCATGTTTTTTTCCTTTTAAAAACTAGTTGACATCTTAATGTAATAGATAAATTTTAGAAGGTTTATTTTTATAATGTGCCTAATTTGTAGCAATAAATCATAAAACAGCACATACACATTTCAAACAAACTTTATTCTACTCGTAATTGAGAATGTTTTTATAGATATTTGGAAGTATGTTTAATTAAGTCTCAATAAGTTTATCTTTACAAAGGGATTCGTATGATGTGTGTATAACTATTGTATAGATACAAAATTCAAATACATTTCCTTGGGGGATGCCACAAACAGCTTCGAAATAAGTTTATCAAGAAAAAACATAACTATTAAGACTGGATATCTAACTTATTATGTATCTAATATTTTGTCTAAAACGTAAAATAACGTAATAAAATAAGATGACATGAAAGGATTATTCAATGAAATAAGCCATTAATATTAATTTATCAGAAAAGTTCGATTTCCTATAAATTCCATTGTTAAAAACAATTGTCACCTTTCAGAATATGTACACAATGTATGTATTCTGAAAGGTGACATTTCAATCGTCTTTATAAAAAAGCTTCTTTCGGATAAAATTAATTTTGTCAGTTCAGTAATAAAAGTCTGTTAATAATAATGATGAAATGGAGCGGTGGCAATCTAATGCCCGACAACCGAAATTCCGTCAATCAAAATCCCGATGTTCGAAATCCCGACTGTATCGAAATCCCGACAACTATAATCCCGAGTATATTAAAATCCCGACAACCATAATCCCGACTGTATCAAAATTCTGACTATATCGAGAATGTCTACAATAACATTTTGAAATTATTCCGGAGCGTAGTCACTTTTAAATTGTTATTAATAATAAATAACAACAATTAATCTAATTGTAATTATGTATTGTAATAATGTATTGTTCTTAATAATAAAAATTAATATAGTCGGTATTATGGTTGTCGGGATTCTGATACAGTCAGAATTTTGAACGTCGGGATTTCGGTTGTCGAGCTTTCGATATAGACCCGAAATCAAGACATTGATCAAGAATAAACAGATATATCAAAAATAACCGTCCGCGAGTATTTTTTTTGTAGCATGGTTGGTGTGTTCATGGATTATAAAAGTATATATCAATATATATATAAATATTTCGTAATAATTCAGCACGAACTTTCCGGTTAATCCATGAATTAACTGTGTATGTTTGTGATAACTATTTAATATTATATTCAATATAGAAACGCAACCTAAGAGCTAAACAAGGTCCTACTGTATATAATTGTAGGTAAAGTAAAATTCTAAGTATGTATACAAAAAATTCATTTGAATCAAAAATTTAAAGATTTAATTAATTATTCTTAACTGAAATATTTCTCAACCTATGGGTTGCGTTAAATTTTTAGTGAGTCGCGAAATGACAGCTGTCACCTTGTGTCAAAGCGAGGAACTGGCAGCAATTGTACAACTACAAACAAATATGTTGAGTTTCACGGCAAGAAGATTGAGAAACGCTGCTGTATATTGTTATGTAAATAAATAAGTTTTATAACATCTCCAAATGTAAATATGTACAAACACACTATCTTATGTAATGCCAGATAATTGGAACTACGACAGAGCTTCTATCGAACTTCATACAAAATAAAAAAAAGTACTAAGAATATTTTTGCAACTTACTATAACTGCAAAATGAAATAATTATGAAGCAGGACCTTATATAAAGTCTTACGTAATTTATGTTAATGAAATTCAATATTGTCATTGCATATAACCATTTCAGTCGGTAAATGAAATAAACATTTGATTGGGTCATAAATGCTTAAAGATTACAACAAAAAAAATCAGCAAATTGAACAACCATTAATAATGGCAGTAAAAAACATTCGTACAATTACAGAGGCACCCAGCGGCGCCCGTTCCTCATCGGCGGCAATAAGTGATATTACGTAATTCGCGCAATTAAAGAAACACTTGGCACTTCAATCGCGGTTAAATAAAGCGTAAATTATTAATCACTCGAGCGGCCAATTAATTCGATTCCACAGAGCTTTGCATTTATAGAGAGTAACGTAAAAAGTGGATTAATAATGTCAATTCGTCTTCCCGTTTTTTTTTCTTTTTCTCCTGTTCATCCCTGATATTGTACGGGTTAAAGTTGAACACGGTCGTGGGTTTAATGAATTTCCAATCGGCAGTAATAATTCGTGCGGACGTTCATTAGCACCGATATGCAGAGACGTTCCTAAGAAGATCCTCATCCTTCTCACCTCATTGTCCTTCCTTCTCTTCTTTTATTTTTATTTGTATATTGCCCTGTTCTTGTTCCATGGCTTCGCCATTGTTTTGAATTGCTAACGCTGCGGCGGGATCAGATAAAAGGACTCTGGTTTATACTAATCTGCCGACAACCGACTCGCACTCGGTGTGATTTATTTTGTGAGCTGATAACCTTTAAGTCAAAACCCAAAAAGATTAGAGAGGGTTATTTATTTTCAATATAGTTTATATTTTATCATACTGTGTTTGCTTTATTTGATTTATGTTCGTGCGGTATGAACTATTAATATGGCGCAAATTCCACAAAATCAATACAATTATTCTAAAGCAATTAACTTCTATCCAGAATTAAATGTAGTAATTATATTTGTACCGATTAAAATAGAACAAACTTGAAATCAGAAAGTCTAAAATTTATATTTTTAACAAAAATAAATCAATGATTACATTTTAAGAGGATATTATAATATTGGAACATCTAAAATTCAAGTTCAAAAATATTATGGTTACTTATTATATTCTGCTTACAATGTTAAATATAAACTTCCAGAACAATACCAAAACTCTTTTCTATATTTTGAAAAATAAAATATTATTTAAATTTCAATAATTACAGGAAAAAAAAAACATACTACAAGTATTAAATTACTGTGATAAAACATAATATTATTATAAGTAGAAAATAATGAAGTGGATCTATATAAAGTTTGCAACAATTGTAGAATCTTATTTTCTGATTAAATTAAATTTTTTATTTAGATCTTTACATTATCCGAAATCCGTCTTTGAACATATTGTCGATCAAGATAATATTAATGTAAGTGGTGTCCATTGGAGGCATGATGAAGGCTACAACCCTGTAAAAGTAGAGGAAGAGGATAATCAAGAGTATAATGTCTATGATCATATTTTCGATCAAGACAATATGAATATAAGTGGTGTTCCTTGGTGGCATGATGTAGGGCACAACCATGTAAAGGTAGAGGAAGAGGATAATCAACAGGATAACACCTATGAGCATATTTTCGATCGAGATGATATGAATCTAAGTGGTGTTCTATATAGGCATGATGTAGGCTATAACCCTGTAAAGGTAGAGGATGAGGAAAGTCATTATCATGATCGTATATTCAATCAAGAGAATCTGAATCTAAGATGTAACCCAGAGAACCATGAGGTATGCTACAACCTTATGCAATTCAGAATGGAACTCCCCGATGAGTTTAGGTGAATTTAAATCAAAGCTCTAGCTCAGGAAAGCATGAGGGTATGCTGCAATCCTTTGAGAAATGATGCCGAGGAGGTAAAGAAAGTATAAGAGTAACTTCAACGCATGAACTATTTATTTTGATGTAATATATTTTTCCTGTTGAAACATATATATTTTTTTTTGTTAATAAAAAAATACTTAAATTTATTTCTTTTTTCTTATATATTATTATGAAACCACAAACCATACCACATTATTTTTAGTTAAGAATCAATCAAGTTTTGTAACTACTATATTTTTATTCATATCAAACATGAAAATTAATCTCTATTATAAATTATATATTATTACTTCTAGAAGCAAAAAATAATATTTTTCATTTAATCGCTTCCAATACAATAATTATGAGTAATTAGAATTGTTTATATATAATATTATTTTTATACGGCTTTTATTTTATGTATTTTACGGTATTAATCTGCTAATTTATTCATGCAATAAAGATAATAATAATTATTAATTTCTTGTGTTATAATTATCAGTTATCATGATGAAAATATATTCTAATTCTTTTTTCAAGTCGTAATTATAATTTTTTTATTAAATTGTGCAATTTAGTTTGGGAACAGACAAATGTATTTATCAGTGCAGAACGTTTAGAAAAAAAAAGCAATCAAATATAAACAGAAGTCTACGGAATCAAGATTGCTGTAAAGAAAAACAAATGTTGGAAACATAAGAAAAGCAATTCAAATTCAAATATCTTCAGCAAAAATGTAAGCTCGTGCTTACTTCTACTTACTATTTTTGATTATTTATATTTGATTCTATTTGATAATATGATATTATATTTCAACTGTAATAATTGGGCCACGAAACGAGTGAGTTTTGAATACTAGATAAGAGAGTAATAAACATTTAGTTGCAGATGCGAATCATATTTGCAATAATCTTATTTGTTCTTATTTGACCCGCAAACTAATTACATTTTTGATAAATCCAAATCTAATTCAAAAAATAAAAATTAGGAGATTTCAGTTCTATCCTCATTAAATATTTGTTTATAAAAATATTTAAAGATAGAAATAAAACAATAATAATACTTACAAGAAAAATTGTATTTTGATCAGTAATTAGAACATGGTTACGAAATAAAACAAAATTGTATTTTTATTGAATGGAGAAGATTTATTTAAGTAACAAGTTTTAACTTATACTTTCTCTACTAACTTGATTTAGTAAAAGTAATATACCAACAAACAAAACTTTCATGAAATAATTTAAGACCTTTATGAAATATAGAATATAATAGTTTTAAATAATTTCTAAAATGTAAAAATTCTCATAATATTATACAAAATCAGTTTATAAATTAAACAAATTGATGTACAAAATGATATAATTATTTGTATAAATTATGTATGTTGTAATTTTAATTGTTTATTGTGATGTTACTAAATAATTTTGATAAATATATTCTTTGCTAAAAGCTATATATTATATAAAAGTTAAATAATTATGTCTCTGAAATTTGATACATTGTAATAAAAATGTACTTAAATAAAAAAAAATTATCATATTGCAAGATGCGTAAGTATTTTTTAGATTCACTCGTTATGGTTAATGTATTTTTGTTCCTTTTGCATGACAGTACGTATATGACATGTGATATATTAATTGAGTCATATTGCGAAGCATGTAATTCCCAACGGGACCTTTCGGAATCCTCTGATCTGACGTATTTGGTGCACGCTATAAAGGACATCGAGACAATTATAAGTGAGCTTGTGGATCATCAAATGCACTCAACGCTTTTGGTTATAAAATTTCCAAGAGATATTATCAAGTCCATACGGAATTAAAATAAACTCAAAGAAACAGGTGCATCGAGTGCAATGGAAGTTGCTGTTTTCGTGCCTCCTCGATCCTATTAATAGTAGTTTAATTTAATATTTCCTGTTTGCATTAGGACATCTTTGTATCATTAAAAGATCAGTAGATGTTTTCGGTAGTTCAAACAACGTGAATTATCCTTTCCGCAATGTTTGTAAAACAAAACGTGTTATTTATTTAAACTACTTATTTTCGTTATTTACTGCTTTTTTATTGTCTTTCAATCCTTTACATTTTCTTCGATTGAGTAGTATTTTAAAAACGTTCATCGTGGAAATGGTGTACGTTTCGATTTAACAAATCAAAGATTGAATGCTAAACATTCTGAGTGACTGACTATATGGGAATGAACATACGATGAGAGGCGAAAAAAAAATGCGACACGAAATATAGTCTGAGGTCTTTTCTCTCAAAAACCCTGAGCACGTTTTGATTTCCATTGGCCTTTTCGAGAGTGTAACTAGTATTGAACATTGAGTTTATGTTTTATGCATAGCGTTAACATATAACCTTTGGGTATGTTAATGCGGCCGTAAAATGCGCGAATTTCGTCATGCGAAATATCGATCGGTACGGATTATCGACGATATTATGATACTAATGGTAATAATGATGTTAAGTGCTTCGATCGAGTATTTAAACAGCGTGCAAAATTGTGCAGGAAACGACGTTTTTGAGCCGGGCTCTCTCAGTTCGTTCGTTTTACGCCTTTCGCAAGATTCATTACTGCTGTGAAAACTACACGATTTGACACTGAATAACCTAGGAGAGAAGTCATTAATAAGTATGAAGCTATAAACGATAATTTATCTTGAAGAACACAACAAGTTGATAGAGTTAATTATTACTTTATGCAACTTTACTGAGAAGAAACCTTTTATCTTTATTTTAATCTTAATATTTGGCTTTTTTTAGGAAATAAATTGAGATCTGAATTTATGAAAGTCAGTATTAATGAGTTAATAAATTACTTATAATAGAAATAATTTATTTTAATATCTTCACTTCAATCTAAATTAGTTGTTCAATATAATCATGGATTTGAGAAATTGAAAAGCAAATGGAATAAATAATTTTAATATTATGTAATTAGTAATTAAAGTACTTATTTGTGTTATGACTTAATTGTTGAAATAAATATTCTCATAAAAATATTTTCGTTAGTTAAAATTTGGTTTTAATTCAAAAAATATTTATCTCGCTTAATGAGAACTTAACGAGCAAAATAAATTGTAAGAAAAGTGAGTCCAAAATAGAACGGTAATGGTTCGGTAATTAATGTAAAAATTAAAATTATAGTTTTATCTTTTATATCGATGACTAAATAAGGATGCGTTTAAAAATGAATATGATTAACGTGTTAAATAACTAAAATAAATATATTTTGCTTATGTATTATCATTTTATTAACAACAGTTACATATTCACTTCAAATGTTTGTAATAAATGCGTAAACGGAAGATGAATATGGCAATGTTAGCATGTTTTCGGAGGATGGTAATGACTGCCATCAGTTCACGATTTAATAAATGTGAAGTTACGAAAGTGAAACCGAAAGTAGTAGAAGAGAAAAAAATAACAAAGTAATATATGACACGGTTTAAGGCGCTTAATCTGGTAGCTCGTTATATTTCTCTTTAGGGTTTGCTGGTATCTCGACCTCAGCGTCACGGTCTTCATCCCTCCGAACCGTCAGCTAAATGTGCGTGCCACTTTTATTAACGCATTTTCCTCGCGTCAGGGTTAATAAGATACGCTATCTGGGATAATAATCATTAGGGCTAATATTTTTCGTTCCCGCTCTGCTCTTCCATCCGCAAAGCGACACAACTCGAGGACTGGTCGTATCTACAGCCGTGATGCGAGTCTTTCAAGCATATAATTGCGTAATCTGAATAAGGTATAACATAGAAAGTACTACGTCGAGCGCATTTGACCAACCGTCAAGAACAAATGAAACAGACAAAACTGTAATGGTTGATTGTCTCTATCTCTGACGATGTTAATATTTATATTTACTTTTTTTTTATAATTAATAGTTATATAAATAATAATGTTATACGTTGATTGGTTATTAATCAATTAAAAAAAAATCGTGAGAATTTTAACATTACATTATATATTGACAACCGTTGTAAGAATCTTGCAGACAAAACTATACTGCATACATTATAAAACATCTGTACAACATGGCTAGATTAGTATTATAAGAAATAAATAAATATTAATTGAGTAACAGTGCTAAAACATTTAAATTATTATTGAGCTAATTTATTTGCTAACTGTCAAATTTGATAACTTTCAACTGTGATTAATGTGTTCATTAGTGTATTACACCAGTGTTTCTCAAACTTTTTGGTGCGCAATCCCCTTTTACACTTAAAAAATTTAAAAGACGTCCCGAAGAATTTTTATCAGTTTTTTGCAACTCTTCAAGTAATTTTCAAAATCCACACTTTGAGGATCATTGTATTACACTACATCGACACTTACTTTTAATAGATATTGTAGTAGTGAGCTACATTTCTTCTTAAACTACATATTTGTCCCCATTGCAAAATATTATTACTGCCCTAAAGCATGTAGGTAAATATGTCATTACAGCTTCACAAAATACACTAATTTAACTACGATTTTCTATTACAGTTTGAATAATATAGTTCGTAATTAGAGTTTTGTGAAATATTCTATCTTGAATTGAATTCCCAGAACCAAATTCAAGAAAACAATGTTAAATTTAACTGTATAATGATATTGTTTCAAGGCTTATTAAACTATGATCAAAGAGTGGTGTATTTGAAGCAATATTTTTAAAAGATTTATTCAAGTTTTGTTTACGCATTTACCTTGTATATATGTATCATGTATGTATTTTATGAGTAAACGACTCGATATAGCATAAAATGTCAATATAATGTGCTAGAATGAGAGTAAAATTTAAAAAATGTAATTGTGAAATATTTGATTTTTAATTTAAAAAAATACATATTTGGTATAAATAGTAACTATTGGTTCGTCCACTTCCTTTTTTTCTTAAATATTTCTTTTAATTTTTACAATTAAGAAATGTTTAGGTGTTCAGAATACTACATTTTCCCAAATTCAAAATTTTATATTATATTAGGAATTATAATATATTAAATTAATGTGAATTTATTTCAGGACATTGTTGATCACAGGTATAGCTTAGTAGTCTGCAGGATCCGTTGTTTGCGTCCTGCAGCGTCGAGTTAAACGGGCTGTATACGCGCGAGGCGCAAAATCGGTCTGCGTTCGCGTCGGAAAAGGGGGAATGTAACGCAACCTCGCAACCGCGCTGTCTCCAATGAGCGAAGCAGGATCCACCGTGCGCTCCCCCCGAAAATCCGGAGACACTCCGGTCTCGTCGGTGGAACACGTAGTGCTCGATTCCTTGCAGCACGACATCGCACTCTTCAGCGACGTGATTTGCGAATACCGAAACAAGTTTTCCTAAAACTACAGTACTGCACATTCACCGAAAGCAAAAGCCCTCTGATTATGTGATTGTTCTCATCGTAGTTACCAGAAACTCTTCGGTACCATCCCCGAGTGCTAAAGTTTAGCCCTTCCATCAGGAAGGCCAGTGTCCTGTCATTCAATCAAATCTGTCTAATCACCACCTGAACACATTTAACTTCAATCGCGTGTTTTCTTAGTGAATCGCAGGAGGAACTGTTTGCTATTGGGATTTACCTGCCAATGCACTAACTACCTGTTGGTTTGATACACACTATTATGCGGAGGATTAGTGGTAAGTTCAGATGCAATCGGTTATTGCTCCAATTCTGAGAGCGTTATCAAAAGCATTGTTCAATATTTGCACTCGAGGTCTGCTGTACATATACACATACACAGACCGGATTCATCAGCTTTCTTCAGAAATAGGTACAGTGGGAGAGGTCAGTAATCCGTGGACGGATTAAAGTGTCATTATTTAGATGTATAGGTGCCGGTCTTGTAGGTAATTTGAGCCCACGTTAATCCGGCCCAATAGGCGAATAAGATGAATTAAGCCCCCGAAGACGGTCATTAAAATCCAAGGCGACTCGCTAAACCCCCGGTCATTAGGCGGGATCCGAGGTTCAAGACCGATTGCGAAATCACACATTCATAAATCCATTACAACAATTGGCTACTTTTCAAAATCTTCTCGCACGACTTTCCATTTCCAAATGTCAAATACATTTATATTGCTAACATTTCTTGATTTGTTTGTTACAGACACTTATGTTTTTTTTTTCTAAATTTTTATTTTAATTACATCAATTTGTTAAATTATTTATTTTGTTGAAAATAAAGAATTTGCATCAACTTTACCTGTCTAAATTTTTAGTATTATTCAATTCCTTAAATCTGATTATTTTGTACCTACACGTAAGTAAGATCTTACATGTCTAAACAATATTAATAATTTCATCATGATTTTCATGTTAATCTAATCAAAAGATTATAAACAAGATTATCCTTATAGTATGGATTTTGTTATAGAATTTATGAAAATCTAATTAAAGATTTCAATTTAAATCAACTCTTACATATGAATAACTTAACTGAATATTTTAATCTCAATCTAAACTAACTATTATATAACAAAATATTGTAACAAAATCCTTACAGTTACTTAAAGTTAAGAAAGTCAAATTAAATACAAACATGTAAAACAACTGCCTTGTGTTGCATACAATAGTTTTTTTTTTTTAATTTTATATTCCTGACCTTGATAATTGTTGTTTTATTTCTGTATGCAAGAAATACTGGTTTTTGCGAGAACTGCCTACTTATTCAAGTATTGTGCGTGCTTTAACCTTTGAGCGCAACACTGTCTTTATTTAATTAAAGGGACACGACAAAAACAATCGTCTTGAATATTATTATGCTTTTCATTGCATTCTTACTATTGTATACTTAATTAAAGTTATGCTTTCCAGAATTAAATTATAAAAATGTAGTGGAATTAATTTGACATCTTGACATTATGCATTAAAAAAATAAGAGATTATCCGTCTCACCCAATGTAACAGACATTATCTTTAATACATTTATACATTAAAAAATAAAAATGAAGTTTCAATGTAAAAGCTCTTAATTTTCTTTTAAACAAAAAATAATAAGAAATATAACACTTTAACTTTATGTATCTATAACTTATAATGTAATAACACAAACTCGTATAACCTAACCTTAACTTTACTATCCTAAAAATATATTAAATATGCCACGTTACTATTACATTTAGTGTCAAAAAAATGCGATTTGATATTGACACTTGATAATTTATGATGACTAAAATCTCCATGTATACTGAATAATATATATTTAAAAAAAATCTTAGTGTCAATGTACGAAATACTAAATCTAACTAAAATAATATAATTAAATGTCTATATTAACTGTATTCATTCATTTCTTGCAATTTCAATTTTTAATAATAAGCTAAATAAAATGTTTTAAGAATGTAAGTAAATATTGCTAGCTTGTGAAATCATCAACACGACCTTCCTAAGCTTTCAATTTTCAAATGTCAAATAAATCAGGAATGTTTGCGGTCTTTTTGCACGATTCAATGGAATTTAATACAATTATTTCGGTATACAAGAGCCTCGCAGTTGGTCTATAGCTTACAACGAATCAGAGAGGTGAAAATACAACTAATAGAATCGAACAACCCATTAATAATGAAGTAATAACAGAATCGATGCATTGATCCGATTCTCCGTTGCGTAATCCTCTCGATTGCGTAAAAACAGTACGTGCCGTTTTCTTCTTTCTTATTCTGCTGTATCTCCGCATTCTTCTTAAGCCGAGACGATGTGTAAGCTAAATAAATCAACAGAGGAAAGAAAGCTTTTCAGATCGTGTTTACAACTATCGGATGGCATTTAATTGATCGGGATAAAAGCTCGTCTATTTTTAATTCTTAAATTGAGGAAAAGCACTAAAAACGAAACAGAGTTTTGTGTAAATCTCAGAGAATCAGACTGTGCGGGCCAACAAAAAAGTCTGGCTTCGAGAGGAAGTTGCAAAACTATGACACAGCATGTGTGTTCCGTTTATTAATAACTCTCACGCATTCGGAATAGATTTATGTCATAATGATTGGACGTATGTTGTTCATTTATATTCCATCCACCTTATTAAATTAAAAATAATTATTACAATTTCGTAATGTCTTTTCAATAATTATATGTTTCTTGATTTTATTAGCATTTGCTTTTAATTTGTTTGCGACTACTGTTGATGAATTAACTTAACTACCTGTATTTGTTCTAGAGAATATGTGTTTTTTTTTGTGATGAAATTGGCTTTCGTTCAAAATATAAATAGGAGTTTATGACAAATAACACTTATTATTTGCAGAAAGCCATAAACATATCTCCTATTATAAACGTCTAAGGCTGTAATAAGTCATCCAACGAAGTTGATTAATTTGTTTGGAAATGATTAGTGGCCGGACCCTGACTCATTTACATATTCGTCTTCTAATGGATTCGATTTTTGTCGCTGAATAAAATATGTTCTTGTAATTAATTATAGATAACGTCAATTATTCCGTACGTTGCGTGTTAGGCCTTTTTATTTATCCGTCTCCCTCTCACTCATTCTTTTGACTCTTTTGAGTCTATGATAATTTTAATTAAATTTAGGTCGTTAAAGTTTTATGATGAAAGTTCCTCTTTATTTAGGAGACAGGGATGTCACTGTAACCCTAAGATGCAAATCTTCCGGAGCGTTTGTATTTAGCAAGCCGGGGCCTAATGCATCCGAAAAGGGTGAAATGCGATTTGTCTTTCTCTCCCTTGCAACCCTTTTAGTAGCATTTTACGACAACCCCGAATTACTGCAGACGTATTTCGGCCACCCTTTCCGTCTCGAAGAAACATTGCAAAATGTAATCAACTTAAAAAAAATATTATAATAAATAAATGCATCTATAAATGTCAACGAATTGCATCATTTGTCAATATAAAGTGTTAACTCTAATTGAAATTTAATGGTACAGTTTAGCGCTAATCGAAACATCATCAATCGATGTCACTTTAACGTAAATGGTAAATACTTAAATTGAAACCTTTTTGAGGGTTCGATTATACCGGGTTATATCGAATTGAGTAAGCGAATATAACATCCTCGTATAGAACAGCGTTTCTCAACCTTTTTTTTGCCACGAGACACAACATAGATGAACTACGACCTTATAGATTCTAACATATTTTTTTTGATAGCTGTTACCTAACGTTAAAGTTGACAGCAGTCATATGTTGAGAAACGCTGGTATAGATATAATTATCATATAATCATCTATTCAAATAATATCTAGGAATTAATTGCTTAACTTTATAGAAAGACAGAACATAGATGAACTATGACCTAATAAATTATAACATAAATTTTGATAGCTGTCACCATGCGTTAAATTTGACAGTTGTCTTATATTGAGAAACGCTGATACAGATATTATTACTAGACTTGAGATGAATAATATCGATCATCTATTTAAATAATAACAAATAAGACAGGCCTGTTTACTTTTAAGCCATTAATGTTGTTCTAATTATTACATATCAACATAACCATGTACAAATTATACAAACAATTACAACTTATGATGTTATATAAAGGATCACAAACAACGTTACAATCTTTGATTTGCATTAAGTTTGTATCTTAATTATTCATTTGGAAAAATACATTATTTTAAAACGCTTTTATAGAAATCTTAATTTATCCCAATATCAAATAATTAATGTGACATCACGTTGAAAAAAAAATTCAAATGAAACACATATCAATCTAAATTACTCGAATCCTTTGTATTATTTATTTCTATTTACAAACACTACATTAATCTAATCTATAAATATATAATTATTACAAACTAATATCTAATGGCATTGCTATAACAGCGAATGTAATAAATGTATCAATGTTATTCTATCAAATGTGCATACTAAGCAACTATCATTAACAATTTTATTATAGTAATTTCGTTAGGTAATATTAACTAACTAAATTGTGTTTGGTCATTCATTGGAAATTATTAATGGATTGATTAACAATTAATATTTATGTCATTGTAACCTCAATCAGACTACAAGTTAATTTAAATTTAAAGAAAGTTATTAATTTAATAATAGCTGTAAAAGATAATATAATAATTATTGAATGAATATTTTTACTTTTAATTATTATATATTAAGTTTTGTATATGTCATCTATAAATTTATAGTTGCTATTATGTTTCATGTTTTTTTTTTATATAATAATCTAATTATTAAGATTGTTGCAATAAATATTGTTGAGAAAAATATGGAATTAGCTAGTAAGTAAGATATGGAAAAATATTTGTAAAAACAATTTTTTCTTACGTTTAGAAGAAGTTTGTGACCTTACAACTTAAGGTTGTATGTATTCATGAGAAAGGTACTCTTTTTCAAAATTAGAGGAAATTAACATTTATTGTTGAGATTTTAGATTGTAATTTAGTAATTTTAGATCAATAAGTAAGCCAGGATTGTTCGTTTCTATCGCATATCTTTTGCACGTTGGTAGGCTTTATCAAGAAACCTTCTGTTCGAGACCGTCACAATTGTTGTACTCAACAATGGTTTTGTGCTATCTCAATGTAAATATTTATTGCTCTGTATATAAGGAGTTCTTAATATATCATTCCCACATTTTCCTTTTTCACTCCGAAGCAGATACGTTTAATTTAATATCGAAACGTCCGGATAAGGCCGACAATGCCGTGTTCAGGGCTCAGTAGATGCAAGTAAAAGTTGTTGTTCAATGCAAATAAATATATATTGGTATTAATAGTAATGATTTCATCGTGCGAGTTCTTTCTTTAATGGCTCTTTCATTCGTCGACTCGTGCTTACGATTAAGTAATTACGCGGTTACGCAAAGATCTCGATTGGTATTCCCCCCCAACTCAAGAAACAGAGAATCAATACGTTGAATGTTTAAAATTGCAAATTGAACATTTTTCGAATCGTTTCGCATTGTGCTTTGCTGAAACGTCGACCGATAAAGCATATTTTATTTATCCGCTTCGAAACAAAACATAAATATTTCATAAGCAATTTAAAACCGACGACCTTCACACCGAATGACTTCACGCTTTATTTCGACTCTCGTAGATATCCGATATCCGTTCTTGCAATCTAAAAATAATTAACACCAATATCATTTGTAAACCCGCATCACACCATGTCTCTCTCCAGTTGAATTAGGTGACACCAATATATCAGAAAGCAAATAAAGAACGTCGCCCAGATAATCAAAGGCATCCAAGCTGTACTGCATCTTGATCTACGTCGAAATCTCGGGATATGGAAATGTTTTACTAACGTGGTACATTTCGGAATCAAGTTACACTTAGTTTTACGCAACGCGTGTATACATAATATTTTTTTCACTTCTAAAATTTCTATATAAAAATGCGTGTAAAGGACGGAACAGCGATTCAAGGTTTTGAATTACATTACCGATATATTATGTACGGATTTTACATTACTGCCTCGGGTGGATGGGCTTACTTTTAACTTGTTTTTTGCAATAAGCCATTTTCATGCGAGGTAAAAGAAAAATTGTGCGTTTAACATAATTGCCCAAGGCTATTCAAGCTCTTAGAGTGGCTTTGCTTGATTATTAAGCCTCCAAACAAACTGGACTCTTTATCTGCCATTTCGGTCTAAACTTGATCTTCGTATAATATTGATACTTATTCATAATTCCCTCCTTGAGCAATTTTCCAAGTAAGCAAATTTCAATTTGATTATTTTCTTTATACATTTAAATGATAATCGTCCATATTTGATTCACTGTAATAAAACGGTATTTTTTTTATTTCATAGACGGTTTTGGTATAATTATTTCAAGGTCTTTGTGCCATTTGTAAATCGATATTTAATGCATCCGACTGGTGTATGATTCCAATAATAACTGTTGCGATCATTTTTGTTCATGCGACTTCAATTACCACATCTGATATTGGAGTTTATAATAGTTTCGTTAGGTCATGTTTCTTGGATCATATTTTTTTGCCAACGTTATACTTATTATGTAAGACGAATTTATGCCGTTGCCTAGCGTCGCCATTTCAGAGCATTCATTGTTGATGCTTGTGTTGTAATAGTAGTAGTTATAAATTGTATCTTTTTCTAAAGGCCACAAACATAAATTATAAATTGTGATAAACATTAGCATAACATTTAGATTATAGAGATATACCAAATTTAGCCGTTTAATTCTGTTTAATATCAATTAGAAATACACCTTTCACTAATCCAAACATTATTAATACAATAATTAAAGTAGAAAGTTAACTATTGAAAAGGGCTATTGACCATAAGTCCAAACAATTTACATACAGAAAAATTATTAATGTGTCTTCAGATGAAGATTAGTAAATTTTGTACTTTATTTTCTAATTTCTAGTTTTATTTTATATATACAGCAATACATCGCATAGTCCGGCTTTGATCAGTGCGGATTCAATATAGTGAATGAAAAATAATTTTTAAAATTATCGTTTTTTTTTTTTCCATTTTACAATCAAGTTTCTTTATACCTCGTATTGTTGTAGTTTATTCAGTTCAATGAATTAAAAAAGTAATATGATTTCCTAAATTTTGTTTTATGTGAATATCTTTATTATTCATCTGTTTTTGCAATGAGTAAAATACTTTAATATGTATGAATAATACATGAACAGTCTATATTTTAGAAGCTGTAAGAACTTGAAAGTACGAAATTACATATATGCCACGATAATTGATAAACTTCTCCATTGTTTCACACATGCCACCTTTGTTTCCCATTAGTTTATTTACATTGTGTTATTTAAACAAAACAAATGCCAATGCTTATACAAATGAACAACAATATTTTGAAACAATGGCCATATATTTTCTATTACGTTTGATTATTTCCAATGCTTTATCAAGATTTTTTTTTAATTATAATAAATGAAAAGGTGTTTCTCGTTTGTCCATGTTAAAAATATTTTAATTTGATTAGCTTACTTGACAAAGATAACTTCGGCCTTGTTTCTTCAAGGAAGTAATCGAACAATAAGTAATTGAAACTTTGCAATCGGATTGAATAGCTGTGCAACGTTATTGTGACTGCATAAAAATGGAGAAATCTAATCGAATCAAATTTCTCAGTATTGGAATTTTTACTTATTTCTTTTCTTCGGTAAACGATTATGCACGAAATCGCTTTGACATATGGTTAAAAAATATTTTTATGAGCTTGCATAACGATCCTGACGCTCGTTTATATGTTGTTTTTTCTTTCAATACTCGGACTACTGCGTTTAGGTGTTACGTCATCGACGCGTTTGCTTGTTATTTGCTAAGGAAATTCGATTACCTTTTCACTTCGCAACGCTTCGTGCCTTCATTCGGTTCACTCGTATTTGCATTTAAAATATAAATAAATGTCCGCTTTGTGAAATTCTCAGTGAATATAAATGCAGCAAGGTCGAATATTGTTATTATTTATTTCGTTTCTGTTTATAACTATAATTGTCATACTATTAACAACTTGGTCTTAGCTACAAGTTTGTAATTCCGTGAGGAGCAAAGATGAACACTTTCAAGGTCGTTTTAATAACGTTCTTTACAAATTGAATACGAAAAGAGCACACATATTTTGATATTGGAAAATATAATTACTAAACAGCTGTTTGAAATATATACGTTTTGTGAAAGTAATTGAACTTTTACTATTTGTTTATTTACTAAATTCGACTAATAGCAAATGGTGAAGTCTTCCTATCCACGATTCCATGGACGTCGGTTTGAATCCTGGTCAAGCCAGGCCCTTTGTGAGCCCTCTAGGTGCTTGTGGAAATAGGGCCATCCTTCATCATGAATGGACAGTCAAATGAATGAAGCTCTGCATATGGACCTTCAGCCAAGTCATGACAGTGTTAAGGATAGCAGCAAATACAAAGGCAAAGGGAATAGTGGAATCTCAAAGCATCAATATACTACTGAAGTCAACCTACAAGACGACAGCCAACCAACAAATTAAAAGAAGAATATAATGGTAAAAACTTCCAATGGAAATTTTTCCAAAAAAAGAAATGTAATTTAATATTCATGTTTAAAAACAATTATTAGATGCAGAATATGGCATTTCATAATTATATATGGAAAATTATTGTTTTTCATTAGTTTGACTAACGTTAGAAATTTCTCATTTATTAATATCTCTATTCATTTTGAATGAGTATAATTACAAATATACGGACAATATATAGTTCGGCTTCATTCAATCTGGATTTTAATATTTAGTACAGTGATACAGTGATACCAACGAGGCCTATGGAGTTTGCAAATGATCTATAGAATTCAGGGATGTCGATAATTATAACAATAGTTTTAATATGTATAAATATAATAAATATGATATACATTTTTGTGCAATTGTGCGAATATAATGATTAATCTATAATAATTAGCTTTCCAAACAGAAGTTCGTTGGTTGTCAAAAAGCAATGGTTTGCAGCATTTCATTGAAATCTATAAATCTATAACATAGTTCCTTTTGGTAATTGATAAATATATGGCAACAAAATTAATTGAATCAAGAAAGCATATTAGAATAAAATTATTAGGAAAAATGTGAATATTGTCGAAGTACAATCCGTTATATCTACATTTTGCTCTAAAATTGGTTTATTTATATCTGCATTACAATATAAAACACTTAGAGGTCGATTGAAAACTTATTTTGATACAGATTGTCTGGAATATTTGAAATTATGTTGAAATCAGCAATACTAAACAACATAAATCTTACTTTGTCAACGGAATTATGTCATAATATTTAATTCTTGACAAATTCAACTCATATTCACTCTTATTGTTTGTAAATATGAACTGTGCAAGAATATGATTGCTATGGAAACTTTCTTTAATTCTTTCCACACGACAAATTTTGCAATAATATTTTGCATAAACTGAACATTTGTTATTCAAATAATGTCATTTTTACATATTAAATCAATTTTTACTAAAAATAATATAAAATATTATTCTAGAATTGCATAATTATTTTTATTTATTTGAATGAAATATTAATTTGAAGATAAAATTTGTATTGATTAGTACCCCAATTTTGAATATCATGTATTAATGTCCAATTATCAACAATATAATGATGCTTCCTATACGCTCGTTATATATGTTGCATTGTATTGGAATTAATTTCGAATATTATAATTATTTGGCAAATAATGAGCGCGTTGTTGCAGCATCCTGCGTTTTATGTATGCTATAAATACACATTAATTAATACATTCACTGTACGAAAAAAAATGTATGTTAATTAGCAGCGTTGTGATTATATCGAAATTTATTTAAAATTATTTAGCGACGAGAGCTTTGTTCGCATTTATGAATATTTTAATTTAACTTGATGCGCTTTTATTATTGCCCATCGGTAATTTCAGTTTCCTCACTTAAACCAGTCGATGTGATGATGACCTTCTCTTAGAAATATATAATTATATACCAGATATATTTTCGCATCACTGCTATTAGTGTCTTAATAATAAATGATTTGTTTCATTCTACAAGAATTATAATCGATTAGCTTTATTTGTCTTCCTGTTTTATTATTATTATTTTACCTAACTATAAATTTGAATAATTTTAATATTTATTAAAGAATAAAAGGTTTCTAATGTCTCTATTATGTTTAATTCTTGTAAAAACGTACAAAGTTTGCTTTAATTAATTAAATTTTGATTTATTTTGGAACGACTAATAAGAATGTGTTGAATGATAACTATTTAAAGAAAATCTCTAATTAGTATTTTTTAACTTGTGTTAATTTAATTGAATTCTTGTTATATAAATTCCTCGCAAGACAGGCAGATTGAGATTCAACTTAGTTTTCGATGTACTAAATAAGGACTGATGGAAACCGGACTATGTGATGTGATTAATTATGATTTGTATTATCTAACTTGTTTGATTTTATAACTCTAGCAAATTTTAATTAAATGTGGAATATTTTATTGTTTCAAAGAAGAAACCGGATTAATCCAGGAACTACATACAAAATCCGGACTAATCGAAGCCGCACTATGTATTTATTTTAATTACATCATTTCTCTGATAATTAAACACACCTTTTTATATTGATATTCCTAAATAAGAATAATTTCAGTATTTACTACAAAAAGTTAAGGTAACAAACTAAGCAAATTATTGTCTGTTAAACTAATGTTATAACAGAATAAATAAAATAACATTTTATTGCAGCATTGTTATTTGTTTCTCATGCATATAAAAGTCGACACGTATTACGATCGTATCAATGCGGTTCGCATTTATAAAACGTACGTAATATTGTAATTTGAACAGCGTGTAATCATTTTTGCAACTAATTACTTGCAAATAAAGCAATGTATAAATCATACGCTTTCTTGCAGTACTTTTACATATCGAACATTAGCGGGGATAATGATGCAAAGTAATCGTAAATTAATCAGCCTGTATTATTATCTCGATTTTACCTGTGCCACATAATATTTATTAAACAATTACATATAATTTATTTGTACTGTTTTCGAGCACGCAAACCGCACTTTGTATGTTTTTTGTATATTATATATTGAAAGTAAAACATATTAATCATGATTTTTTATATGGTTTCTTACGAATGTAAAATGAATCTGAATTGAAAATAACACTGAATTGATCTGCTTCATCGATAGTGCTGTCATCTTTAAGACTGAAATGCTAATGTTTTTCTTGTTCGACATGACTAATAGCAGATGTATGGAAATTAGACTGTGGTTTTGATATTTGACACGAGGTTCTAATTTTATGGTATTGGATTATTGATTAATTTGATACCTTTTCAATAACGTAATATAATTATAAAAATTAATTCATATGAGCATTATTTTTTTTTATATATTAAGTCAAGTATATCAAAATTTTAAGATATTTTTTATATTTTTTTTTATAGAAAACACAAGTCTTCAATTCTCCCGGTAAAAACATGTGTTTTAGTGCCATTATGATTAATGTTTTATAATCATTAGTGTGTATATATTAAGTGGAGTATATTAACGTATTGTGATATTTTTATAAATCAAATATAAAAAAGACGCTTCCCAATTTTTCTTTTAAAAAGGTGATATTTCGACCACCAACAAATGTTGTAATTAAAATATATAGCAATATCTGACATAGTGCTATGTCAATCAGTCCGGATTTTTCAAGATTTTAAAATAAACTATTTTAAACGACATTTTTTTTATGTCTTGTAATTTTATTCACAATCTGTTCATCAATGTGTACATTGAGTAAAATCTTTCCCGGTGGATAGTTACCAATGATGATTAGATTTTTAATTTGTTGGTTGGCTGTCGCCTTGTTGGTTAACTTCAGTAGTATATTGATGCTCTGCGATTCCACTATTTCCTTTGCCTGTGCATATGCTGCTGTCCTTAATACTGTCATTGTCCATCGACTTGTCTGAAGGTCCATAGGATTTGAACCTGCTCCCACTAGCTCGTGGGTAGGCTGACTTAACCATTCGGCAATTAGTCGCCCACTAATGACAAAACAAAAATAATTAGACAAAATAATTTCTACATAAATTATCGTAAATTGATTGATTTTATACTTGTAGAATTTTTAATTATAGCACTATATTGGGCAATATCTCATATAGTCCGTATTCGACCAGTCCGGATTCATTATAATGCAAAATATAAATAAATTAGTACACAAAATTATTTGATTAGTCCGAGATATTTTCGCAACCCGTACTATGTGAGTTATTACTGTTTAAGATAGTGATTGCTTATCAGTAAAAAATAACGTGTTTAACTAATAATTTGCTTATAACTACTACATTACCAAGAACTGTAAACATTCATATCTCGATTTACGTTATTTATATTAAAATTATAAACATGATTGATTACATTGAAAAACGAAGATTAATTTTTAATATGTAGATGAAAGTCTGAATCTTAAAATGATGTATATTTTTTATGTGTTTAATTTTAAAGAGCACTTTTCTTTTCGAACTCTTGCAAACTTAAAATGTATAAGCCAATATAAATTCATTTGCAAAATTACTTTATTCTCAGTGTAAGATGGTGATTGTTAATCGGTGATAATTAACTAACTTTACTCTAGAAAATTTAAATACTTGTTCCCATAATAATAAATACAACGATTTTATTCCGAGAAATAATTTACAGTAGTAAATATTTAATGTTATCTCTGCAGGGCGATGAACCATTTTCTGGAAACCATTTTTATTCCATTAAAATAAATAATCCTATTAATTTTAATTTGTTAAGAAGTTCTTTTTGCATTTAACTTCGAGAACTCTGACATTGACCTTTCCGGTCTGGTTTGCGTGTGTCTATGAGTGTATTCGTTAATTAGTCTGGTGAATATAAATTAGATGCGAGATTGAGTGAGGCTTGTGGTACATATACACACACTCATATGCAAACACACGTACGCACATATATGCACATACATATATATATATTTACACATATACATAGGAAGTCAACAGCTGGTTGGCTCGAGTAAATTGCATTATATGCGAGTGTGTTCAAAAGCTGCAACACCAGGAGAAAATACTCGAAGTCAAGTTCAAGTGTTCGATTCCATGTTCAATTGTGTATAATATGGAACATTCCCACGGCTTACCGGCGCGCAAATGCATTCAGGTGTGTTATCTGCACTTTTGCATTTTTCACCTGGTTAATTGACTTAATTAAAAGCTCTTTTAAATTCCTGGCTGACGTTAAACCACGCGATACTTAACGTATTAAATCATTAAACCCACGAAAAAGAAGCAGACGACAAAAAGCTGCTCATCGATGTCAATGACTTTGGATCAGAGACGAAAACATTCTTAATTTAAATGATAATAAATTAAGGTAGTTTCAATTAATGAAACGAGGCGAAATAATGCATCTTGATGTCTATTAATTTTGTGTATACAGGAATACCGTCGCGGGTAATTGCTTCCGCACTAGTTGAAACCGTAATCGAGGACTTTAAAACGACACAAAAAAAGACTTGTCTAAATAAATTGATAATTTGTGTATAATAAAATATTTTGTTAGAATTTGTTTATATTTTGCACAATAGTGAATCCGCACTAATCGAAGCTGGTATTTCTGTTCTAGAAAAAATCCACTGAAGAGGTTAGAAATGAAGAGATTAGAAGTGTATTAAATGCAGAAACTGATTGTTTTTCAATACAAGTATAAGAAAAATCTTGTTAGTAAGGATGCCAAAGAAAATGAATTTCCTACTGACAAAAAGTTTAGAGTTAAATAAAAGTTTAGAGTTTAAACAGTCAACTTAGATTCAAATATAAAGATGTTTTTCTTCTTTTCAATAAAAATGTAATAGTTTAATTGTTCTATTCCAATAATAGTATTTCTAACTGTGGAATCGAAGTTTCAGTTAACGAAGTAATTTCGTGGAACGCATCGTATTCGTTAATTGAGGTATAACTGTATATTTATTGTCAAAATAATGTATGTATTTAAATAATATTGATATTATGTGTCATATCATGATACTGTATAGTTTGTTTTGTAAATAATCCTTGAAACAATCCTATTTAGATACGTAATTTAGATTAGCGCAATTCTATTAATATTTGATTGTTTCCATATTTTCAAACATGATACATACTTGTATGATGTATTTTTTTTATTAGTAAATACTATATTTTTACTTCTTTTGATACGGAAAAATCAACTTACTAATGCACTGTGTTGTAAGGTAACATTAACAATTTTATTAATTCCAAAATCTGTTTAAGGATTTGTACAAACTATGAGCTAAGTAAAGATTTTAGGTAAACTTGATAAATAACTTTGATTTGCGAAGTACTTTTCTTTCTCGAAGTACTTTTCAAGTACTGTTCAAGCCTTGTATTTGGTTCAGTTTATCTAAAGTCTACTCGTTAATTGCCAAGTACTTTGTTAATTATTGCATAATCGCGAGTTGTTATAAGTTTATTTTTTCCATATCCTATAAAGTATTTTTTTGCTCCAATAATCAAAAAATAAATTATATATAGATATTTGTGATCTGAATTACAGAGTACATATTTCCACACTACAATCATCTCGAGTAAAGAATTACAGTGGATTAGCATAAATCGTAAATAATATTAGGAATTGGAATACGTTAACTTTCTAAATCGGTCGCACTGGAAACCAGTCATTAGAGTTAAGTTTTATTTTTTTAAATATTTTTTTTTTTATATTATTAGCATTCTGATTCTGAATATCTTAATGCGTCCTGAACGTGCCAACTTCCTGACTAACGTATAATTTCCATTGAAACGATACGTTGCCGCTTATCAGCGTGTTTAAAGGCTCAATCAATTTCATAGCGATGATGTGTGTAACTAATGATTCAATGACGCAAGGCCATATAAGAATTATGCAAATAAAATAGGATTATTTTTGTGTGTAGATATATTGAAAAGCCTCGAGGTTTCTATCGAAATTTCTTTAAGAGATTGGAAGATTAAAAAAAAGAGGAAGAAACATATGTAGTATCGATCAGAAGGCGTGTTATTGAGTATATTTGTTAGGTGACAAAAAAAAAGAAGTAAAGTATACGTGTATAAAATAATAAGCGTAGCTAATAATCGACATTAAAACGTGCGTTTATTATGCGCAATGAGTTATCGACTTAATTACACACTCATTAAACGGCGTATGGGAACGACGACAAAGAGCCAAGAAGGAGGAAAAGTTTACAATAAAATTTGGACTCCTGGGGGCATATTTTCATTTCGACGCTCACACAGTTGGATATTGGTGGGAATTTCGAAATTCGTTCTCCATTGGATGCAGGGACGTTTATCACCGTCGCCATGAATACACACATATACACAATTTCAGTGTTTTTAATTAAGTTATTTTATTTCCATGTGGAATGCTCGAATGTTTCTAAAATTCATTCCGAACGCTTTTATAGTCCTCCTAAATTTCCTCCGAGGCGATGCGAATGACATGTTTATAATTGAAAAAATATACGAGAATCGTATTCTGTTTCTTTTGTAATTAACGTTTCAGAGCGATAAACAAATATGTATGTTATATTTGACATTGAGATAACCATTTCCGACAAATAATGAATATACAAATACGTACTTGAATGAATTATAATAATATTTATTAATCTAAGCAGATCATATTTAATATTGATCATTTCCTATTATGAGCTAAGGATGATTCATGATTGTGCAAGAAATAATGAAATGGTCAACATTTATTAGATTTATTTTGTAGTTGTCTCCACTCAAACATATTTTGTATAGTATAGGGGCCGGAGCCGAAAAAGGTTGGGAATCACTGATCTAAACATCATTGAACTCAGGTCTCATAAAATATTATTTATTTATACTGATTGAAAATGCTAAAGAAGACTGCGACTAAATAATTAGTGAAATTAATGACAGATTTAGTAGCTTTGAAACATTTCAATTATTTTGAATTGTAGACCCTAAAAACTTCATTAGTTAACATATTTATAAAGAACACATAATAAACATTAAAATAAATTATTCATTGCTAAGCAGAGAGTCGAACCGGAACCTAACCGTAAACCGAAAAATTGCGAAACAATAGTAAGGGAATTTGGTAAATAGAATTAAATGAAGATTAACCTACTGAACCTGCATGATAATATTGTCATGACCCGCGACTGAAGTAATTGTCTCTAAATGTATATTATTTCTAATAGTTTACCATGTCACCTTTAATTAATTCAAAGCATTTATCATATTTGAGTATGATTGTATGAAATTATTTTGTCAATAATGTGCGCTATAATTAAGACAATTATTAGACATTCTATTTAATATATAAGCTTTAACATTTCGTATTAGTTAAATCACATTACTCCATCATAGTAAACGAGTAAATTGCACATATTTGGTTTCATTCACAAAATATTGAAAACTATTAACAACATTTATTACTAAATTAATTATCTTGTAGGTGATAATTCTAAAGATAGATGCTGTTAAATTTATTAAATTTGTAATATTGATACCTTATATTTTCTTTTGGAAGTACTTGTGATTGAATCCTGTTGTTTCTGATGTAATACATAGTTTCACAAGGTTCTTTTTTCGATCCAATAGTAGTATATATTCAAAAGTTTATTACTATTTTTATTTGAAAGTTTTCATGAATAAATCCTTGTTTTGTCAATAATATACGCTATGATTAAGACAATTATTAGACATTCTACATAATATATAATCTTTAACATTTCGTATTAGTTGAATCACATTATTTTATCATAGTATACGAATAAATTGCACATATTTGGTTTTATTTATAAAATATCGAAAAATATTTAGTAAATTATCTTGCAGGTGATAATTCTAAAGATAGTTCTTGCTAAATTTATTAAATTTGTAATATTGATAACTTTATTTGCATTTGGAAACACTTGTGAGTGAATCCTGTTGTTTTTGATGTAATACATAGTTTCACTGAAATTTACTTTTATAACTTCTACTACTAATAATTTTATTTGGAAGTCTTCAGAATCCTTGTTTGTGTTATACCACAAAATATCAGTAGTATTTTTTATTTGGTAATTTTATAGATTTATAATAATATTAAGTAATCATTCATTTATTTCAACACTTAATAATTTTTGATAACATTTAATACATTTTATGAAACTTAACTTGAAGTTGGAAATGGTTTCCACGAGACGTTTCTCATTGAAGCATTTAATTTACTTTGATATATCTTTTGACTAATTTAGTGGTTAGGTTATGTTATTTTTAAATATTCAAGGGTTATTCTTTAGCTACAACATATGTATTATTTATATTTATGCTAGTATGAAATACAATTACACAAAGTTTAAAATTGGACAAAATTATATTATGTTATGTAAGTTAGACTTTATCTAGAACTTATATATTAGTTACAATTATCGTTGTTTATAATATGCGTAGATTAAAATGAAACTACAGTGGAACCTCGAATCTTTACTCGTATAGTGAAACAATTTTCCCCATATAAATTAATGCAATATACGATAATGCATTCCATTTTGCAAGTCATCTTTTCTTACAAATTATTTTTTTCCCGTTAACCGAAATGCTCGTTAAGCGAGGTTCCACTGTATAATAAAAAAAAAACTATCTCCAAATGGATTTGGAAACTAAATTGAGTGAAAATCATGGATTTACAAAACTGCGGTGTACCGAAGCTGTATTGAAACCGCACTAAATTGAAAGCGTTGTGGTTTTTGGTAAATTTTAGATTCGTATGTTTTTTTTTTTCAATTTAGTCTCAAAATATTTGTCTATAGTCCTGCCACGTCCAAAATTAAATTTGAATATTATATTATAATAAACACAAATGTAATGAATCCATGTATAATGACTTGTAGATCTGATTAAGTACACCTGTCTCGGCACCTGCGCTCCATCAGTCAATATTTATAACGTGCCGCACATAATGCCATGAATATTATTATTTCCATTTGCGTGCGGTTTCCGGAAAGGAAACGGATTACCGATTTAACAACAATCACATACGAGGTGTGTACGTGCCTGTTTATTTATGTCCTCATGCAAATTGCAATCAACGCTGCTGCCCATAATAATAATAAAATTACTCTGCTTCGCATTCATTAATTAATTAACCTCTCGCCGTTCTTATGCAAATCCTCCTTATTAGATGAATTATAATCTCCGCGCTGACGTTCAGCCGGATTAGCCTCGCGGAAAATTCGCCAGCAAAGAAAAAACAATAAAATTCGAAAACGGACTTACGACTATTTATTTTATTAAAACTAAAATACGAAGTGAATTTAATTTAATGACTTTCGAGTCTTTGAAATGATGTTATTTTCGTTTCATTAAAATTACTAGTGTATGCAAATCGCTTGGGTTTCAGATGTTTTAATTAATGCTTTATGCTAAAATAGTAATAATAATGTTGTTATGAATGCAAATTTTGGTATGATTAAAATATGCGAGGCCTTCGATGCTGAATAATAGAGTTTTTGATTAAGGAAATGAATGTCGTTCCTCATTAGACGGAAAAGGCGATGAGGGATGGACAGGCGTGATTTGGAGACTTGATTTGGGTCAGTCTAATAATAATCAGAACGAAAGAATAATATGATTGAATATTGAACAAGATCTTGGGAGGTTGTTTAATAATGTATAAGGGATGTTTTTATACGTTTGCCAGAGCGTATGAATTATTTACTTCGCTAATATTTCGGATATTTTCTTCGACTTAATTAGTCATTAATAATTTAATATTTATGTACCTTTCATTGTGATTTTAAGAATTTAAATAATATTTGTATTAACATAATTTCAATAATATATTGCATATATAATATGAAATTCTTTTGTTAGTAAATGTATATTTATATATATATGAATATCCCAATTTCATTATTAGTTTAGCGATTACCTCAATTAACACTTTATATCGAATAATGCGGTTTACTCGCGCTTGAATTTCTGAAAGGCGTTCCTGCTATGTAGTACATGAATTGTTACATGTAAAACAAAACGGTGGAAATCGAAATCTAAACTAAACGTATCTAGACAGATAGGCTAAGACACTTCGCAAATACATAGCCTTTTTTTTCTCTATTAACAATAACAATTATAATAGTAATGGATGGACACCTCAAACTCATTTTTAAATTCATTTGTTAAGATACTGTCAGGATTTTGAGAGGGTGGGAATTTTGATACAGTCGGGATTTTGATACTGTCAGGATTTCGATTGACGGGATTTCGGCTGTCGGGATATATAGCCAAAGAAAATATTAATTTATTCTTCCAATTTTATCTGTCGTGAAATAAATATTTTTTTAATAATATCCAATTAATAACCTATGGTCAATGAGTTTATATTCATCATCATCATAAAATTGTTATTTTATACTTTATCTGTCTGTAACTTCAAAGTTGATCCACAACATATTTTACAATATAAAAAATACCTTAAATTTGAATACACCTACAGAAGTAAATACAAACATGTATTTTTCATGTTTAAAAGATATATTGGAATTCTTTATTTATCAATTAATTTATTATTTCAATCTTCCAAGTTTATATAGAGAATGTTCCATTTCTCACCATATTAAATTTTAATTGTCTCTAATAATTATCTTACTTATATTATATATTTTCTATTTGACTCAATCAATATATCATTATCACGATATGCAAAACATATTTCTTGGGTTTAAACTCTATTTTCTATAAAATTACCTACTTCACTCATTTTTAATTAGTGCTCTTATAATTACAATCTTTTTGCTACTTATGTATTAAACACGAATGTTAAGGTTTAGTTGTCTCCTATAATTATGCCTTTCTCTTCGAATTTTATATGAGTAGGATTATTTTTCTTCAACTTACCTGTTGTTTTTAACTTTAACTTAATTATTAATTGCATTATAACCATCTTTGACTTTTTATAATTATATTTAGTTAGAACTTTTGCTCACAATTTTTCTTTTTTTATAAATTAAAATATACAGTTTAATTTGATGATAATCTGCTTAAACCGCTACAAATCCTGAATTTTAATTATAAATGTTATTAGATTAAGAATTACGTTTTATTTAAATTATCTTACAATTAAAAATAAATAAATAAAATAACAATTTATACAGTTATACACAGCTCTTATTGAGATTATCTCTTATTTGACAATTTTGTATTATGCTTCTATTTAGTATAAAAGCTTACATCAACAATAATTGCATTCTTATGAAAATAAAGAACCACAATTATTAAGAACTTTAATACAAATAATAACAATAAAACATAATTGTAGTAATGTGTACTTACAGTTGTTTATGTTAATTATTTGATACTGAATAAGATAATTATTGTACATAATTAAGGTCAGTGTAATTTGACGCAAAGACATTTATTTTTACATTATTGAGCAACAATGTAATTACTAATATGCAATTCTTACATATCTTTTACAATTATTATAATTTTACACAAGATTTGTCAACTGGAAATCATTTAAACTTATAATTCTATATAGAAATATATTATCACTCAATAAATTATTGAAAATTTCCGCTGAGATATCTTTTAACATTCTTATGTAAGAAGCATAAGAAATCGCGTGCTTGTAGTCAAAGATTTAATAAAAATATTTCCAAAATGAAAACCATGACGGTCAGAGCTTTAATAATCGATAAAAATGTCGAAACTTTGTTACTGCATGCATTCTAATTCGACTGTTAATTAATTTAAACGTACCCGTTTCTTATCCAAGAGAATATTTTAAGTAGAAGTTATATACAGGGTGGTCCATTTTATATGAATCTGATTTTCAGTTACTCTTTAATGTAAACTTTGTATAACATCAAAGAATCAAATTTGTATTGAAATTTTGTATTATAGCATTCAAACAACATAGATTAAACTGATACCAAAATCACAACAAATATAAAAAGAATCATCAGTAATTAAAATTATTATATATATTATTATATCTTACGTCATATATTTTAAACGATATACTTGAATAAGAAACATCATTTAATTTGTTTATAGACTAATATGAAATATTAGTTTTGAAATTAGGAACTTTCTTGTTTGGAAACAAATAAAGTTCTTCTATTTCTAGACATATCTAAATTTTGTGGCCCCTCATTTGTATTATTACGTATTACATAAAACACTGACTATCTTGAGCAAATATGGTACATCATTTAATCAACTTTTTCAAGTTGTCTTGCCGAAAAAAATCATTGAATCTTGTAGTGATTACATAAAATGAAGCACCGTGTATATGTATAAGATTTTTTTTTTAACAGTTCGACCCGTTTCTCCATCTCTTTCCTGAATTCTTATTTACCGGGACCTGACAAATGCGTAAAAGGCAATTAAGCAGCGAAATTTTCACGTAATTACGTTTTAATAAATGCGAACAGGATTTCTGCATTAATAAGTATGCGCGATTAAAAAGGATCTCGCTCGTTCCGTCGACGCGATTATTTGCGGGATTTTCGCCCTCCCCAATTAATTACGATCGTTGCACGATCTGTTACATAAATCACGCATTCGCGAAACAATAAATCCATCTATCCCACTAATATATTATTAATTAATGAAGAAAATGAGTGCGCATCATCCCTTCCCCTCTCCTCGTGTTCCGACGCGTTTTGGGTTTTATGCTTTCAGGAGGAATTCCCTTTTTAATTAATTACGTGAATTAATGAAAGCGATGTCTATCTGATTAATGGCCGTTCATTTGATGGTGCTACAAGTTAATTTATGTTGCATCCGCTCTTTGTCTCCTCCGAAAAAAAAAATATAAAATATAAATTTAAAAAAAAATATGAAATATACAAACATCTCTCATTAAATGCGCATATGGACATATTTATTTTCTTTTAATTAATTATTTAAATATTATAAAATATTAATTTCACGTGGACAGTTCCACTTAATCCCAGGCCACAATTCTTTGCTAAGCCATAAATCATAGTATTGTATAAATTATGCGATTCATTTCAGCGGGAAATATTTAATCTTAACACAACACAGGATCCTACCCTCATTATAAATTATAATTTTTGATTGATACTTTTTTTTTTCTATTTCGTTAGCAAACCATAAATTATCTTTTACAACAGTAAGAAAGTGCAATTTCTTTAAATAATATTGTAATAATATTATGTTTTAGTCGAATGAATTTTATTATGGTGACTAAAATAACTGGTACTTGCCATGTAACATATCAAAAACTTATATAATATGAACCAACATGAAGCTTGGACTGATGATATTAATAATAAATATATAAAACTGAATATTTTGATTTAATGTAATTATTATATATTACAAACATAAACATTACATATAGGTTGAATACTTTTATACTAATTTATTAACTACTAATTCTATTGACCTAGTTTTTTAAATAGAAATATTTTTTCTCGTAATTTTTAAAACATTATTTCTGTTATTTATTTTGATGATTTTCATAAGATTTTTGATTGGTACTTTTCTATAATACATCATATATATAAAAAGTTACAGTAAGACCTCATTTAGCGCTTTAGATGCGTTTCTGAAGACAGAGCGCTAAACGAAACAACGTTATAGGAGGTCATTTTAACACATAGCAAATTGGGAAACGGGAAAACGCGACCAAAAATAAACACATTTTACTTTAATTTTATGTTGTATTTATAGTCATTTACTTTATATTATATGTTTTATATAACACAAATATTCTGATATTTTTGATTTTTTTGGCTATAAAATCGTCTAGAGTAATTTGTTACTTTCTTTTTCTATCATTAATAAAAAATTAGTAGCAGGCGATAGTACCCAAAACTCCTCTTGGATCATTCGCTACAATTTGATCAACGATTTTGGTTATTGTTTCTAAACATTTTCTAAGATTATCTGTAGCAAGTTATTTTTGTTTATCGTCTTCATGATCACTATTTTCGCGTTCTTCGTCCTAGTTCTGTCAGTTCGTGAAGGTCCTTAATATCCTGCTCATCTACATCCCGAACAAGCATAGATTCTGGGGAAACACAGCGCTACGTGTACGGGAATAATGGTATCATATACGAATCAATACCGCGATAATTTGAATCCTGACAATTTTTTAGGTTTGTTTTAAGATTTCCAGCAAACCGCGTTATAGCAAATCGAGACAGCGCTAAACGAAATCTTACTGTATTTATCTTTAGATAATCGTAACTTTTCAGTAGTGTTACATTAACTAAAATTGCCCTTTGGTTCTGTTTTTTTCCGGGTTTGATGGATATATAATTAAGTATTATGCAGATTCGTGTAATTTACAACTCTAAATTAAGGATAATTCGCATGAAAATTGCCTGCACATGCCATTCGGCAGGGCGTGTTTCGGTTTACAATTTTTTTCTATCAGCTGTTCTCGGCAGCTGTACAATTGAGGCGCACGTGGATAAGTAATATCCAAAGATTTGAGAACCCTCCTTTCTACGTTTTATAATAAAATCATAGTACACGTTAAAGGTGGTAAGATTTCTTTCCAAGGTCGTTTAATGAAAAAAATTCCAAAGCTGCAGCACACAATTATCCGACAGCTGAAGTCCCTTTTTAATTTGAAAAATTAGAAATAAATGTGAATATATCTTATTTTACTTTATTATTATTCTATTTTTTTTTTAAATAATATTAATAATGTTTTATTTGATTTATGTAAGGACTAATTGCACGTGGGTACATTTTGTAAATAGTAAATGTGTCGGTGTAGGTATTTATGTATTGAATATGCAAAATAGTTGAATAATTTTAGAGGAATTTAAGTTTTATGTCTTTATTTTATTTTAATTATAATAATAGTTCATATTTATGAAGTAGTTCAATAATTAATAAAAAATAAATAAAATACCTCATAACTTTCTATCCGTGTCTTTAAGTAATCTGAATAATATACACAGTGATAAATTTGTAAATAATTTAAAATATATTTATAAAATATCACCTATCCAACTATTACCCACGATGAACGTTGCTTAACTAAATATGAAGAAGACTAAAAAATCAAACGCTTTCGTGATAAATTGTTTCTTTTCGTTTTGATTCTTATTAATTTGAATGATATTTTAAGAGTACTTAATTAATCTTTTTCAAGGATGTAGATAATAAATGTTAATTAATTCTATTCACCATCCATCCAAGTGTGGTCCTCTACCAACGTTGCTTAACTAAATTTACTAACTACTAAATAGGTGTCTCTATGTGTATGAAGAAAAACAAACAACTAGTTTATGTTGTTTGTTTTTTATGTTAAAAGATTATATTTCAATGTATCATTATAAAAACTATACAAAATTGGCATTTCAAAATGTTTCAATGAACTTTGAGCAGTGTATACATTATGAAGTACATAACCATTAAAGGGTTAACATTTGTATAATAAATCTCACGTAATGACCTTCGAAAATATGCCGCTTCTATAGACTTAAGCTGGATTTGCAGCAGTTTGACTATTAAATTACAATAATGCCCGCAAAAGATTGCTGTTTTTTATATGCATTCCCGAACTTAATTAAAACAAGTGCATTTCGCGCTCCGTATAAAGAGCGTAATGATCGTTTAAGTCTAGGAGGATCAGGGTTTTCGTTTGTGCGTTTTAATGCAAAAATTAATTAAAATCTCCACTTGCGGTTCTGCCCGTTTATATTCTATCTCTCTCTATTCTTCAGTTGGGCGAAATTTAAAGTTAATTGAATTTCGGGGAATTTAAATGAAATAGATTTTAATCCATCCTGGAAATAATGGGTTCTACTGGTGCAGAGAACAAGGGATGCAGAGTGGATGTATGCGAGTGAGATAGGTGGAGATTGGGGGTGGTACACAACACGCATATACAGATAGAGTCTGTATCAGAGGCATGGATGGGGTGGTCCTGCGCTGGGAGGATGGGAGAGGCTCTACATCAAGTCCTTGACATGTTTGCATTCGGTGGAATATATTACTTCCTGATTTAGGAGTACGTTTAATTTTCTGACACGTCATTTAACTTCAACAATTGTTGTATAATATAGTAGCGTTATTACAAGGCGAATTAATTAAGTATGCGAGAGATGTAATGCCGTAGTATACTGTAATAATTGTTGTGCCAGGCGGAATCTCACCGCGGATGGAAGATGACTACTGGAGAGGCGGATAGACAAAGCAACGGCTCACTCCTCTCTCGCTGCAAAGTGTTCATTTATATTAATAATATTAAACGCAAAACGCTAATTACGTGCCGCCCCGCTACGGGATAAATCTCACTTAAATTGCGTAACTCCGCTCGCTGCTGCAGTCGGGGAGTTTTGCAAATCGTTAAGCTCGTGGCACCACCAGACTGAAATATCGTTCCGGTATTTCCATGACAAATGTCCCCCAATTTATTCACCCGAAATGTGTACATTTATATTTTTAAGTACATTTACATATGTCATATGAACTATAATAGGGGTAATTGCTTAATATGTTCATAGGTCATTTGCTCACCAGATTTACAGCTTAAAATAGATACATCTTAATACAATCATCTTTAAATTGGTATAATTACTTTGAATATATCTAAATATATAATAAATAAGTTTACTTTACAAAAATTACATTGATATAAGAAAATAATTGTAATTTCTTTACATTTCTCGGGAATAAATAAAGCTTCGGGAATATACTATTTGCAACTCTGATATTGCTCCAAAAAGATATATCTTTGTTTGTTAAAATCTAAATTATAATTTTCTGTCAGTTTATAAATCATAAATCCAGCGAATAATATTGTAATTATTAATATTAATTATTGAAATTAATTTTTTTATTATTAAATATTAAAGTTTTATAATTGAAGATATATACATAATGTTTTGTATGATTTTATTGATAAATATTTGTTTCTGAAATTTGAAAATATATTGTTTTCTTATTTATATATTTAATGACTTGTCAAAGAATATTTTAAAATCAATTTATTTTATGATATATTATATTTAATTGATTTTTTGGCCAGTTTTTAGATTAAAATTGATAAGTTTTCACTTTATCAATCAATCTTGAAAGATTTTGTGTTTTCCAAAATAAATATAAACAATATATTCATAAGTCTTATATTATGTATAATTTTATTAAGAATTTATATGAGTTTAATAATTGTTTTGTGCTGAATTTTTAACATATAACTAATAATTATTATAAAAATATATTTTTGGTAATAAATAAATAAGAAAAATGTTCAACTTTGAGTATTTGTACCATGGTACTTATTTGAAATGAAAATATTTGTTGATATCTATACATTAAATTAGTGATTTTTAACCGTTGTACAGTAAGATCATATAGATGTGTCATTTCATATTAAAATGATCATTACTGAAATTATTACACAATAAGTTCATATATCAAAATTGTAATTTAAGTGTGCTGCGGAAGATTTTCTATATAACTTTAAGTAAGCTTGTATGCACTGTTTGTATGGATTGTTCAGTGCAGGTAATTTAAAAATATATAGATTATGATGGTTTTTACTTTTATATATGTTAAAATCCGTATTACTGACTGCATAAATTTGAAAACATAAATTAAAATAAACAAAATACTTACTTACAAATACCTTTCCATGTTGGCAACGCAATTATTTAATAAAAAACGACAAAAGAAACAAATGCAACAAAGGAGATAGTACATCTTCCAAAAATATTATATTTTATTAAAGAAATTATCAATTATTGTTTGAACAGTTCATTTTTATCACTTTCTAACTAGTTACAGCTTTTAGAATTTTGTTTGTAAGTCCGGGAGTTTGTAAATCGGGGGATAACTGTACTAACTTATTAGAAATTTAGGTAGAATTATCTAAAGAAATGAAATTACTTCAGACATGAAGTAATTTTAAAGATTGGTCTTTATAATAACATTTGATAATATGATTAAAGATTATAACAAACCAATCGTTATGGTAACATACTCTTGTTTGTTGGTTGACTTGTTATGGTAACAATTTGTTTGTTGATTGAAAATACAAAAACAAATGAAAACAAAACAATTTGTACTAATTCTAGGCTTCACTCTTTTCATTTTTTTTTGTATCGTACCATTTCATTTAATCGCTTTTGGATGGAGCAATTAAACGTTCAGATTTTCGAAAGCTTCGAATTATCGACGCTGATTGAATTACGTTTTGTGAGTGTGTAGGCAGCATCGATACCGCTGTATTCGTGCGGTATACACACTTTTTTTCCAACACTGTATTTGTACTTGTTTATTTTGCGGGAATCAATGAAAGTTGATTTATCGTGATCGGTTTCGAACACCTTTTTCTACCCAATCTACATCAATCAAAATCAAATCGCGCACGTTCACTAGACAAATAATATCGATGCCGTTATTAATAGCAATCCGGAATTCCAAATAAAAAAACAACAAAGTTAGAGAGAGAGCTCAACTATGTTCGTAATTAGTCGATCCGGCTTTAGAAAAATGGTCGCACCGACGGGCGGATTACATCGAGTGTCATGTGACTGGTGCAGAACCTCGGTTATTGATCCCTGATTATATGTCATATCCAGGAGTCATCCATTCATTACAGATGAAAAGTTTTGAATTACATCACATGGACCCCCGAGTGCGTGTTGCGTGCACGTCAAATAAATCGCCACGTCGAATTATTAATAATGGCCCCACGTACTATTGTTGGACACGATGTCCTATTCTTTCAATATTTGTGGACAAAATCTGGGACAATCAATCCGGCTTCCCGGATACGATCAACTGCCGATGATGGGGAAATCGCTTTTAAAATACCGAATTGTTTATCTCCGGTCATCAATTATCTCATCCTCGGTCTACATAATTTATACCAATTTTCGTGGTTTGCGGATGCAACAAAAGCCGGTAATAAATGATGCAAATAGGGGTTCAGGGGGCGGCAATAATGGGCTATTTATAATTTTAATTAGACTATATCAACAGCGTATAAATTATGAAGCGTTAAATTGGAAATTCCGGTGGATACACTGTGTTTATATATATTTTTATTTTGGTGTGTTGTTCCTGTTTTCATTATGGCTATTTAAAAAAACCGGTATTTATATCTTATTAAACCGGTATTAACTACTCAAATTAATATAAAAAATTAATTATTTATATAATTTAAAGCGTTTATATTATTAGAGTTAATTGCTATTTGCATATTGTAATAAATTTAAGAAATATTTCAAATTTGAAGATACTTCGAATACTAAAAAATCATAAAAGAAATTTAGACCTTAGAAAACGATTGCCAAAACTTGAAGTAGAGTTTCAAAACATTTCATATACTGTTGTATCTAGAAGAAGAAAAGATTTAGCAATATACCTTTACTCAATTTGTATATCATATTTCCAATATACTGATTGGATAAAAAATTACAAGTTATATTTTTTAGTAATTTAATTTGTTTTGATTTGCTATTGGATTGACTATATTATATTTTTTTATATTTCCGTATTTTCATACATACATATTAAATAAACTGAAAAAATGAAAAAAAATATTTTATCTAAACAAAACCTAACAATTTGTAGTTCCAAACTATTAAAATATTTATTATACGATCAATGGGACTTTGTATTTTTCATGATTTTTTTTTTCAAACTTTTTTTTACTTCAACAATTTATGTAATCTTTAGCATTTATTTTACACACCATTTATTTTGTCAAAATTACAAATCAATTTTATTTTGAAAACATTGAAATTTGTAAATCATTATTTTCAAATGTCGGTTAGTTGTATAAACCCTAGTTTCCCTCATCCACCAGACTGTACTTAAACACAGCTGTTCAGAAGGGCACGCGCCCGCCCGCCCAGTCTTCAGCTGTCTCCGACATAACACACATATATAGATTAACTTTCACCCAAAATTGTCGACCTGGGACTCCACAACAACAACAACGGCAGCCATTTCCACCCTTGGGGATTGCATTGATCACAGCTTCCGATATCACTCCAATTCCTGTTCAACAGCTGTCATACAAATTGAGGATTAGGATCTACATCGATGCAGATTCGATCATCATTTTAAGGACACGAATTCCGCGAACTTTCAAATTTCGCAGCCGCAGAAATCAATTCTCCCTCTCTCTTTTTTTTCCATCTGCAATTATGCAAATGCAACCAATTTCTAGGCGGATTTTCTCTCCCCCGCAAGACTCAATTTAAAAACAAATTAAATTAAAGCAAAATTTTTACTTCATCCTCTGCCTGAATCGCTCTTCTTAATTAAACGTTCGAAAAGAGGAGAATTCTATTTACATTTTCTTGGATTTTGTCAAGGAATCTTCAATTTAACATTGAATATACGCAAATTCAATTAAATATTTGCTTTGTTTGCTGTACTTTTTATATTAGCTTTCTTCATAATTATAAAATCAACATTTAGTCACTTTTCATTCTCATTTTAATTAATACTACATTAAATAAATATTAAAGAATAATTAAAACCGTTAAAAGTCGTTAATTCAGAAGAATTTGTTGCCAGGTGCACTCAGATTAATACTAATTTTGTGGACACAATTGGACTTTTTGAATATAAGATAAAGGTGTAATTAATTCACCACCTGTGGTACTGTAAAACGGTGAACTTACATGTAAAGAATGAATGGAAGATTCGAAGATACACATTTTCAAAGGTATTAATTAAAGTAGTAACTAAAATCATGATGTAGATGTACATATCATTCATAAATATTCATATAAATTAAGTATTATACAAAAAAATATTTTGTATATACTATAAATATTACTGTGTATTTCTATTAGTTGTAAATTGTTGTTGAAAATAACAATTTAAAACTGTAATTATTACAAAAAAATAATGTGTCAATTAAGCTGAAACTATATTTTATAATTTATATTTTCTGTAAATGTAACATTATTCCAATCCATAAGAAACTATTCAATCAATAAGAAATTCCATGGAAATATTTCCTTGTATTAAGCTACCAACCCAAAAAGGCCGAGTGAATTCACACTTTTGATCATTTGAAATATAGTGTGCGAACACGAAATTCCTGAAATATTTTCCAACCAGCTCACCATTTTTTTTTTTTGTGCAACGGATATTCGCCAGATATTAATTTTAGCGTGAGATTTCCTTTGTCCGTTTTACACGTACAGAAAATTCTTCGAATATCGAAACGTGCAATTTTTATTCAACTCTTTTCGCCGCATATTTCCATGCGGATTGCGCAACTGCAATTATATAAGGTGAGCGGAAAATTCTCTTCTGCTGCTACTAGATTATCCTGTTGAACTGTAACGCCGCAGCTGTTAAATCTGGAGTCAATTTGCATTGTGGCATTCTATACATTATAGCTAAGTTGTAAACTGCATAAATCGCATTGATTGAGTTCTTATTTTTTTGTTAGAGCTTTCAGCGAAACGCTCGAACACTGCTCCTTTCTTTACCTTCGGGTTATCTGTAGGTTTCAAACTGTACACAACAAATAAATGTAAGATCTTTGTTTTGTACAATTTAAACGAAAGCTTTGAAATTAACGAAACAATTAGCTTCAGAAATATGGTTTTTGTTTTGTAGTATTTTAAAACACAATAAATAGTAGAAATAAAACTTTTAACTAAAAGTAATTTTTAATAGGGTAAGTTTTTTTAACTAAAAATTTGCTGCCTATATAATGTTGGTAGTTATTACAGTAGTCAAGTTGTAAAAAACTCCTCGTAGTAAAACGTTTGCGAGAGCAACAACTTGATGCAAAAGCACTTCTCTGAAAGAGCTCGAGGTTCATGGTCATTTAGGAAACTAAGCTATTATCATGTAACTCGTACTTTCTGAATAGTAAAAAGTATATATGTTACCGCTAAAGCGAATAGATAGTTATTTCATAGAATATCTATTACAAATGCATGTAATTACTTTATGAAATAATTGTTGAAATTTGTACAAAGTATGTTATTAAGTTAAATTAAGATATTATAGAATTATGTTGTTTTATATAATAACTAGATAATATATCGAATCACTAGTTAAAGTATTTAGAAATAAATCAAAAGTGCCGTATTATATAAACATGTGGTAAGTGCTGGGAAGTTGAAAAAAAAGAGATCGATATAATTTTAAGGATTGTTAGAAAATATTTAGCGAGAATGAAATATGAACGTGTAAAGGCTATAATAAAGAGAGAAAAATAAATACAGGACCTGACATTCATACGAGATTAATCATTCGTGAATAGCATTTATATCAATTATGGGCGAAGTATAAATTATAGTTAAGTAACAAACGTTGATGTAAGATAACAATAATATCAGGCGATTGTTATCAGGGTGATTTATACAGACGGCATTCCTCTCGCTCTTTATCCACTTTTTGTCCTCCCTTGCAGCGTTTTTCTTCTTATTCTTCCTTTACTTTATTTTCGTATACGTTTTCCTTTTCCTCTCCTTTATTATTTGCAACGTGCAGTTGGCGCGCGGTGCATTCTTTCCAAAAATTTGGGTCAAGTCATTGAAATGTGAAAAGTGCCCAAGCAGAATGTGCAGTTGTGTGCCTCTTCTGCAGATTAAAAGCAGATGGTCGAGGCGAGTGCGTTTCTGGATGCTGATGTATTCCTTCGTTTGCTTTATTTATTGCACGCGTACGGAACATGAAAAAGAAAGAGGAGAAGAGGTTGGTTTTTGTAGTACCAGAAGCTTCAACTTCGAGTAGTACTAGTAGTAAACACTTCCGCTCCAATTGATGCTTTCATTTTTTTCTTTGACTTTCTATAATTTATGGTTTTTCATGCAAGCATTTTTAATTTTACATCGATTAAACATGATTTATACTCCACTTAAAATATGAAGCTTTATTAATAGTTTTCGTATATTTCAATATTGAATAAAGTATTTTATTTCGATTAAGTAAATTTGTAAGATCAAATTAATAAAAGTAATACGGACAATAGTAAGAAGTAACATATTACTTTTTTATAATAAAGTATACTCAAATATTTTAATAAAAGCAATTATTAACAAAATAAATAATATGAATATGAAATAATTTATACTATTTCATTTTGGTTAATTAAATTTGTAAGAACAAATCTAATTAATAAAAAGTAATTTAGAAAATTTTTAGTATTTTATCTTAGTTTCAAGTTGATTTTCATGATTAAGTAAAAATAATTATTCGATTTATTTAAACATTTTCTGGCTTTAATTTAGAACATTTAAACCCAAATATAGTTTATAATAAAAATCATTCATTTTTCTATACAAATCTATTTTTAGTAGAATATTTTTACTAAAAAATAATACAGAATTATTTGAACGATTATATTAATAGAAGAAATAATTCAATTTTAAATACAAAAATGAATTAATTTATGGTTTATATATGGAATTAGATTAATTAGCTGCTGACAGTGTGATAAGTAAAGCAAACAGAAATCGAAAATAAATTGTTACCTAAACGTTTACTTAGATGTGATTGGGATTAGTTGAATTCTAGAGGTGGAACGTAAACGTACGTTCGAACCTGCCTCTTAGACATATTGAATGAATGTTTGGCTTGTTTGAAAACAAACATGAAAGCCATCTATTTTCCGCCATACGGAAGTGCCAATGTAATATTTTTCTTCGGACAATAACATCTGCGTTATCGCACATTCATTTCATGCTGAAAAAAGAACATGATTGATGTAATTTGTTTCATTAAGAGATCTTCATTACAAATAACATAACAAATTGTTATTAACCAATGTTTAACGATTTTTTTTATAATACAACAATAACTCGCATAGTCCGGTTTCTATCATTCCGGTTTGAAAATTTGAAAACAAACTAATTTCCATATAAATGAAAATTAAATAAAACAAAATAGTAGACAAAATTATCTTTTTGTACTGCTTATATTTATGTGGTTTTAAGATCCTCGATTAGTCCGGTTTAAAACAATATTGGAAAAAATATCTGCAGTTGTTGAACAATTGTAATATACTTTATATAACTTAATATATGAGTTAAAATACATTTAACGTTTATATTTAAGCAACAATTTAATTAAAATATCTTGATTTTGTTACTAAACACTGTAAAAGCGAGGTATTTTTTGTGTGTTTCCTGGTTGGTAGGAAAAAGCAAACCAAAAGATGTGCAATATTCAACGGAATCGGTGAGCCCCTGGGAATGGCCACTTTTGCATGCTGCGCCGCAATTTCCATATCGAAACAAACACATTCTTTATTAAATTATCGCACAGCCCTTACGCTGTTTAATTAAACACTGCACATGTTGCACATATGATTTTCTACACGTATGCAAATATGTACATTCGTTTTTTTTTTGTTGATGTTGCTCGCAATGCATAATACGTAATTGAAATGCAGAATTATTAAGATATTTACATTGTTGTAAATATATTTTTTATTTAAGTTGTACAGCCTTTTTCGGTGGCCAATTAAACGACGTCTTTGCTGCTATTATGATGTTGCATAACGTCAAGCGTATTCCGCGCAAATGCGTATTTACGATCGGTAAATCGTTGCGTTTTATGCTACAATAAAGTATTGAATTTATTTTCGAAATTCTGCGCTGTCGCTTAAAACTGACCGCGCACATTCTTAGCTCGTTTGTTTCGGCGACTTTCCCACAATAAATTTATCAAATTTCACTCACGGCAAAAAAAAATGAAACAAGAAAAATCACATCTGGACAAAAGGAAAGTTCGATAAACTGTATTGGAAACTATGAATGATATATGAACTATACAAATTACATACCTACTAACATAACAATTGATTTACAAACATTTGTATTTAATTGTATGTAATATTGTATTTAATAGTATGAAATATTGTTTAAGAAATAAGTTAAGTTATGTATTATATGTTAAAGCTATATACAGAAAAAGAAGCTATATAGAGAAGCAATAATCAAAGATCTGTCAATAAAGTTAACTTTACTAAAGTGTCTCAAGTAACGCATCTATAAATAAACATATAACTATCATTGGATATTAAACTTCTTATTTACAAAGTTCAAAGCAATGTGGTTATACACAATACAGTTATGTGATCTAACAAGAAACTCCAACATTGAAACATTCTAGAGATTCTTAAGAAAAACGATAAGGACAATATTTATTTTTCTTCACAATATCTTTAAATACAACAATTTAGATGTAGGAAATAATTGACAGTAAAATTCCTAACTTCATAAAGGAATATTTTTATTAGTCTTTAATAATACTTCAGCTTATTTGAAATTATGTTATTATTTTGACTACGCTCAATTACTTTAATTAATTTCAGGTATAATTAATATTTTTAATTATATATAAACTTTACAAAATGTATTAATTTAAAATAAATATTTGCAACGTTGTTTTATGCTTCTTATACTTTTTAATTTGCAAATAAAAGAAATAAGTACAAAAATAGTAGGTTTTTTTTGTCACAATTAGAATTAATACATATACAATTAATCTAAATAAATAATACATAGAACTAGTTGTACTGGAAAATCTACCAACTTAAATCATTTCTGTCACTATATTTTTGTTACTACCATATGTTAAAAATATATAAAAAAAAAAATTACATGAGAGACGTAACGTGGATGCAGCATCATAAAAGAAAATGATTCTGAAAAGAATAAAAATAAAATATGAGAACATTACGTTACATTAATAATAATAAATGTTTCTGCGTGATGTTATTATTTTATCACAGCCGACGAAAATTAATTACGAAAGTATTACACGACGTTTTTACTCCGACAATTTATTTTTCGGCACCTCTCCGTTGTTTTCGTTTTGCTCGTCTCCCCTCTCTCTCACTTCGTCCCTGTTGTTATTCATTATTTACTGTTTTTTAGTCAGGGTTTCGGCTTTGGGCCCAGTGGCGATTTCCGATCGAAAAATCCTCATTACCATGTAGATTGGAATTCAATTGATTCCGAGATAAAACCGAAGCGAAACGTGGGAATAAAATTATTGCTACATCGATGTGTATGTTTCTCTCTGTTTTTTTAATGTTCCCTTAATCGTTACACGCTTTTAGTGTTCCAATCAGTCATTCAATCCCTGCAGGACATAATTCTTGCCGTTGTTTCCTCATTACCTTATTTCCAATACTCTTAATCTATCGAGAACATTAAATAATTTACGGTTGTTGCGAATCGTTTAAGTTAATCCATTTTTTTTCTTGGTTGTTCGGAGAACAACATACATTAATTTTGTATTAATAAATGTAGCACAAGGAATTTCGTGTAATAATGATGACACGATTTTTTTTAGTTTGAATTGATTTTTTTTCTTTCTTTATATAATGCAATTTGAATTGAAATTATGGTAATTTGATGTAAGACCTTCGAAATTGACGGCCACCAATTTGTATTCATTTACAAATTACGGCCCAGAGGATCCCATTGTTATCAGGACAAACGCCTGACAGATTATATCGTGAAGGATTAATTAGTTGCTATCAATTCTTATTCTGTCTTGATATATGGGTTCTTGTAACTGAAGATGAAATAGGCGCGTCCAATAATAAATCCGTGAAGAAAATTACAATAAATAAGGAGTTTGTTTAATTTTATAGCTAACTATAACTTAAAAGTTGTTAAGTACATATTCTATAAGCATATTTTTTAGCATGTTGTTTTCCCCTTTCAAAGTGTTAATTTGTATTACAAAATACATTAAATGCAATTTATAAACTATAGTTTTATTGATAATCACAATTTTTTACGATTTCTTAACAAAAAGTATCCATTGCATTTCATTAGTTTTTAAAAAGGACATTGTTATAAATGTATTTGAGGTGTTCTAATTACTATTACAGGTGTATATAGTTTGATAAATGAAAATTTTGTATGTTACACCTTACATAGAGTAATTTTAGTTGTAGCTTTCAAAATGCGTTTCATTTAGACGGAAATTCTCGAAACGAATAAACGTAGATCTATGATGTAATTGCAATTGATGCAACTAGCTATAAGGAATGAAATATTTTGATTATGTCAATAAAACACGCATATCCACTCATAAGGAATTTGTTTCCTGAAACGGCGTATTTGCCGTCGATCTTATAAATGCGAAACATAAACGGAAGTTGGTAAGAGGAAACGGGACATCTCCGCTTCTTATGATCGTGTCCCGTGCGCTTCGGCACATAGCTTCTTCATTTTATTTGGTTTGCTACTCGTATCGCCGCGTATGCAGATGTCACGCAGTCTCTTTGAATTCGCATTCACAAGAATGTTTTATTCCTAGTATGACTCCAGTTAGTATCGGAGTTGTTGCGTTCTCGCAATACACCACCGCTACTGTCTCCATTTTAGTGATGCCATAAAACTGTTTCCGGCCGTTCAGGCACATAGACGGATTTTTATCCTTCCTTTTTTCTCCTCCATATAGTTTATGGTGCATACGCGCGCCCGATGACACCAAATGTGCTCACCCATATGTAATTCAATCGATATGGGGACGAAACCTGAAACCGGAAGAGTTAGAACGACGATCGCAATTAGAATACTTTCTCGATTATATTTGTTTACCGCTTCAATGAACATCAGTATCTTGTTTTTCTCAGCTTGTTCAAACAAAATACTGGATTCGGATTGCACAAATCATTCGGCATGAAATTCAATTCTCTGACATATTTCATTGATACTTGATCACAATATCAATGTCATAAAAAAATACATTTGAAAATGATCATACTGTTGTCTATAGACAGTAGATTATATTAGTAAGAAAGGATACTTTACTATTTATAATTTGGAAAAATGTTCAGGATTTAAAATATAAAAAGTAAAATTACGAATTTTAATTAGGAAGAAATATTATGAGAAATTATAAAGAAAAATAAATAACTATAATAACTGATTATAATATAAAAATGTAAGTCGTGAAGAAATTATATTTACGATTTTTTTAAGATATAAATATAAACAAATCATTGAAAAAAATAAGTGATGTAATAATAGAAAAAAAACGGTAACAATTAAATATTTTGGTTTTAAAATGGTTGAAAAATGTAAAATTTAAATATATTTCGACAGTTTATTCAATAAAATTAACATATTATAATTGGAGAACTTGTTATTGATCCAAGTTTGCAAAAGGAATGTTAATTTAAACAATTTACATATTTTTTTTGTGATTTAATTCAATTTATAATACAATTTAGAATTTATCTGAAGTGTTAGTATAAACAATCTAAATAAAACTAATAAGTTAATGTAATTTATATATCTTTATCCTTCAATATTTAAGATATCGAAATAGGTTTTCTCGTTAAGTTTAATCGAATTTTCATGTTTGATATCTATATGAATATAATCTATTTATTAGCATATTGAATATGTGTTTCACATTTTTTTTATTGCGACATTTACGTTACCGATCAAGACAGTTTTATTCCCTGCACATATCAATATATACACCGACTGAATTTAAATGTTATAATTTATCATTTAAACTAATGTAAGTCAATCGATACGCATTGTATCATACTGAAACACCCACTCAATAAAGAATAAATAAATGATATAATTATTACATGTCAAAAGTAACTTGTAAATATTAATATTCCTTAACAGTATGTTCTATTTAATATACATTTTCATATTAATAAGAACTATATAATTTTATTGCAATGTTGTAAGTAATTTATTTAGTAATAATAAATTACATACAATATTTTATATATACGTAGAATTTCATATTATTTTATTTGGACATAATGTTTCTTTTACCGGTAAATATTTTAAGTAAAAACCGATAAATTACCGATATTCCCGGGAAGCGCTTTGTAATGTTGTAGAATTAAAAAGTATTATTATCAAATATAATTTGAAGAAATTAACTGGTAATTTCGTTTGACATGTAAAACAGGTTAATCCTTTACTATTAATAGAATCTCGAATTATTTTTTATATTTAAATACCGAGTTGTGGCAGATTGTAAATAGAAAACTTTAAAATTAATAATTTTATTGATTAAGCAAATTGACATATTTTTTTAATGTTAAAGTACATTTTCATCCAAATTCTAAATGAATTTTTCTAAGTGCATCTTATGGTCCGATAAATATGGTATGATTTAAGTAAAAAAATGTTTTTTTAAATAAGTGTAATCAACGTCGTAAGATATCTTGTAATGTAAGTATGCATTTAGATATTGTTATATAATTTAGTACTTACAAGAACATTACATTTATTTGTTTGATATTTAATCTTTTAATTAACGATGTTAACATGTATAATAATTTTCGTATTTTATTTCCATTTAATAATTTTAATAATTAAAAAAAAAATGTTCAAGTTTGTAAAGTAATTTTATTGAAATTATTGAGTACATGTCCAAAGATAATGAATGCTTATTGATAAGTGAGTAATCGGAAGTAATTTAATATTGTACCAATTAATACGTGCTCTTCCTGTCCGCAGTTTAACTTTGTCACAGCCGTTTTGCATACTTAATATACGAGTACAGTTTGGCCTAAGTTGATTAACATTGACTAATAGGTGAGAAAGGCCTGTCCGTGCTTGTCCAATGGTTAATTATAAGCGATAAGGAATGTTCTTATGTGGGTATGCGACTTAATCATTTCGTTAAAGGCCGGAACACGGTCTAATGGTGCTGTAATCACAATCGGAGGGTCGTCGTTGGGATTAATTAATATCCCGTAGGAAAATTGGCCATTGACACGACGTCAATGGGACGTCTGGTCTTAATAATTTATGAGATCGTAGGGGTGTGCTGAATCGATTAGGGTAGTCAGGGCCTGTGTGGTCATGTGTTAACATCCCTTCGGACATCATCCGGCCCAGACGCGCCCTCGCGTTCGACGGCTGACGCTAATGCGGGCGGAATGTTGATATTTACCGACCGGTCGGGGGCGCGCTTTCTCAGGGGTGTCCACTTTCCTGACCTCTCTTCTCCTTTTGTTGTACCCAGCCTTTTCATCCCAAACGGGAACATGATCGAGCACCTTTAACGATATTCATAGAAAATGATTATTATAATTTATTAATAAATTAAGATCGGGCGAGGACGACGGAGACGCAGGGATGCTAGAATTATCAAACCTCGCACCCACGACCATTCGGACATTGTAATTTATTATAATGACTCCCCGCATTTCCATAATGATAATGCTAATACATATTTATGGTCCATTATCAAAACCTAAATCTCAGTGGAATTTTGCATAGGCAAATTAATCTAATTGAAATATGCTCTGCAATTGATACGTCCAGCTTGTTCGGCATGTATGTAAAACAGGCGAGCACCATTTTTTCTGTTGCATATTACTAGTAACAAGATAAGGATAACATAACACTGCGTGAAGCAAGCACCATAAAATTATTCACTTTGCCGTACCTGTACGTTTAAATTAACCGACACTCACTGAGATACAAGCTAATAAATAAAGGAAACATAGAATTAGCGTTAATTGCACACACCAAAAATGCCAAGGGAACTATGCAATCAGGATTCAAAACGAGATTTAGAAGCTATCAAAGGTTATATGGAATTATTTTCTCTTATGGTTTATAACTTTTATAAAAAAAATATTAAAAGTGTATTTTTTTTAAACAAAGTAACAAAAAGAAAATGTAGAAAATTATTTGTAAAAAAAGTTTGTAAATGAAAAGTTTTTATGTTTTTAAATAATTTGTAAATAACATATGTTGTTTTATTTAATTGCATAAACTTACACTTTCTTATTTAATTTCACATGTTACATGCACCATACGTATTTATCATTTTGCAGATATGTTTTGATTGCAATAACAAATTATGACAGACTTACGGTTCATTAAAGCAAATGTTAGAAATTAATTGGTTTCAATAATTATTTTGTAAAGTGAAATTTCTTATATTTGCATTCATTATATAAGGAAATATCGTTTTGTGACTTAATGAGCTATGATCAATGTGTATTTTGAAATTTGTACAACTCATGGGGGTTATTTCTTGAAATTTGTACAAAATAACATATCTTATTTCAGTTAATGGTAGTTTTCTGTATATACAAATAACATGTCAGTTATACGTAAATAATAAAAATTAAATACAGACGACATACAAATATCGTACAAAATCAAAAATATAACAATTTAAGAGTCAATCATTAATATTGATTATAGGTTCTTTTTTTCTATTTATTTTTTTTTCTCATTCTTTTGTTTTTCATTTGTATATTATTATTGTAATATTGATAGCCATTTTTATTATTATCATTTATTTATTTATAGAATGTACTTTGACAACAGTAAGACGAACACAATAAAGTGGGATGAAAATAGAAGTACCTTGCCCATAAATCATAGCATTTTATAACAAGCATATGGGCTGTAGTACCGAAAATCAGAGAAGTGGTTGAAGAAAGTTTTCTATAAATTGATTATAATTGCAGTAAATACTTGAATCATTTATAAAAACGAGCACCAAAAGAAGATACCATTCCTTAACTTCCTAGTCCCGTTATCAAAAAGTCTTATAGATTTCGGTAAAAAGAAGACCATCTTCAGGGAGGCCATGCATCAAGAGTCGAGAAAACATTGGTTTCATTGTACAGCAAATAAAAAAGGAGATTACACCAAAATGATTTGCAACGCTTATAACGTGTAAATAATTAGGCTTGAAACTCTAAAACATTCAAATAGAGAATATTTTGAACATTAGTCTAAAAAAAGACTCATATTGTAACTTTATTTATATAAAAGGTTAGATAATTATCTAATAATGTTGTAATATTCTTGGATGACTTTGACAACGCTCGAATTTCCTAGGAGGACTATCATTATTTTGAACTATTTCCTTAAACTTGAAAACTGTGACGTCCATCAATCAGTTGCTTTACAAGAGTAAATAGGTTACTGATATCATTTTTTTAGTTAAAGTCTTCTATTAGTACATATTAACCAACACAAAAAAGGTAAATGTAAACAATACTTTAATGCGCGTATGTTTTCCTTTTTATTAGCATTGTTCTGGGTGAGTTGGTATACTTAATGGAGGTACGAAACGATCGTAAACGTGCTTCACTATAAACACAGAGCATGATCATTTAGAAGTAATTTAATATAATCGATAATCAGAAATGCTGAAAGGAAATAATTAAGATGAAGTGATTGAAATATTATTGTTGTTTAGTGATGTGTTATTAAATGTAATAAAACCGAATGCGTGGAACTTAATTGGTATTGTTGCTTGGTTGCGAATCGAGGAAATATTTGGGTTCGCCTCATACCATCATCATCATCAGCTGTGTGAAACCGCAGACAATATTTATGATTTCAATTTACGATAGCAACAAGAGTGTAAAGAATCGATCGTTATGAGCAATTTGGCGAAGGTCGGTCACTTATAAATGTTATAAAAAACGAACTCCTACTTGTTTAAATCGATACTTCGAGAATATTATAAACTGAACGATTATATTTCTTAAATTTTAAATATTAATTGTTCAATCATATCAATTATAATGAGAGCAATAATTATAGTTTTGGTACAAAATTATTAATAATTGTTCGTTTAATCTGTGGCAATATCTTTGAAATAGTATTTATTAATTACTATGTTGTAATTTCATCTCACGTCTTCATTTACAACTATATAATTAAGTTATTTGTTGTAATATTTCTTAAAACATTTGAAATATTTTTCTGCTATTAATTGCAATTTATTAGTAGTTGATCATAGCCACAAATTCAAGAATAATGTCCATCACAAATTTCACATAATATTACACATAGGTCAAAAAGAATGCGATCTATAGCATATATGCAATAAATTATATTTAATTATTTTTATTAAATGCAGCAGATCAAGTTGTATAAAAGCACCATTTATAATTAAACAATTATTAGTTGTAACTGATCTGTCAGTTTCACGTGTCCAGAATTGAATAGTGCTTTTAAATATTTTTATTATTAATCGGATAATAGTGACCTCAAATAACATTAGAAGATGGTGAACGTAAGATCGCAATCGTGGAATGTTCTGGATGAAATAAACAAGTACTTAAACTATGATCATAGGTGAGCTTTTCTAATTCCAATATACCACCATCATTTATTTTGTTGAAAATTTAATATTATTTGTATTCGAATTGTCAAACTCTTATTGTTATTCATGTTAGATTCATTAACTTTGCTATTATTTAATTAAGAAATATCAGATAAGTGAATATAATTTTGAATAGAACATAAATCATACTTTGCGAATGTATAAACCTATGGTCAATCGTCTCTTTTTTAGTGGTTACTAATACTTAGTATGATGAATGCATATTTTTTTTCTTTTTAATAAATAACTTTAGTGAAAATCATTGAATTTTTGATTATTTAAATTATTCCAATCCGTGATTTTCAATATTTTGAACATCATTTTAGCATTTTTGAATATCTATTCTACAAATTATAAGAATTTTGAGATTCAATATATTGAATTTTTGATTCTCGACTTTAGTTTTTTTGCTTAATCTTATTCATCAGATGTTTTAAATGAATAATTAGCTCAAACATGAGTAATTTTTTGAATTTGTTATTATACGTCATTTATATTGTAACTTTTAAAATAACTGTCTAAGTGTTATTTGCTTTTCATCACCTGCTATCATTTATAGATTCAATGCTTAGATACTTTATAGACCTGTTATATATGAGTCAGTTTCTCTAATCGTAATAAATAGTTTTTCTAATCGTATTTGAAGTGAATGTGTCAGTATAAATCTATTACATGACTCATAATTTTGTAACATCTCATCTTTAAATGTCTTCTTAGTTATATAATTTAATTACTTTCATGCAGTATAACCAAGCTTTTATAATTTAGTTATTCTTCTTGAATTATATCATTATTGTTTATTTTTGGTAAAAATGATAGAAAATTGTATAGAAAAATATAAGTTTAAATAAACTGAATACTATAAATATTGGATTATAAAAACTCTATAGTTCATGTAATGCTTTTTTAGGAATTTATAAACTTAAAGTACATAAAGTACGTAGTAATATGGTGATAATGAATCGTAAAACCATAGTAATTTCCTTGAAAAATTGATTTTTGTAATTTTCCGTTTCACTTCCGCATCTTTTGTAATATTACATTATGTTGGATTTACATGTACTGCTTATATTAAGAATTGTACTAGTTTTCCAAAAAAAACTTATGATATTTGATGATCTTACAAATGCATGGATAATATAAACATACCAAATTGGTGCGTGTCCTTAATTTTGTGTATCATATATTTAAATTGGTAGTAATTAAAAGTTGGGGATCGTGGTAGAGCGAGACAAGCCTTCTTACGCCATTAATAAAGGGAAGAAAATACGCTGCGTAAACGCAAAGCAATCAATTCGTATTATGATAGTAATGAGAGTGCATGTCGTCACGATGTTATCTGGAGGCTACCAAGTCTTGGTAAATAAATAGGGGGCAGTGAATCCCAAGCAAACTCTCTTGGATACAAAACTGAACAGCTGTTGACCTCGTACTAAGCGCATACATACACACACACATAAGCCATTTTCCACTTTACTTTCAGTTCGAAGCCTTATCAAATTCCCTGAAACAGAGAGAAAGAACACCACGACCGGCAATGTTTCCAGGCGTTTGTTTCCATCGCTGGATTCCTTTCTTTATTTTATTTTATCATATTTACTGCTTGCCCTCGCCTTTATCGCCGCAACCATCCACCAGAAGTATTCATTTCCATTTATTCATAAACACAATATGAACATTGAATTGTGCAAGCCGGAACGTATCGGGCATTCCTACCAACTCAATGTCATTGGTTTCAGTATTTACAAGATCCTCGACGCTTCCTTCGAGCGGATTGCTCACAGCTTCTCGTCGGTGCTAAAGATTTCTTCGAGGTGTGCAACCTTTTAGGGAAACGCAATCAGCCTCTTCCATCCCACATATCGCGCTTACAGTCCGAGACGTTTCCTCCTTCTCATACTTCTTGCAGCGTACATCTGGGCTGGTTTACATTACAGCTCTTCTCGCGAATGCCTGACCACACATATATGCAAGATCCTCGTATGTATGTATATAAATGTGTGCGTTTGTGTGTAAGTGCAGTGCGTGTATATTTTATGTACAAAGAAAGATAATTTAAGGTCATCTGGTAAGGCCATATAAGGTATGTCTGCTTTTCTTTTACACTTACCGTTGTTGCCTACCAGTCAATTGGACGTTGGTGGAAGAAAGTTCATTGATACCTCAAAAAATCGCGGAAATTTACGGACGCAAAGGTCACGCTGGTTTGTAAATATGTCGTAAGTCCATTTCGACTCGCCTTCATTATTTACAGAATATCGAATTTATGCGTACTTGGAGAATAAATAAGAACGCATTGGCCAGACACCAAATCTTCCAGACGTTTCAGAATTACCGTTAAGCATATTTCATTTTTCATTTACTCCGAATATAACAAATGTATTTTGATTATGAGAATGGAACTTTCTCTGGGATAATGATACGTTAGGAACAAATTGGCTCCGGTCCAAAATGTTTAGTCAACGGTCGATGATAAAGGTCACAGTGTACGTTGTAATAAATATTCTAACTAAAAGGAAATACTAGTTTCACTAAGTCGGTCATTAATTCTACGTGGAATTAGATTACATCTTATGTTGATTTTACTCTAAATGTATACTTAAAACATAAACTAAACGTTTACAATTCACAATATTAATTGTTTTAGTAATGCATGTAACATTGATTAATTTAGATACAAATTTATAATTGTATATTCATTTTTTGTAATTTACATCAATTTTCGTATAATTGATACAAACAAAATAATACACATTTCGAAATAAAAAGAAATTGACGATTTTGATGAGAGGAAACTGTTTTATTTGCGTAGGAAAAAGGAAGTGCATTGACCTTTTGCTGCGCGTTTGTTATTGTCATTGATTGAAAACAATTAACTAATAATAATACAATGCATGATAAATTGCAATTAATAGATTAATAGAAAAATGTAGCAGTAATTAATTAGAGAAGAGTTTATTAATGATTGCCTTGCACAAGGAGCTATGGTGCATTGTTGGGATAAGCAATTTAAATGACCGAGCAAAAAAAAAACGGCATGTCTTTTGTCTGGCATGAAAACACAATAGTCAGGTCTCGCAGTAAAGTTGGATATTTTTATATCACAAATTGCTTGCAAACACTAAAAAGTACCATATAAAATTTAATTTGCTAATGTAATTACTGCTTAATTGTATGTTGTAACAAAAAAATAATAATTATTACTATTTCGTTAAACGTTTCTGAAAACAGATGTTTTTTTCACTTAAATTTAAGTAAATAATTTAAGAGAAACAAAAACATATTAAGAATTATGCAATTATCAGGTAAATTTAATAATGTCAGTACTTATTGAATTTAACATATGAACTATGTTTTTTTTTGTAAATTGTTGTTAAATTATATCTATATGGTCAATTTTAGCATTAGTTGCTGTATCTTTCTATTTTTTCCATTTGAAGGTACTCATGTATTTTTTAATATATGATAATGCATAGTTTTATTGTGATGACACTTACTTTTTTTATTCTTTTATGGACAATTTCCATATTGTTATAATATAGGTCAAATTGGCTTTGTAATGTCTTTTTCAAACCGAAATTTGTGAGAGATTTTTTGTTCGTAGTTTTTAGCTTTGATACGAATCTTTTACTTATATTATATGTTCTTATAGATCTTCCATTCATTTTTGCAAGAAAATAATACCTTTTGCGATAATATCTTATGTTTTTGAAATTATGAAATGAATTATCGCCATTGTACCTTGAACTATTAGATTTATGTTAACATAATTTACAATTTATTTAAACAAAAAATAAAGTGATGGTAATCATTATAAAAGGTGAACTCAATGCATTTATATAATCCCATTTATAAATGTTTGAATTAAATTTGTAGAAAATGTTCCAGTCACCTTGGAAATCAAATAACTCAATTAATTTAATTTTTCTGACTCCGCATTTTTATTTTCCATCTGCATATTATCATTTATAATTTAATTACGTTCGCATTGTAATAACTTCACCTTGTATGAATATGTATTTAGCCGAAATATTCATGAAACTCAATTTCAGTATTCACTCCAACATTATTTTTTTTCCCATAGCAAAAATTTGATTAATTATCCTCCGAGCGCTGTTGTGTGTCCCACTAACTGCTGCGTTTACTTACATACTACAGTATTTTATTCAATTATTGCATGACTAGGAAGAATTTGTGTTGTATACAATCCCGTGAGATCGCGTTTAGAAACACATGTACTCTTTCATTTTATGTGTAAACGCGCGCGCGTGTTATTTTTTTCTTTTATTAACGATCCGCACCAAACCGGAATAATTAAACTAATTGTCAGAGCGAAAAAACGTTAATTCATATCTGGCATTATTTGCTGAAGACAGCAGTGAGGAAGAGCAGTCTTTGGTTGCGTATGGTTCGCTTTTTTTTTGGGAAAAAACATAAATTGTGTATGAATGGGGTATTAATACGAGCTCAAAACGCATTTGATTAATGCCTAGATATTAATAACCAGTAGAAGAGGAGGTTGTATGAATGCATACAAAAAAAAAACGGGTCGAAAGAAGGAAAAAGCGAGTGAATTTGTGTGGCCGCTATAAATTACCGCGGCACGTTTTTAACGAGCCTCGAATTATTTACACACTTTTTGATGGCCTCCCCATAAATTTCAACTGGAAACGATCCATCCAACAACATTTTTAGGAAATTGAAACTAATTTTTTGTTGCCTTTCGTACAATTTATTTATGCTGTTTTGCATCATACAAAACTCGTAAAATTATATAAATTTGTTTGTGTTTCAACCCTACAGTACCTCGCATAGTACGGTTTCAATAAGTGCGGTACTGTATAAAAAATTTAGAAACAAATAAAAGTTTAATTCAGAAAAATACAAATATTTAAAAAAAAATATACTCTTACATTTGTGCAGTTTTAAATCTTCGAATAGTCTAGTTTCAAACAGTGCGAGATATTGACGAAACTGGCATCCCGCACTATGCGAGGTCTTATGGTATTTACAATCTCCAATAACATTACTGAATGACTTAATTTAATTTGAGTATTCTCTCGAATAATTCAATTTTTGCTTCAACTGAAAATTTATGTACTGATTTTTAATTGGTAAAATATTAAAATTAAAAATTCTTAAATTATTTTTTTAGTTGATAATCATAGAAAAAGTGTCATTTTCTGATCCATCGAAGGTTTTAATCACATATTATTTGATTGTGAAGTGGATTAATAACATTGAGGTCCTTATATAATGCTATGAAATTTCAATAAGTTAAATATCAATTTAATCATTAATATTTTCTTTATATAGAAATGTTAAATTTTCTTCTTTTTTTTGTATATTTTCAATATATAAATCAATATTTTGTATATAAATCAAGTCACGTTTCCAATTTTTGAATCCATTTATTGGAAATAAATTGTAAAGAAGGAAGGAACTTTCTAATGGTCAATATAGTCATCATTACTTTTCTTTGTTTGACAATTTATCTGCAAAATAGGAAACATTCACATATATTCACATTCTCTTTTCAATCTTTTCAAAAAATCTTTCCATATACATAATTTCCATATTATTAAATTTCCAGACCTTATAAGATTTAAGATTATTGTTTATAATTAATAATTGAAATTTTGCAAATAAAGAAGATAATGACTTGTACTTCTTTCTGCGAGTTTCCATATAATACGTTCGCATTGTAATAACTTCCATATAATAAGTAAAGTTTTAATTACATATCTAATGTTAAATTAATTATAGACTGATTATAATAAGATGTAACTGTTTTCTCATTATTTTTAATATTTTTACATTCTGTAATTCATAAATTGTGATAATTGTAGTGGGCACGTGCATATCTAAAGCTCAGTTTATCAATATCCAGAAATTCGTTAATATGCGGGATCTGGACCTTTAACCTCGAGTGTTCAATTTGCAAGATTAAAGCACAATTTGAGTTTCGTATATTAAAAAGTAAATATTTGGTATCTAGGATGTTTACCTATAAACCATATTTTTAATAACGTGCAAAGTAACAGAGCGGTAAATTGAATGCATTAATGAATTACTAATGTTAAGTAAATCTTCCGTAAGCGCGGAACTTAACCGTAGTTTATAGCTCACAAATTCTAATTAACTAATCTATATGCATTGCAAATGCGAAGAAATGCTTGAAGCGCAGATGAAGAACGGCGGCACGAGAAGCTAAATATTGTGATATAAGCCCTAACACACCTTTGTCATGTTATTTCTCAATTAAAAAATGATTACCGAGCCTCGCGTTCATTAGATGGAATAATCACAATAAGGAATAATAGAATGAAAAAAAAATATGCAAGAAACAGCACTTAGTTTGCTGAATATTAAATTACAGGTCGGTTTTCTTTTCGCCGGAATTGGATTAGGAAGAGATGAAAGGAGCAAAAATAATGTGTGGTAATAACTGTAACGAAGCAATACCGTGAACTGGCTGTAAAACTATCTTTATGACTTCATAATTTCGTGTTGTTTTCGCGTCAAGGTAACTATTGAAAAACGATGTTTTATGGTTTTGAAAGAGTCCCATGGGAAGAAAGGCCAAGCTCCACATATCCATTGTTTTGCGAAACACCAGAGTTCGATGCAAAACGAAAAGAAAAATGAAAATGTTGGATTGGAAATATTAGAAGCGAGACTAATAAATAAGTGAAGCATTTTATAAATGCATCGAAGCAATATATCTTACAAAAAAAAAAAGAAGAAAAGCAGTAATAAAAAAGTCGATGTAAGACTTGGACAGTACTTGCGTTATTCCGTGCTTCCCATGATTACCTGACATTTCAACATCGTCACGCCTCGTTTGCTTCTGTTGCATTTGATCGATTTCCTCAACTGGCCGGAATATTTCGTGCCCGTTGCGATATTGAATTATGCAAAGAGCAAGATAAATCCCCGGAATACTGAACGAGCGGTATCCTCGAATTAGCTTCAATATTCCAGAGAGCTGGAGCAAGGCATTAGAACAAGATTCTAGAGGAGCGTGTGTATATATCAAGGAGAAAAATGAAGGAGTTGGGCGAGGAGGTGGTTTGAGGGTAGGAGGATCGCTTTTAATAAAGTTAAAAGGAAGGTGGAGAGAGACTCGCCAGACACGAAAATTGAGGGTGGATTTTTCTTGTGTGTATCGAGACGAAATGATAAATCAAAATTTTATTGAAACGCCTTCCATGCCCGTATAGACGTCGCGCGGTCTCTTTCAACTTTATTAGCTGTACTTCAGGACTGAAGGGCTCTGATAAAAGTTTATGTACCTTCGCTTCATTTACTTATCAATCTACTTATGCACTTCAAGTACAGCTTGAAAAGCCATACGCATAACTTCATACCAATTTCGGCTTATGTATTTAACTTAATTTGAAAACGTATCTATAATATTTATATACACATTTACCAAAGACATAAATTTTGCTGAAATTCTGTAATATATGAAACAGAGTACTTTCTTTAATTTGACAGGTACAAATATGATAAATATGGAAAGAAAGGACTCTATATTGAAATCCCGTCAATCAAATTCCCGACATCCGTAATCCCTACAACCATAAACCTGATTGTATCAAAATTTCAACTGCATCAAAATCCCGACTGTATCAAAATCTCGACAGTATCTTTTGTTATTAAAACTTCTACATTAATTTTTGAAATTATCATACATAAATGAAAAATTAAACATATGTATCTAAAAACATCTTATTAATTAAATATAATTAATGAAGATCATATAAATATATAATAGTTGTATTATTTATATAAATTGTATTGAAATTTATTGGATTATAAGCTACGTAGAAGTAAAAGAAGAAATGTATACAGTATAATTTAAAAACAAAAATGTGATGGTATGATATCCAGAATTGGGTGTTGAGCTGGGTCACCCGATCAAAATTATAAGAAGTGAGACGGTACTTTCAGGTTTCAATTTATTTCAATAACGTGCCGAGCAAGTGATTATTAACTCATTATTTTTGACTTGAGACCCACTTTTTGGTCGTCCTGACTGCAGATGCAGATACGAGGAGGATTTCAGGAAGTGGCGTGTCGCAAAAATGCGATTCTCGTTTTCATTTCGACGGCTTGATTACACCGACCGGCCGCATTTAGGAAAGTCCCTCCGACAATCAAAGGCGGAACTCTCTTTCACCATTCTCGAATCATCTCTTTTTTTTTATGATCCTTCTTTCTCTTTCTCCTCGACATATAAAAAAAAAACGAGAAGTAACATCGCTTTGTCTCCGGATAATAGAATCCTAATGACTTTAGGATAAAACAGCATACCTATGCAGTGCCGTTGATAGGATCAAAACCTTTGAGGAAGATTAATGATTTTTTTTTTGTGCGGTATGTCTCCACCTACGAAAAGAAAGTTCTTCGTTGGACAGTTTTCTTTTTGTTACTTTTCATATTCACGACTTTTTTGAAAAGAAAAGAACATAAAATAAAGCACGGCGTGTAATTAAATCGCAATTATAATTATTTTTTGAATAATAATAAAGGTGGCGTATTTTATAACCCACGCGGAATCGCGTTAATAATACGCAATGACCTCATTACCATAGCCATATAATATACACATGCACAGGTTTTATCATTAGCTCGAATCACCGTCTCGACCTTTTTTTATTTTTGCTCGAAGAGAGACTCTGGTCAGGCTGTTCGATCCGGACAAGGCAGGCTCAATTAATTTCATGCATAACTAAGCCTAACTAACGCGATTTGAAAATATCATTATCATTAAATTCCGTGCATTCGCCATACGCGTTATTTTTTTATTCCTACTATCACTGCAACACTTTTACAGAAGTCCAAGACGAATCCGATTAAGTTACACTTAATCTTCGGGTTACTCTTAATGATTCTGGTATTTCGAAATCCCTGCATAGTCGACATATCTACGTAGTCGAGAGGCTCGCAAATTACCGTAAATTCCTGCGAGAGCGCGTGTTTTCGTTATTGGAACAAAATAACTTCGGGCTTTGGTGAACCTCCACGAATCATTATTTTCCTGGCTCTAACGGAAATTCGATTCATATTTTGTTCTTAGGTCATTAGGCTTTCCATAAAAATAGATTAACACAAATCACTGCAGATTTACATAATGTGCGTTACTTTTGACTATAATTAAGCGTAAAACATAGGACATCATCATCTTGTTTTATGATTTTCCATTATATTTATAAGCATATTAGTTTAGTCTCGAAGAAAAGCTGGATTTATATCATGTTGCTTTTTCTACATATTTGCTCGATAAATTCCATAAATAGCTAATTTAATTACTAGAATGCTAATTAAAGGCAATTGCGTCCCGTTATTGTGACAAAATTTGAAAAAGTTGTTTTCACATTTGCATATGAATATTGATTGCAAAAAGGAACGTAAAAATTATACATTACATGTACATATTTGCATATTCGGTAATAATGTTTCTTACGTAAATAATGTTGCTTAATTTGTTTCGGATAACTCACTTTGTACATCAAAGTGCTTCGTCGCATATATATTTTACTTATTTATATGTACATTGTACAAGGTAATCAAATCTTCAATTATTAATTTAAAAAACTGTAAATAAAACATTAAAAAATCTTTTCAAATCTATTTATTTCTTAGATGATCCAGGAAAGTTTAATAATCCTGGAATGGACTTAAGTTTTCCAACTGATTTTTACATAATTATTAAATTTATTGCTTAATGTAGTAGTAGTCTTATTTGGACTTCCTATTGTCATTGTGAAAAGTTTTATGGCAGAGTATAGATTGAATATAAATTTTGTAAAATATTCAAGATTTAATTCATTTTATTAAGAAATCTAATAATTATTTTTGATGTCTGGCGTTTCTGTTTATTAAAGAAATAAAAGTAATATTTACTAATAATACTTAATTTTCAATAGGTGCAGAGTTAGGCATGTTTTTTTATGGGTTACTGCCATTCTATCAAAGGGCCCACGGTCTAAGAAATATAAATAAACACAAGCATTTTGAATTTTAATACTCGGGCACAAATATGGAGTGGAGCCTCAACTATCACTGTTCGAGGTTCCCTTAATTGTCGGAACCTATAGCAACTAACCCAAAGTACAGGGCCCTCAATTAGTGTTAGTTCAGGATGCCCAGTTTGTTAGCCCAGATCTCCGAAGTTAACCCCTGGCTAACCCAAAGTTGTACTCAAGTGTTCCAAACAGTATTAACCTTCCAAGCATTTCAAGCTGAGGGCCCTCAAACACTATTAGCCCCCATAGTTAATGATATTCACATGGTGATATATTAGAGCTTTTTTTATCATTTTTAATAAAAGTTTGTTCTTTGTAATAATATAATTTTGTGATAATCTATTTTTTAAATAATATTCATAAATCAATGGTATAAAAAAAATATTATTTAAAAAAAATCTTTGATTTATATCTTGTTTAGAATATTATTTATAGAAGTTGCGAGAAACATAAATAATATCTAATTATATACTAGAAAACACATAGTTAAAGATGAAAATTACTGAATTTTTTGTTTCTTTTTTTGTTTCAGGTGAGTTCATTGTGGAATCAATTAACGTCAACTAGATTTGCACGGTGAGCTAATGCGAAGCTATTTCCTTTTGTCCGTCGACTTTTCCAGGATTTCATAATTAATGGCATGCAAATTGCAGAGCAGCCAACACGATTTATTCTCATTTTTCCACCTTGCAAATTACCGCATGGATGGATGTGTGCGCACAGCATTCGAATTCAAATATCATTTCTAATAAGCAATTTATCGCATTTTACGAACGGCTTATCGAACTAATGTTGTATAATGGTTGATTGCATTAGCACAATGCGACGTGAATTAATAGTTGTATCCAACTTATACGCGTTTTCTTCAATCCGCTGATTAAATTCCGAACGGACGTGTCCGCCCCTGCTGTGAAAAACGTCTCTATTTTTCTTCTCCACATTTTTTTTCACTTGTCTCTTGTGCTGGTAAAGTAAATTAAAAATCCTCAGGTTACAGCCGATAAAAATCTCTTTATTTAAATCGGAAGGAGGGAAAATAACATGTAACAGAGATTGACTGCTTTCTGTCTGTGCATCATTTTTCAAATGAAACTTATGGTTTAATTCGGATTTAAAGGAATTTATATCGGATTATGGGATTATTTCTATATTTTTTTATTAGATCAAAGCAGTTTCGTTAATTATGAAATCAATATATTAATCGGGTTTACTTTTAATTCCTTTTAGAATATATTAAAAATGAACATAGCATATTTTGTATTGCAAGCGGATTATATTTGTAAGGTCAATAAAACTAGTAAGAAATTATTATTAATATGTTGTTTCTATTACAAATCATTAAAGTTCGAAATATTTTAATATAGTATACTCTATCTCAGATAGCAGAAAAAATGTTCTACATACCCAAAGGGGTTCTTTAAGTAGAACCAAAAAGTTTGAGAAACACTGTTCTATATCAGTGATTCCCAACTTTCTTTATGCCATGTCTCACCAGAGCCTTTCTAAAATTCTTATGCCCCCTTAACGATCAAATTGATCAAAAAAGTATATAATGAAATATTTTTGTTGAATTAATCTTATACAAAGTGCAGAAAAAACTGTAATTTAAAGAGTTTGTGGGTTTATAATAATATTGTAAAATTTAGATATTTTAAGTAAAATATTAAACCAAATTAAATAGCTTTGATCTATTATTTCAAATGTAACATAAGTCAAATTCAATAAAATTGAATAATCTAAAATATTTCTATACGACATATTCGGAATTGGACAAAAGTTATGAAGAGTATCTCTAAATTTAAACAATCTTTTAAATATTATATGAACACTATCAATACAAGTGCGTATATCAAACATATTATACTATAAATAACGTTAGCGTTAATCTGTATATAAACGCAGATTATATCAAAGTTGTGGGATGCGTATTTGTAAATTACCGCCGTACATTTACAACCATCGATAGAGTTAATATAAATAATTACAATAATCATTTAATTGCTATCAAAAAGTTATCACAATGAGAAATTCATTAGTGATATACAATTAATTGATGAAATATATAAACGATAAATGCCAATGGAACGGTGGTAATCAAAATGAATTAATAAAGTTTATATCATTTATATTGGATGTATCGCAAATAAATGACTTATTTATGAATGTACCAATAAATGTAAACTCGATATAACCACGTGAATCGAATACTTTGTTCAGCATTTTATGCATATTGAGTCATCTTTAACTGGAAAAGATCATATCCATATGTCAATATGATCAATAAGCTATAATTTTTAAGTGATTTTGATTGCATATTTAAAAAGTAGAAGTAATATAATAATACTTAAAACCAGAAGTAATGTTTCTTATTAAGTAATAATAGTAACAAAAAGTAAGCAAAAACTAAAAATTAAGTAGATATATAAACAAAACTATTATAAAGGTCTATTGACCATAGGTCTTTCTGCCTTAATTACTTATTGTAATTAATATATACAAAATTTTGTGTACTTCTTTGAACAAATTAATATATATAAAGTTATTTAGAAAAAGTATAGTTAGGACGACTAATAGCCGAATGGTTAAGTCGCCCTACCCACGATTTCGTGGTCGCCGGTTCGAATCTTGGTCAAGCCAGGCCCTTTGTGAGCCATCTCGGTGCTTGCAGAAATAGGGCCATCGTTCATCACAGATGGACAGTGAAATGAATGAGGTTCGGCATATGAAGCTTCAGCTAAGTCGATGGACAATGACAGTGTTAATGATAGCAGCAGATTCACAGTCAAATGAAATAGTGGAATCGCAGAGCATCAATATACTACTGAATCATCATAATTGTAACTATCCACCGGGAAAGATTATCCATTTAATGTCAACCGCGATCTTAAATTTACTCAATGTTCACATTGATGAACAGATTGTGAATAAAATTATACGATGTAAAAAAATTAAATATATGGAAGTAAAATCAAGTCTGGATATTTTTTGTATAAAACTTTAATTAGTATTTTTTTTTATTATATAAAACATATAGATAATTGTTTTATTAAAGTTCTATAATATAGAAATATGAATATTTAAAATTATAATTATGATTTATATAAATTACAATCTAATTATTATATATTTAATTTGTAATAGATTTTAAGTATCAGAAAAGTTAGACATAATTTAACTGGTTTAAACGGGATTACTTGAAATTCATTTATAAGTATTGTAATGTTTGGATTATCATGGTTTCGATTTAAATTTAAATTTGTTAATTCAAATTCAGCTTGTATTAATTCGTGGTTATTGCTAGGGAAGGGCGGCCAGACAATGGTCTGAAGTGCAGGAAATAAAACTTAATAGGCACTAAATACTACGGCTGCAAAGGGTTTTCCTCCAGTCGTTTTCTTTATTGCATTAGCGGAGGAAGATGAAAAAAAGGGCTACGTGGGCGGCTGGCAGCAAGGGAACCTTAGGCCATTGTCTTTCTCTCATCTTCCACTTTCTCGCGGAAGAAAATTGGTCGATGTGGGCGTCCGTCTGCGCCCAAAAATTCATATGAGGTATACACACAATGCAACTCATTCGGATATTCGATACATGTATATAAAGCACACGAAAAGAAAAGACAAAAAAGCCTATGCCATCCAGCAGACAGCACGTGTCCGTAATGCTCTTCGCTGCCAACCAACGCATTTGCATCACAAAGTTGGCCTATTGTTTTAACCGGTAATCATATTCAAATTAGTTTTATGGAAGGGACTGAAAGCAAAAAACAAAAAGTATAAAGCGAATTGAAGAAAACAAAATGCAGTATAAGAAAAGCAGGGGCCAAGATATTATTGTTTCGTCTCGTATAAATCATTTCGCTACTTGAGTCTCTGTGTGTACATAAACAGTTTTTCTTTCCGTAAGCCTATGATTAAAAATAAACATCGGATTTCGAAATGCCATTACACCGAAAATAATATCCAGTTCAGTGAACCGTCGGATAAAATCCGGAAAGGGAAAACAAGATGAAAAAATTAGCAGACGCACGTGCCTTTGAAGAAAACCTAAGATAAATATTAGGAAACGCGGAGGAAAATAATGGTCAATCCGTAATTAGCTTCTCCTGTACAAATAGTCATTAAGTTAATAATCATTTTTATTTTATTTATTTTTACGTAAATTACGTGTAATTACAACAACCTAAAATTAGTTACTTCCATGCTGCGCATCATTAAGGTTAAACGAGGATCGAGGATTATTTTACTTTGCAACTGAAAATCACGTCCGGGTCGTATAAATCACGAGATTGCAATCGCACAGGAATATGATTTATCCATGTAAAAATGGATGCACGATCGTCCCGTATTTATTGGGTGTGGGTAATTTAATTACATCCAGCATTACTTGCATTTTCTTGATGGGTTATATAAAGTTAATTGCGTTTGATCCGAGCGGACGGTTCTTTGCAAATTCCGTGTTTCCCGCATTTCGACTTCCGCAATTTGTTTTGGAATTATGATTCGTCGACAGAGCGCGATTAATTGCTAAATAATGGCATGCGGTTACTATTTATATATATATGTATACCTAGGATGTACACATGTGTAAATACGCACCCAACTTTTCACAGTTGCTTTATGGAAGCTCCAGATTTATCTGCAGACGATAGATGAAAGCTCGTTAATTAAAAAAAACGAACAAAAGGAAGCGAGTTTAAATGTTCTCTCATCTCTTCCATTTTCAACACTGTACTCTGGAAAATTCATGCGTTTATATGAATTTGCTGCGAAAGCGTTTGTAGATCAACGTTCAGAAAGCTATAAATCCTTTCAAACTTAACAACTAATTATACCAGCAATAATATTGAAATCTAATTACGTCGAGAGTTATTACGTCGGTTTTGGAATGCAACACTATAACAATATTTACTATAACATTTTCAATTAACTGATTAGAAATTATTTGTTGCAGAAAATAAAACCAGTCCAATGTTTATTAAACATAATTGCTAACTAAGTAATTAAATTATTGAAAATTATATATGTAAACTTAGTGATATTTTCTTCAGTAAAATAAATTCAATTTCTAATTAGATTATTTATTAGATACATGATTAACTTTTTTATTTAATGAAGCAATTTTATGGACTATGTCCTATTCATTAATCAAAGCATGACTGTATAATTTATTTTACAGCCTATTTTTCAAAGCTACAAGTACCTTGTATTTACTGATGTCTATAGTGGTTTAAAATTGGCTTAGTTTGTTTTCAAAGTAATTTTACCAAAAAAAAAAAATACTATTGATATACTATTTTAGTTAATCGACAGAGAGATTTTTGTCAAAATTAGGGTCAATTGTAATTGTAATAAATTAGTGTAAATATATAAGTTTAAAGCTCAGTTTGTAAAGAAATTTCTTATATAATTTAGTTACAGGTTTAAGCAAATTGTTCGAAGTTATTTTAATATTATATATTTATTACTACTATAAATAATATTATTATATGTATATTCAATGATGTATGAAAATGCAAATATTACGTAGCAATGAGTAGGTAACTGTAGTTTTCTTTTATATAATTTATCTTGCTCACTAATTAATTTGCAATTTGCACTTGTGACAAATATAATGAATTCATTCGAATTCCAACTAATTACTTGTCTAAAATTATACGCGTTCTCATATATATTGTTAAATTTAATAGGAAGTAAGGTCGCAATTACATATTCTACCTCCCGTAGTAAACCAGATAACTCTCCCATGTATTTATCTCATTTATACTGCTAATATATCGGATTACATTTCTGTACGATTAATTCTATATCAGGCAAGTCAAGCAAATGCTGATGAAATAGTTAACGTTAGGTAATCAAGTAGAAGTTTCGTATAGTTTTCCTATCACAAACCAAAATGATCATGATTTTAATTAAATTTAATAATTATTTTTAATAAAATAAACTACTTTTATAAATATTCCAGTAATTAAATTTTCAATTCATCTTAAATCTTTATAATACTTTTGCAAGAGTAAATAAATTTTAATTTAGAAAGTGTTTACTTACGTCTCGGTGACAGGATACAATAATACACCCAATAATCTTGCGGTTTGCTCTACTTACATATGTATTTTTTTTACTATTACATTGTATTTAAATAATGTCGTGTTCGTATGGACTGAATTAAAATCCCCAGAACCTTTTGTGATTGCAGAACTATAACGGGTTCTAATCTTTCAGTTTATCTCCATTGCGCCGTGCAATTTCTATTCTGAGGCTCTCCTCCAGGTGTCAACAACAAAGTAATTTTATCGCTCTTATCTCTGCAGAGGTTCACTATTTCATCGGTCGTTAGTTCAAGCCAACGTTACTCTTTTCCTCCTTATTCCAGGAACTAAATTTGTCTAGAATGAACACACATGTTAATTCTTATTTATGTAATTTACTATAGAATATACAGTAAGTCCTGTTTTAACGCATAATAACGACGAAGTCATATTAACACAGGTCGACACGAAAGCAAAATAGGGTAAATATGAAATTCTTGGGGGTAACGAGGATATTTAAATATTAGATGTCAAGAACTGAAAAGGCTTTCAAATTAGTACAAAATTTCAGTAAAAAAGTAGCTTTCTTAAAGATTTTACACTCTAATGAACATAAAAACAAAATACAGAAATTAATTGGATATCCAAATTTCTCTATGATTTCTCCCTTTCCAAATCAAATAGGTAACGTTGACTTAAATAAATACACAATAAATATAAAATAAATATATAATAAAAAACATGTAGATTAGATATTCCCAAACTTTTCAAAAATTTGACACTTGGTTTGGGAAACGCTGATCTAGATTATATAATTGGAATTTATCCGAGGAATTAAATTACTTAAAACGTTTTATTTGTCAACTTCAATGAAACAGTTAATAAATAATATTATAAACCGTTCGAAATAAATAAATTTCAATTTGTTAAAACAGTTTTAATGTGGTTTACACATGTCAAGTATAAAATGTCAGAACAGTAAATCTTTTGTTTAAATTTGTCCATATGTTCAGAATGGTGGACGTAACTAAAACAAATGTATTGATTAACATATTTGTTTGCTCATTAATTAGTATACATTGCGACTTGGAAAAACAGCATGCTATCATATTTTATTTGTTTTGGTGAAATCTGTTGAAATGTAAAGAAATAAGATCGGTCTTGAACTTAATTCAGCCTGTCTGTATTCTTTTTCAAGAAGTATGCGATGTGCGTTGAAATGATTAATTGCAGAGGAACTGCATGTACTTACCAATCTAATCATTTATTGGTCATTATCCTTATCTAATTTATTGTGTTGAGATATTAATTTATCGCACGGAATGAAAGAACTGGGCTATCTGTAATTATTATCCACCAAGAGAAATAAAAAAAAAACGAGGCATAATAAAAGAACGACTTGTCCCCTATCGCAACTACTCAAATTAATTAAAGATTGATTAATCCTCGTACAACTCTATTATTACTATTGTTACGACAATGACTCTTTCTTAATTAAAAAATAGTTCAATAATGTTCTTGTACTCTAGTTAAGAAAAAATCATTTTGTATTCTATTAATATAATTATTTTTAATACAAGCCAATTCAATAAAATAATTAAATTATTGGAAATATTCACAACTAGATATTATTAGAATGTATAATAAAAAAATAATAATTAGTGTTTTGGAATAATTATGATAATTAAATATTGTATAATTAAAAACAATATTATAATTTATTTTAGACTTTATATTAAATTTAATTGCAGAAGTTTACAAGTGTCAAATAAAATTTAACATAATCTCAACAGAAACGAAATGTCGACAAAGTGAACCAGTAACGTTTCATTAATGACACTTCTATTTCAATCGTAATTTAATTACAGAAAGAAATTAAACTAAATGATTATTAGTAGCAGTTAATTGATGAAGTTTTATTGCAAAGGATAACTGTATTTTTTTTATCATTGTTTTTATCAAGTTGTTTTTTTATCAAAAAAATACTTGGATGTATGTAAAAACGTGTTCTATATTATTCACAATTATTATTTGAACTAATTATGTTTTAGAAATTAATAAAACATTGTTTTCTAATCATGGATCAATTTTGAAATGTGTTTTAGATAAATGAAAAAGACCTGTGTTAATTCTGTTAATATGGGCGTCCACAGATATTTTAAATGAGACAAATTATGGAGACAAATCTTTATATTACATTAATAAATTGACAAGTATCCTATTTATATTCTAATCACCAATTTATGCCACAAGTTGCTTAACTATTATAAAGTTATTGAATGTAATTACCGTAGTTCCTCGACCATAAGACAAGGTTCATTTTACATAGAAAAATTGGACCATAAGACAATATTATCATCAATTATATAACCATATATAATTTTATTTAGAGATCAATAAGAAAAATATAACATAAGTTTCCTTAATTACATTTTGCTGCTAATAAATTTGTTGGTACAGCATACAATTACGTTTCTATTAATAAATTCATGTGTGCAACATAAGACAAACAGACACATAATATGGGATTTCCGAGTGGTAAACTTATGGCACTCATCTCGAAGCAATAGAATAATATGATAACTGCGGATGAGGTACTGGCATTGTCAATTTGTCTGCTTGGAATTGCACCGAGTTTATGTTACATTTTATAGTGCTGCTGCCTCGCAAAGTAATCTATCGCAGTTCCCCGCGATGCACATTGTCGTAAAGATCCTTATCCCAATCATCCTTTGCTCCTCTTCATCGCGACCCAATTCATAACGGCGGAATTCCACGTTACTTAATTTGATTAACACGAACATATCTCGATGCACAGAGACCACCTGGCCTTTAAAATACCAATAATTCGCACGAACTTGCATAACCGCAATTCGATACAATAATTTCAAATAGTTATTCACTTTATCTCGTAATTAATAGAGTGCGCTTTTCTGATGATTTTACGTAGCTCTTAACGCGCTTTGCATAATCTAATTTAATTGAACTAGAAGTTTTTTTTTTAAATGTTTACTTATAATTATATATTTTATGTTGATTGGCTGACACTTTCAACTGATAAGATATGAGATGCATATGGGAATTGAAATTAAAACGCAAGCCACTTTTAAACATTTTACATAATTTCAATTAACTATTCAAATTAGTTTTGTGTACTTTTAAGATTGCCTCGATAATCTTCATATTAGTTTTTTTTTTGCTCTCGCAGGCATTTTCATTATGTAAGAATTTCGATATACGACTTTCTTTTTGTTCTGTATTTCCTCTCTCGGATTTAATAAGGGTTTCAATATAAATGGACTTAATTCACGTCAAACGACAATTTAATTACGTACTTTTATTCAACTCCCATATACAGTACAATGGATTCTTAAATTTAGAACTGTTTAATTGTTTGAACAATTCGGAAAACGAACAAGAAACGAAAATTCGGTTTTGAAACATGAAAAAAAAGCTCGAAAGTCGAATATTGTTACATTATGTATCTCTCCTTGTTTAGAAACAGGTAAGAACAACAGTATCAAATAATGTAATGAAAACTAAAAACAATAGAATTAAGCAAATGACCTTTCTCCAAAATCAATATTATATTATATTAATATTCAACTCTCAGCTGGTGAATTAGAAATGAAACAAGGATAATTAATCTTCTAGTGAGTAACAATATACTTTCTACTAATATTATTGATTGATTATTATATAATATTTTTTAATGTATTTACTATTATAAATACTTAAAAGATCTTTAAAATATTTTACATTGGGTAAATTTTGGCGGATTTTATTCACTTCTGGGGAAGATTAATTCAAAAGTCGAACTTATTGAGAATTGAACTATTGGGTGAAGTAACAAGTTTTGAGCCTTTTTTCTCTTTATTTCGACGATGAAATTAACAAAGTTAGAATTTTTGGATTTAGATCAAATATGCGCCGTTTTGTTCGATAACTTTTGTCCATTTTGAAGGAAATTTCATAATTTTGCGATTGAATGAATCCTCGTCGCTATTGGTAAAAAACTTGACCAGCTCATTTTTACAAGCCCAATATATTCTGGAATGATGGATATTGTTCATATTTTGATGTTCTAACATACATTCAAACTATAAAATAAGTTAGAGCTGATAAAATCGATTCTCTGAACGTTGTTAATTATTGTGAGCAGTACCAATCAATTAATTGCAATGAACCTGAGTTGGGAATTCTATTTTATGTACGGATTGTTTAGATTACAGACAGTGCCATTAACATTACTTCATCGAGCTTGTATCAATAAAACGAACCAGAGTCCACTCTGAAAAAGGCAAACACTCTCGATTTTCTGCAATTCTTCTTTTAGATTCGTCGATTGTGTCTTGAGTGTGTGTATGTGTTTTTTACCAATTCCACATAGGGTATTGGGAAATATGTAAAACATGTAACATATGCAATATTCGTGGCGATTGACGATGACAGCGGAACGACGGCAGCCGTTGCTGCGGTTGTTACGCAACGGCATTACATTGGGCCACGTATCGAATCCGATTAGAAAGTAATTGCCGGGGCGCAAAAAAAAATAATCGCGGATGGATATATATATTTCTTTTTAAATGCAGTCGTTCTGCGCTCTTCTGGTTTACGTTTATTTTTAGTTTTTTTTTTCTGCAACTCTCAAATCCCATTTCCGATTGCATCGTAAACAAGGGCGAAACGAAATTAGACCGAATGCACAATTCCATCTCCTCTGCGCTGAGCAAAACGGGAATGAAAGAAGTAACAAAAATTCGCCACCAGAAATCTCATGCATGTTAAATAACGTTGCATCACAGCTTGTTTCATACATAAACATTTGATTTCTAAATGGGTATTTAATCCCAAAGTTGTTTTATATCTATATATACATTCTGTTTATTTCCTTCCTGTTTCACTTCTAGGCTTTTCTCTGGTATTCTGATTCACAATTAAAATATATAATTTTTTAAATGGTATAAATAATTACATAGAATTTTAAAATCTTAATAGGGTGACCAGAAAATCAGAATTTTTATTTTAAAAAATGGTTTTCTCTGCATCATAACGTAATGATTTTTATAGAAAAGGTGGGACTCTTAACATTAATTTGATTGTTTGTAAAAAAGTAAAATTTATTAAGTCTAAGTTATAGGAAATTCATTGTTCTAATTTGTTAATATTATTATTTATTTTAAAGTTTTTTTTTAATATTAATGTAATTTGCAAATTTATATCTTGATGTGCGTATTTTTTGAAACCAAATATGCAAAAGTTGGGGTAGTATTGTCTTCACTTATTTCGAGGTAGAATGAAAGATTTGTGTACTACACAAGAATAACATATTAGATTTTAGCGAATAAAAACTGAATGAATCTTAACTTTAATAGCTATAAGTTAAAGTTAAAGCAACTTTTTTGTTATAAATAATGTATTTGTAATAACAAAACATTTAATGAAATCCGAACTGATATTATAATCACTTAAAAGTGGTCATACCTCGGTTAACTTCTAATAACGAAATGCAATTTTCAGCAAAATAAAAAACGCATAATACTAGGAATTTATTGATGTTATCCAAATTTCGAATGTGGATGAAGAGGATGGTAAAATGTTGGTTTTTCTGTAAAAATGAAGACGAAATTAAAGATGTTTCTGCCGAAAAACTAATAACGACCAACGATTTAAAAATTCTTAAATGACATTGAAAACTTTCTATTAGTGAAAAAGATCCTGATTTTGGAAGAATTATTATTGAAAAAACTTTGTATTGTCTCAAATATAGTGATTTTACTTTGTATGTAAATTGACTATTTATTTAATAACATTTTGTGCGACAAAACCTTTTCATTTTCTTTACTTATAAACATATCCCCATTCTAAAAACGAAGTTTCGCTAAACGAATTAATTTCATGGTACGCATTATATTCGTTAATTATAAAGATTTACAATGTTTTTTTTTTATATAATATTTAGTATATTTAAAAGAATCCAAACTTTAATAACTGATGTGAGATATGAAAAAAACAACGGTGAATTCGATACAGTTCGACACGCAATCAAAATAAAAAGAATGAGTAGGTTTGCTTATCCTATTGACTTGAATGCTATTAGGCAATATTGCTATTGATAAAGCATGTAATATACTTCCAACGCAGTTAATCATTCCGTCTAACATATTATCAATAATTACAGACCAAAATGCAATTAATCAAAATAAACACACAAAGTAACTGAGCACATATTTATCTTATCCTTTCTAATGCTAGATGAAACTATATTGTTTTTTTTTTCAACATTGGATAATTATTAATACCGTTCCTTCATCAATATTTTAATTAAATTAATAACAATAATATTTATTGAAACAGAAAATTACAAAATAAAAATTCAATACACTAATATAAATAAAAAAAAGTCAACTGCTTCAAAGGGCTATTGATCATAGGTCTTTCTGCCCTAATAACAATTATTATTGCATTAGTTACACAAAATATTAATTAAAATTAACTTTTTTTTTGCAATATTATTGTTATTAATTGTTATTATAATTATTATGATACACACTAATTTACTACTTGAATATAACTAAATAACACATCTAATTAAATGAAAGCAGAGGATTATCGTGAAATTGATCTTGTGTTCACCAGTTTTTTTGGAATTTTCCTCAACAGAAGATTGACCTAGAAATATTTAATTTGCACGAGGAGAGAATAACTTGAAATTAAGTTTATGAAACTTTATTGTCTGCTACGTGATACTCGTAAGTTTCGAAAGAAATGAAACTGTTAATGCATTTTTTTATAATCTATTCTTTATTATGTTGAAACATTTTGTCAATTAAATCACTATAAAAAAATGGTGAAATAAAAAAAATACACTTTTATACATATTGAAAAAAATATATTTTTCAATGTAATTCTTATTAGAAAATATAAATTGAAAACAAAAAACATTTTTATGAAGAAAACGATGGAATTATTATTAATTAGGCTCCATTTTTATAATATAATAAATAAAAAGTATTTTTTAATGTAAAATCTCCAAAAAGATGATAAATTAGAACCTGAATACAAATATGAATACAAATGTGGCTTGAAAACCAAACTACTGAACTATTTCAAATCTATTATTAATATTTGATTGACACCCACTTTAACTGCAATTATAATTTACTAAATATTCACTAAGAATAGATTGTAAATCATATAAGACGAAAAACCTATATAGCTTACATAATTTTAGGAATATTTGCATAACAAATTCATTACCCTCTAATAAGCATAGGGCATGTACAAATTACATTTAAATCATTGCATTAACCTGATTGCAATGTAAAATGACTTTGTATTTCGTTGAGATATACGAAAGATAATGGATCCCAACAGAATCAGAGATATTCAATTTCCAGCCTACGCTCTCCGTGTAATCCGAATGAAATTTATGCAAACTTTCAATTTAATTAACCGGCGCGTTTCATCATAATAAAACTCGCGGAACACATTTTCCTAGAGATATGTACGTTATTAATATACTGTAAATGCGAGTGGAGGTGTAAGTAGGATAGATTTAATACTGTGTGCAAGTAGATATATACGTCTATATGTATAAATCGGTTCGATTCTAATGATTAATAATTGGTCGGATTGGCTGTGGCACTGTTAAAAAGGAAATCGTTCGTGCATCCTACACACATACACTTATTGGGCCGATTCGAGTGTGTTCCGTTCTTTAATTCATTCTTCAATTTAAAACGTTTCGTTCGTTTATTTGCATAGAATTTTATTTTTTCTTCTTCTCATTCCTCGTCTGGCCTATTAATAATGCTAGAAATTACGACCGTTTCTAAACAAATAACCATTTACATACGCGGCTGGCGCCAATTTCTTACCGAAGAATATGCCACGTCGCCGTGTATGTTATGCAACGTTTCGCAGACCGAAAGGCCTCCATAATCTATATCCAACGCTCAATTTTCTAATAAGATAATGGACGGTTGCAAACCGTTTTAATTGAAATTAATTGCTTGTTATTTTAAATGATCGACAAAACCTCATGTCCGACAACTGCATTTTTTGTCCCAATATCCTTCCGCATGTTCCCATATCCACACCACGCTAATAATGCTTGCGCATGCAACAAATTATGCAATTACATTGTCAATATTGCGGTTATAATGTAGCTCCGGAGCCAGGATCACTTAGCAAGTTACACGGAAAAAGGCGGTCGGAAATTGCTGATATTTTATGAAAATCAACACGATTTTAATTAACTTATCATTATTGGAACTAGGTTTTTATCCCTTTTTTTCTTCTTCCTTTCCGTTCCCCGGGCCTTCAGACGTAATTTATCGGCGCACCGTTTAATTGGAAAATTTTACGTCGGGCTTTTAATTAAGTGGTTAAATTACGACTCGCTTGATTTACATCGATAATTCATTTTGCTATTTTTTTTATTTACTGCCGCATAGCGATTTGTACCATTTGAATTATTGGGCGAATTTTAATGTCCTATCTCTATACGCACGATGCCGAGTCGCGTATTTCATTGCATAACATGTATGCATTATTTCCAATTTGAATATTATGTAATGAAAGCTTGGAAAGACGACTTGTTTATTTCGATAATTATATATAATTTGTGAATATATTACTAATATTCAGTTTTACTCTCATTTGCATAGAGAAATTTTATTCCCAAATTTAAGTAATTAGCAGAGAGCTTTTCAAATGGATCAGTGTTCAATTCCTCATACATAGTTAAACTTAATGCAAAAGAAATTAATTACAAACGACCCATATACTCATATATTATTTAATTATATGCATGTAGTTTACAAAGAAATCAAAGTATAAATTAAAATTTTACTGAATTAAGTTTATTTAAATTAAGTAGTAAATCCAGAATATTCTTCAAAATATAGCAGGAATTTGCAACCTTTTTGGAATAAAGAGTCATTTTTAAGATACTGCCCTTTTATCACTATTTTTACTAGTGAAAATAATTTTCTAACATAGCCATCATAGCTAATAGAGCGGAGAGCCGCAATTTCTTATAAAAAGCGTTGCATGCTGCTTTGGAGCCGCGGGTTGCCGACCCCTGATCTATAGTAACAAATAATGTGTCTATATTACACTAATCTAAAAAGATATACAAATAATTTATTTGTATTTGTTAATGTTGTATAATTGTTGCAATAATTATTTTCCTTAGAAAGTTTATTTATTTAGTATATTTACATTCAACTTATTTTCTATCATTTAATTGTTAAAGTTAGATGTATGAAAAGATTAAATATAATTTAAATCCAATTATAATAAATTGAACAATAAAATAGATCCAATAAAAACAAATTAAAAATTATGGCTTCCAAACCTATATTATTATCTGCTACTGTTTCTTTAATAGCTTTCTCTAGTATTTTGATATTGGAGGTCATCGTGTATCATCTTGTTTATGATATATTACGTAACAGCAATGACCTGTCTTAGGATTCTCTATAATGTTATACCATAGTCGTAGATAGATTTTAGAATGACTTTATTTATTAACAGTTTGTCTTTCTACAAAACTTTCGAGTATTCATGTAAGAGGCAGTAAAGTTTCATAAACTTAATTTCAAGTTGTTCCCTCTTCTCTTGTATGCAGCATTTTCCAGGTTAACACAATTTCTTGTATACATTGTTAAAATGAACTTTCTCTATGTACAACAAAAAATTAGTTAATGAAATGTTGTAAACTATAATTGCAGTTAGTTTGTTATTGTGTAATAATTAAAATGAAAGAATTATGTTTACGGTTGATTGTATTATAATTAAATTAATTAATTAGCAAACTTATTAAATTAACGGACAATTAATTAAAAACGACATTCTTATAATGTAATTTATATGCATGTCAATTCAATTAGAAAATATCTTTTTTTCTTTTTACACGCGGCTTTGGTAAGAATAATGTACTTTGTGGACACTGCATAATGTAAGTAAATTAGATACAGCAGGTGCGTTTACATAAAGTTGTAAAGTCATGCCGACAAAAACCGTAAGTCGGTATGAAGGTGTGTGCATTTTTTGAGCCATTTAAACTAATGCAACAAATAGCATAAAGAAAAATCAATAATAGAAAAAATGTGCGAAACGTTCGGCCAAACCAATGTCAATAATACTGAAATATTTGGAGAATTGTAAATTCTGGAAGATTACAAATTCTTTATATTACAATAAAAAGAGGAATCAATGTTTTTTTTTAACTAACAAAAATATTATTTCAAAACAGTCTGCGTATAAAAATAATAAATAAGGAAGTAATAACGCTGTAAACTGCGGAGTATATAAAAATAGTCTTTTAATGACTTTTATCTAGAAACACAGTAAAACGGCGGTACTTTTGATGTACTTCTTCTGCAACGCGTACACCACCAAACACCATTTGATCTTCTTATTCTTTATTTTTCGTTTGGTCTTCTCCTCTGTCGTCGTGGGTTGTTCCCCTTTTGACTGACTTGAATATAAATAACGTATTTTTAGTTCATCTGCTTTTGTTTATCGGAGGTATGTTCAGATTCTCAGGACCACGTGGGATTACTTTAATTGAGCAGCAACAATACGCCATATCGCCATAAACCATAATGTATAAATTATGTAATGCCAATTAATATCTTAATAACGCGAACGCGCGTCGTAAATTTCGCAGTAAATCGTCGCGCAATGGACACTCCTCGTTTCGGGATCTCCCACTCTGCTAACGAGGTCCTGCTAAACTCTATTAAGATTTATAACAATCGTACCATCGAACCGGAAATAATATCTTCGAATTTATTGATGTGAGGAATTTTCCAGCTTGAGTTTCTTCCCCGCTAAATAAATTTATTATTACAAGCCGCGAATTTACGACTAATAATAATCTTTATTACCTAATCCTGGTTTACCTCTTAGCTGTACTAGAGACTATCAAGATATTGATTAACTTAAATTTTTATCAGAAATCAAATTCATATGTTAATCACCTATAATGAACAAATTTGTTTCTTTTGCATGTTATATTTTTATGAACTCGTCAAAGTTAGAAAGTTTCTAGAAGAAAGTTTCTAAAAGGTGGTGTAAGCATAACAAATAATAAATTATAAATCAGCGTTTTTTGCTACACGACCCAATATATTTATATGTAGTTGTACTACTACTCATTTATTAAGAGTATTTCACTACTTCGTCGCTAGTGACAGTTCTTATTTCGTGACCTATTAAAAATTTAACATGGAAATTGTTTATATTACCACCCTATGTTACATTTAGTTCCTACTGATCACGCGGTGGAAACTGGCGAAATTGTGCGCGGCACAAGCTAAATATGAAGGCTGGTGGAAGGAAGAAGAAGAAAAATTTAACACGTCCCATCGGTTAAGAAACGCTATTATATAAAGTCTATAAATGCAAACTAAAGACAACAATTATTGTTGTTTATTAATATACATAGACAATTTTTTAATTGTTACTAAGGCCAACATAAAATTCGTGTTTCATTCTATTAGAAAATCTACATTCGATACTTGCATTGAAAAGTAGGCTTTTATTCTGGGTTTGAATATGTAATATTATAGGTGACTGAATTTGACTCCAAAATAAATAAGGGAAATGTTATTGATCACCACAGTATTAGGTCTGAAGTATGCATCAAATGGATACGACTGTTATCCAAGTATCGTATAACGGAGCATGTAAACTAAATAAGTAATACAAACACTATCAACCTAGTAAGTAAGTTATTTTGTACGTAATCAATCGATCATATTTACATAACAAAAATATACACCTGACGCTCTAAAATTAGGTTTGTATTATATACAACAAAATTTACTAAAAGTATAGCTTAATTCATAGAAACCATAACAAGAGATATAAATGTATATCGAGTGTACCAACTACTATGTTTTGGTTTCAATAAGTAATAGAATGTAATCTTGACAAATTAAAGTGTCATGACACAAATTAAATAATAAATGGACAATTTATAAGAGCAATATATTTTTTGTGAAGAAATAAATTGAAATGATAATTACATCAATAGTTTCGATGAAAATGTAGGTTACAATGGTTTTCTAATAAAATGCAGACAGTTTTATTTATAACGATGCGGAAAATAAGGTGTCTGGTAGTTTTATTACGATTGAGGAAATCGACGAATTGATTTCTTAATTAAACGTGAATTAATGCAGAGCATTTTTATGGGAATTCGTATTACCATCGATTGTATTTTCATGAATATTCATTGTGGGAACGTTTTACTACGATAAATGGGCACACTTGTTCATTTATATATTTACAATCTGATGAAATCTGATAATATATTTATTTAATGTTTTTTTTATCAGAACATTATTTAAGTGTAGCAGAGGAAGTTACTAATCCAAAGATTAGAAACGTTCGTGGCGAAAATAGTTAAAAAAATCCATTTTTGGTCAAGGATTAGTTCTGTAAACTAATATGATCCAAGTAATAGGGAAAATGTTGCCTTAATTTGGAGTTTAATATGTTTTTTGTAATAAAAATAATAAAATTAGTTTGTTGATGAATTTTTGGGAAAATATTTTTAATTATACTTTTGATAAATTTTCTATAATATTTTGAAATATAATAATAAATAAATAAATTAACTCTAACATTTGTTCATCTATATCCAATTAAAATGTTAATACTTTATAACGTTTACTTTCAGACGAATCTAATCTTAAAATTCCAATCAAATTGATTAATTAAAATTGTTGTACACTCTTAGGTTGCCGAGCACATTTACTACGAGTTATTATGGTATTTAGTAAATTCTATGAAGCATCTAACAGTATAAACATATTTTCCTTAATTAGTTAATGAGCTTAGAAAAGATCATTTCTAACAATAGAACCGAACACTATAACTGGTTAATTGAAAACGTTAAAGGAAAAATGCTGAATACAGCTAGATTCGCCTTCTGTCAGTATACCAATTAAATTTTTTTATTTAAAGTTTTAGAGCAATTTCGATGACGATTTTTCAATATCTTTAAACCGAAATTATGATTTATTATTCCACAGTGGAACCTCGCTTAATGAGCACCTCGCATAACGAGCATTTCGATTAACGAGCAAAATTAATTGTAAGAAAAATGACTCGTTTAACGAACGACGTTTTGCATAACGAGTGACGATGAGAAGAGGAGTCCCTGGGAATGCACGCCTACTACATCATTATTAAAACTTGTGTACACATATTATGTGTATTTTTGAATATGTTTCACTATACGAGTATTTCAGTATGCGAGTCTGGAAAATTTGGAACGGATTAAACTCGTCAAGCAAGATTCCATTGTATCAATAATCCCCAACATCTATTTATTAGTATTATTTAATAAAATTATTAATTATAGAAATACTTCAATAAGATATTTCTACGAATCTTTAAAAACATCTGAAGAATTTCGTATCATATTGTTGCCATTAAAATTTTACTAAGACAAAAACTAGTTAGTCAAAGAAACTCTATTATGCACAAATCAGTATTTACTTCATAGTAAATTAAATTTTTGATTGCGTCATTTGTACAATTTAATTATTTATTGCGTGCAGTAATAATTATTCATTGATTACTTTATTTCAATTACTGAAGTTTATTTTTACTTGCATTCTCTTGCTATGAGAATATTACAAACAATTATTATCTTGAAGATTAATAACTAAGTCTTAAGTTTAGTACTTTTCTCACAATTATTTATATTATTAAATCTAAACAGAAAATTTTGTTGATTTCATTTTATATAATAAAATTAATATTAATATTTTTCTTATTTTAGGAAAACAAATGATTAATTGCTTATGGAAGTATATTTCATTGCATTATTCAAAATTTGTCATAATTTATAAGATTTCGAAGATAGGATTGATTTTCAGGATGAAATTGATTCATTTCACTAGTAGTTTTCTAAATTAATTTGATATAATTGACTTATTGAGTAATTATTTTAATTTTGGATATTTTTAGCTAGAAGAGGTATTGAGGATTAAATTAAATGAAGTTATGTTATTTATTAAAAATATCTGAATATGAATAATATAGAAAAAAAATGCATAATACATGATATTTGTCGATAAAAATACAAAATATGTAAAGCAAATTGAGATTATGTGAAAATTTATATTTTATGTGATTCTATGAAAGCCGAGAACGAGGAAAATAAATAGAAATAAACGAAGGAATAAATGAATTCTTTCTCACATGAATGTTTTATATGAGCGTAGGCGGAGGGGTTTTTCTATACACGTTTTTATGCAGAAATTTTGAAACACTTTGTCCCAATTGACTTTTCCCGTCATCTCCATATATTCATTTCAATTCCCCCAGAAATCCTCGGTTCCTGGTAGTAAATTCCCGCCTCCCTCCGCCCGCGTAATAAAATTCGTTTCGTTTGCAATTTACGGGAATTCATACAGTCGCAACAATAAAAAGGAAGAAGGATGAGGAAGAAGAGGAGGAACAAGAATAAGAAAAAAAGAAACAGAAAAGTGACGGCTCTCGAGTTACGGATGAACAAAGGAGATGGATCCAAACTGATTAAGACGGCCGTAAGGGGGGCGAAAATGCGTGGGAGGGCGCAAAGGGAAAGTGGGAGAAAAAATTAAGGGCGAGTCGAAAGGTCGTCGGAGATGTCTGCTGCAAACGACAATCGTAAAGAGAATGGTCTTGATGGGACGGCTCAAGAAAAAAAGAGGGAAGATAAAAAGGACGAAGGGATGAGAGAAAAAAAAGTAAGAGGAGTTAGTTCCGAATTAAAGCACTTAAAAATAATTAAGTATCAAGGAGGAAGACAGACTTTGTCCCCGTCATCCCCAAGAAGAAGCAAAAAAGGAAAACTATTTCCGCCTTGTAACTATCGTTATGTAATTCGCTTCCTGCAATGTTCAAATTAAATGTTATTGTTTTGCGGAGCGCTCCGCTGCGCCAAGAATATTAAACTTTAGTGTATCCATTCGAGTTAACAAATATATGCAAGGTCGTGTATACGTACTCAGGAGATTTCATTATCACGAAATACGCAGTGCAATAGCAGTTATAAACAAATCTTTCTTAGCTTCTTGACTTCGCTGTGTGTATGTGGAACATCCGTAATAAATTGACGAAAGAAACGGAATGCTGTTTGGCAAATTGCCACGCTGCGAAAAATATTGCCCCATATAGTGTTTCTCCATTCTTTATATGCGATTTATTTCGCTCTAGTTTTACTTTTTTGCGAACTACTACAATAACAACCCATAACCGAGGGACGTTCATCAAGCATACTATCTTGGCGACAAGACTAAATCCATCATAAATATCTGTAAGAACATACCATATTTATATTTATTGTTTTGAAGTACATTATCTAATATCTTCTATATAACACATTGATTTCGATAAATTATTATCATAAAATACTTCCAAGTTAATAATCTCATTTGCACATGAACTTAATTTAAATTATTTTAACAAATATAAAAACAAACGAAACAAATAATTCTTATATGTATTTAAATCTATATTGCAACAGTTTATTTTAATCTGTAATTCTATATCAAATAACTTTAGTCTATATTCTAATGATTTTTATACCATTGATTAATTGGGTTTGGTTGAGTTCCAATAAAAATAGTCTCGCAATTTAATGTTTATCTGAAACAAAAGGAAATATGTCGTAGAAATTAGGTAATAAAATGTTGATTTTTTTTATTGTCCTTTGTATGGTGGAGCAATGCATAAATAGAATTCCTTAATCTCCAAGAAAGTTGATTTCACGCACTGGATTATAATCCAAATTTATAAGAAAAAATATTAAAAAGACCATAAGACTCACCCAATTCTAAGTAAATTTCTCCAGGTAATAGTATATAGAAGTTACGGTTCGATGTATACTATATAAATTTCTACTGCAAACAGTTTTTGTAAATGTTTACAATGTTATATGTGAGTGAATTTATGAATACTTTATTGATGATGAGGAACTTGTACGTGCTTAAGTAAAACAAATTCTCTTTCAGTTTTGTAATGAGAATGCGCACATGGAAATTATTCAAGTGTAAATAACACCATAAATCGCATCCATCGGTTCCGGACCGATTCGTAAGAAAATAATATTACTTATATATCTATCCCTCTATATCTTCTAAGGGTGTCAGAAAATGAAACATAAAAGTTCGCGAAACAACGTCAAAAGTTTTATTGGGGCAGCCGTGCATGCGATAATAGAGTTACTTCGGCCCAGATATACGCAATCATAAATTTGTCGGCACAGAGTGAAGATTCTGAATTTTCGGGTTGAAGAAGAGGGTGGAATTTGCAGCCGACGACGCGCCTCGGATTTTGGGAGGTGGAGTAAGATGGCGTGGGCTGTCTGCCAGATTCCAGAATGTACCTTCCGGTCGGGCGCAAACATCCCCCCATTATCATCATCTGGAAAACCCTCCCCCCGGTTGTTCCGAGGACTCCACCCTTTCAACGTCAAAATTTATGTGTGCGCGATTTCGTTATGTAAAACGATGACGATGATCGCGGAAGGAGCTGGAGATGGAGGAGGATGAAAACTGAAGCGAACACACGAGGAGGAGGCGCTCCATCGCACACACAATCATCTGTTGTTATTGCTGGGTGGAAGTCAAAGACCTTTTACATACTTTGCAAGTGTGTGTCTGCATGTACGTACATTCCACTTTGAAGCATAAACAAACGGAGAGGAATCACCACGAATTTATTACATAATTTCCGTTCTCTAAATTAACTGTTCGCATATAAGCACTAATTAAGCAAATTGAAGCCAGTCAGATTCAGAAAATGTTTCCACTGTATTCATACTAATTTCATTTAGACATAATATTACACGCAATTTATATTAAGTTATTATATTCATTTTAAGAAGAAAATGTAATATACATATATTAATGTAATTTATTTATTGTAAAATGTAAATATAAGAACGTAAATAATACATAAATTGCATAATTGATGTTTTGGTACACATGTGTCTCTTCAATCGCAGGAACGTACATTTTGCCAGGGCATCATTTGTTTATATATGCGCTCATATTTTAATATACCATGTTTTTTTTTTCTGAAAACAAAAAAAATAACTGATTTTATTGTACGTGTGTACGGATATTTAATGTTAATCAATCAATTCATGTGCGTATTGTCGAACCAATTTAAAATAGTGTACGTTTAGTGAACAATATATTGTAACTTTTGATGCAATATGAGAAGCAATTGGTATCAAAGTTATTAATTTATAAAATTTTGAGTTATCTTGGATAAGTTGATGAAAACTATAAATAGGTAATGTTAAAAAAGGCAAAATTAATATAATTATAGAAAGTAGAAGTTTCAACGCCTGTAATAACAAGAAGACAATATAATTGAAATATAATTATACTTTTGATAGAATTATAAAATTCTCTCTAATGTTTCAAAAGAACATTGAGGTTAATTATATAGAATGCATCTATTTAATAGTTTTTGCTCTGCGCAATATTTGTGTAGTGTAGTAGACATGCAATATCATATTTTATTCCAATTATATTACTATTAGCACTGGGATTGTTAATCCTTTGATATTTTAATTTAACCAGTCCACTATTTCAATTAATCGCTATAATTTATAACTGTTCTTATACAATGTATATGAAGTGAGTTAGTTTGCTCGTGTTCGAGTTTGTGAATTCGTTTCGCTCTGTAAGTGTAATTAATGTAATACGTCGTTCTTACTATATATTTATTTTTTGTGTGGTTCGCCTATTAATGAATATTATTATTTTCGCATTGCGTCCGTAGGCAAAATTCACCGGAATTAATTACTTCGTCTCTCGAGCATTGCTAATTCGCAAAAGGATCAAACACGCAAAACGTGTATAAATATTATCCACGTTCACCTCATGTTATATTAAATTATTTAAAAGCCAACTAAAAAACAAGTAATTCTCCTTGCAATATATTACATTGGCAATCTGTTTAATTTAAATATTCAGTCTATTAATTCCCAATTAACTATTAATTTAAATTCAGAAATAAAAGAATAAAGTTTATACATTTAGCTTTTTTTTCTTATTAATTCTAACACTTTTTTTCGTTTATTTAAAGTGTTTACGTAGTTTATCTATATGTCTTTTAACAAATCTATTTGAGAACTTCTAGATGTTAATATTAATTAAAATACAGATGTTCAATTTGATTGCTTATAAAATTATTTGTATTTTATCTTTATATTGTAAAATTTATTTGTTTAAATGGAAATTATAAAGTGAATTTGTTAATTTTTTTTCTACTAGCTGAATACATTTTAAAATTGATGTTTTGCGAAGTCTAATTTTAGTTTTGAATAACCTTCAAATGTAATTTAAATAATAGCTTATGTATTTTATAAAATAAATTATGTAAAGTAAAATAGATGTTTATCATTTGTAAATTACATGCATTCAACTGTAGTCGAATCGCCCGATATATATGTATAATATATACAGTATATATTTATTTTTGGCATGTTTCTATAGGACATTTATCACGCGAATACATCATAAGCTAAATCCATTTGCTAAGTAAATTACTCGCAATAACATTTTTTTTTATTTCCTCGAAGCTAAATTGGAAACTATTTCGTTCCCTTTTGCCCTTTTATTATACATTATTATTTCGTTTTTTTTTTACTTTATTAGAAAATGTATACAGAATTACGGCCAAACGATTTTATGAGATCATTTACGAAAGGTCGTCTTTGTCAAATATTTTATAAAATATTTACGATGTAGAACATGCACTAACATTTATAGCGAAATGTTAAAGCGAATGAAGTGTTATGAGGAGATGTCGTGTTAAACAGGTTATTAACATACACACGGCACAGGATGTTCAACAAATGTGTGTAGCATACCATAATAAGGATCTACTTTTTCATCCGGCTTCTCATTCACATTAAACGTTTCTTTAAAGCTACGCAGAAATTAATACACAAGTACAAACTAAGTGCATTTTAAATACAGAAATACCTACGCGTAATCCAGCTTCAATTAGTAGTCTGGATTTAGTATAGTCCGGTTTGATAAGTTCAAAACAAACTCAATTTTAATTGAGCAAATTGATAATTCCTGAATATCTATTTTTCCTATATTTCTTTTTGTGCGATCTTAAGTTTCTCGATTAATCCGGTTTCAATCAGTCCGGGATATTAGAGATGTAAACCTATCATTAATTTTATAAAATCGTAACTTAAATTATTTCTTAAATACATATATAGGAATCTAATGATTACAGATTTATATGAAGTCGAAATGTGCAATTATGAATGAAACTTATTATTTAACGTTTTTTGTGGCCTAGTAAAATTAATTGTATTAGTTTATATAAAAATATTATAAAAAAGGGCGCTTGTAGGGGCCCACAGCATAACGAAATTTATATATTTAAAAATAGTACATCCATTTAAAATGGTTCAATTTTTATCTCAAAAGGACAGGGCTACGGCATTTCCAAATTGCTTTTCGAATATATTTAACAATACAGTGAGCGTTGTTTCTGGAAAGAGTTCATTTTCTAGATTAAAACTAGATTGACAATGATTAAACCGTTTAGCGATCATGTCTATTGAGAGTCAAGAAGCAATCCAGTTGGATTTTGATACTATTTTAGAAGATTTTTCAGAACAAAAACTTTGGAACATATAAAACATATCTTTATAGGTTTATATTCAATAAAATTCAGTTATATTCATTGTTTTTAATGTCGAAATTTGTTTACCTTTTAATTTCTATAATTGTATTTTAGATTTTATTTTAAATAAATGTTTAAATATAAAAAATTCAATGGTGCCTCGTACTTATTGGATCCGGCCCTGAAAGTGCGAAAAGACTTATGATTTCTATATTATTATATATTATTCAATTTATAAGATGGTCGTTAATTATCTTAATTATTAGGTTTTAAGGAACTTAACTCAACATATTTAGTATTATATAACAGTGAAATGGTTATATCTTCATATCAGCTTATAGTTTGATGTTTTTGAATGAAACTATAATATTCAAGATGCTGACATGAAACATTTTTATATATATTTTTTGCTAGGATTATATTGCAGTGCATTAAATTTTTAATATTTTAATAAATAAAACTCTTATATGTATGAAAGGAAGGATGCGTTCTCGCTAGTCCCATAAGTACAATAAATCCTTCTGAGGTTTCCTTTCAAGTAGATATAAAGCTCTAAATAGCCGTAGTAATTCCGTGCACCTGACACAACTATTTATCACGTGGCTGGTGAACTAAACGGCTAAACCTGCACACTCTCACACACAAATTGACGCCCCGAGAAAAAAAATTAAAAGAAAGGATTTTCTACCATCCCTCGTTTTTTTTAATAAGCCCAACTATTAAATGAAATCACTCTTTACTATTACTATATACTCTCAGAAACTTCAAATGATGATCAAGTTGAATACTTTTAACAATTAAATAGAGCTTTGATGATTTGGGATAGATTTATCAAATGTAATTAAATACTTCGAAATCATCTGCATACGATTAGTCTCAGGGTTTTTAAGTGGGTTCCATTGCGCGTTTATATGTAGATTAAATTAATGAAATGTCAGGCTTTTGGGGTTCCTCTTTAAGCGCCTTTTGTGGCGCAGACCGAATCACTTTGTTTTCCTTTATTAATGAAGCCATACGAGATTTCGTCAAAATTTCAGTCGACTCCTTAATCACTCACAAATGCGGTGGTAATTAATCACTGGCATTTTGATGTGATTACGAAACGGCTCAGAGTGGAAATGGATTCGTTTCCAACTACGCCTATAAATCTACTCTTCCTTTAATGCTAATTTATCGGTATTGATTAAATTCAAAATTGAAGATGCGCTCTGCATTTAGAGAGTATATACAAAAATTGGGTAGAAATAATGGTCCAAAATGGGTAAACAAAAATTGTATAATATAGAAATAGAAATTGACTTTATAACAGATAATTATTTTTTTATTGTAGTATAATTTTATTTTTATATAACTTTTGCAGTAAATATGTGTAATTTGAATTATTTGATTTAAAATTATAAATAAAATTATGTCCAAGCAACTATTGATTTTCTCATGTGAAACTAATGTTACTGTATATTTTAGATACCTTCAGTGATTCAATGCTTCAATAGAAATTTCAACTAAATAGAAATAAATAACAGAAAGATATCGACTAGCCTCGATAGTTTAGTACGTTTATTGAGTGCTGCACTTTATAAATCAAGAATCAGGTTAAGTAAAGATTTGATTTAAACCATTTTTATACATAATATTGCACCAATCGGGTTATCTACTGGTTAACCTATTTACATTTTTATAGAACTTTACAAAACTGAATTAAGTTAATAGGGAAAAAAATCAGCAACAAATAAGTTTGTATTCTATAATTTAGATGTAGAAATAGAATGTTGAATATATTTTTCTTTATATAAGTATTTGTTAATTATTTACTATAGTTAATCAAGACTTTTGTTATCTTGGCTTATTTTTCGATTAAGTTAAAAGATCTTAATATTCTGCTAGTAAATTATACCCACCCTAAGTCTATTTGTTCACGTATTGCAATGGGTTTTAATGGATGCATTACTAAAGTTTTCGAATAATTTAGCCTAAGTAGGCCTAAGTGGCATCAACTGTTATGACTATTATAGGGATACTCTGTGGTTTAGTATTTAGTTTATATTATAAAGTTCAACGTTATAAATTATTTACTAGATTAAGAATATTTTTCTATGTAGTTTTTTTTAAATTTCAATTTGTCTGTATTACTTATATTTATTCATATATTTGTGAAAAGCAATTTTATAAACCGAAAGTTTTGAATATTTAGAAATTTATATAAAAATAAATGAAAATGGATACAAATTATGTGACCTTTAAAAAAATCCAATTGAATCTTGATCGTTCAAAGTTATATATGTTAAGTAGATTCAAATTTTAATTCATCTATCTCAGAAAATACAGGATTTATGTTTTCAACTTTCATTTTACATGATTTACAAATAGCACAGACCAAGAAAATCGATCACAGTTTTTTCTTGTTTGAAAAATCATAATACATGATTTATTTTATTTTATCATAATTTATTGTATGTACAAAGTTGACAATTTGCTTTCTTATTCACAAAAAGCAACCTTTATTGAAATTTTAATATTTTTGTATTCAATTACTATATGTCCAGAATTGATTGAATTATTTGTGATTGCATCAAAAATAACAAACTAATTAAGTAATTAATTAATAGATTAACAGAAAAAAATGAGCTTATTATTGATTTTTTGTAAATCTCTACATAAATCTTTTTAGCCGAAAACATATTCAGTTAATATTTCAAAATTTTTTCTTTTTTACAGATAAGATTAAAATTTTGTTATTCCTTAATTTATAATACAAATTATATTAGCAAAATATTTATAAATTTAAAAATTATTTATGATACTACTAGGATTTATTATATAATATTTTTTTAATAAACAAAGAAATATATAATAGATGACGAGAAATAGTTTAATTACAATTATTTTTTCCAAGCAATAATTGAGATAATTGACAACCATTTTCATATTCCTCGATAACCTCATTTTTTTAGAATTTAATGTAAGTGATATATTTAATATCACATGTATTAATAATGCTTCTACTGTTTTATTTTTATTCTAAACTAAAATTGCCGAAAAATTGATTTGTTTCATAAATTACATATTTATAATAATATTTACATAAGTTACAAAAAAACTGAATATAATAATACAAATTTAATTTAATTCAATTGCTGCAAAATGCTGTTGACCATAGGTGTTTCAGCCCCTCAATATATGGGGCTGAAACACTTATATATATGTCAATAAAATAATGTTTTAGAGTTAATGAAAAAAATAATTCATATATAATGATCAAATCTCTTTGTTTCGAGAATAGACTGTATATTTAGCACCTAATTGTTTACATATAATGTATAATCTTATTGAAATCTTTCTCCTATTTTGTATAATGTAGCTCGTGCATAATAATTTCCCTAATGGTAAATCGTTAGCTTAATAACAATAAATAATTGTGTTAATAAAATATCACACGTAAAAGTGTTAATACAATAGCTAAAGGATCGCTTTTGCAATAATTACAGTAATTCGATACGAAAATGTTCTTTCTCTGTTTTTAATGAGCGGTAAACACACTGTACAGTACGTATGCAAATGCGCAGGATACCCAGGAGAGTACGTATGGATTATAATTGGAGTCTCGTGCAATTGCACTTTCATTGTGTGCTCAACGCAGAATGCTCTTTCTCTCCGCAGCAACCAACGACACGGCGAAAGTTATCTACTAATTATCCATAGTATCTAGTGAAAATAATCCTGTCGTCTGCAGAGATTGATAGTTTTCGAAAATTTTCTAAAGCCATTCAAATCATGAGCAGCCTGCACACAACCGACGGAACCCGGCAAGCAAGCATCTAGATTTTAATTAAGATGAAGGAGAGCTCGGGAGTTATTACACTTTCCTTTACACTCCTGTTCCATTCCACACGGAAACCGAAACCCAAATAAAATGGAAACTCTACTTCTTCATCGCTTCTTTTTGTATTCTTACATGTTTCTCTTCACTATTTTTTTACATTCACCACGCTAAGTACTTGTACTGAAAACGTACTCGAAAAGCATCATTTTCTATATGCAACCAAGCTAAATATTTAAAAGAGATTTTTTAAAGAACACTTTCATTGCTGTCTGTATAAACTAAATATGTTCATTTATACATTTATAATTTCTTTTAGTTAGTAAAATACTCATTAAAATTGTAACTACAGTTATAGACCTATAATTGCATAATAATGAATAAATGAACAAAAAGTATCATTATGTAGTAACAATTCTACTTTTAAATAATGTTTTACATAAGAAAAAATAAACAAAATTCTATACGAAAGTTGTAAAATAATAGAGAATGAAATAAATGAAGCTTATTTTATATAAAGCGGACTAATCGATGACTGTAAAATCGCATAAAAATAAACAACACAAATAGAGACGCAAATTATTTTTATTTTTCTCAATAGTTACTACTATGAATCCGCACTGAACGAAGCAGCACTATGTGAGATATTGCTGTCTTAAGATATAAAAATAATAGAATATAATCATTTGAAAGTAAAACACAAAAATCCTTAAAATCCTTTGTGTATTTTTGAAATATTTTATTGTAGGTCAATAAAATTATTACTATTTGTAATGAAAATATGTGTAAAGGTAATTGAACGAAGCATCTTGAATATTCTATGAAAAAAATATGTAATTTTATTACTTTTATCGATTTATTGAAGTAAAAATAATAGAAGCCAAAGGCTTAAAACTAAATCATAGGTTACCAAATGTGATTTTGATCTTATAAACGGCATGAATTATTATGAAACCAGATCATAAGCAAACGTAATGTGCTGTAGTTTGCTCTGTGTAGTTGTTAAGGCCTATTAAGTCATTAGTATACCGCTACGTTGATTTCTATTGTTTTCATATAAATTTAATCTATACCTGGAGTATCTTCATTTAATATTCCCAAGCTTTAATAATTTGAAGAAGAAGAAAATAGAGAAAGGTATTTCTTTGTCATGGAAACATAACAGTCATGGAACATAATTTTTGAAACTTGTAACATCTGACAGTAATAACTAAAATTAAAATTCCAGAACTAGTTATGTGCAATTGAATATAAGCAATTAAAAATTGCCCAATAAATAATATAAAATAATAATAACAACTAATTTGTAACAAAAACTTCTTTGTGGTGTTATTATGTGTTATTATACATTACATAATGTATTAGTCTAAGTAGTTTTTGTATATTAGTCTAACATCTATATTTTTTTTTGTATTTTCATTCATTAATCTTTTTTACCAAAGTGAATGGGAGCGTAAAAAAATACATATTCAACGCTTATAATAACGTATATTTATACTATTAATATGTTCCGAAGGTCAATGTAAAATATTATAATAATATGATAATTAATAATTTATAGTTGAGTAGTGAAAGTGAGGAATTCGGTTTGGATAAAGAAGTTCCCCAACTACTTTTCTGTTTTAATTTGGGGCCTTATCTATGTACATGCATCTTCCGATTCCAGAGCGATCGGACTACATACCATTATCTTTGGAATTATCTCATCTCTGTATCTCTTAAGTGTCGTCTAATTTACAGCAAGAACAACCGAAGTGATAGGGAAAATAAGAAGACTAAATATAAGGTAAACGCATGCAGTTTACAACACCTTAACTTTATCGTCCATCTTGATGAACAACTTTAATTTATTATATAATTCTCAAATTACCATTCGAATCTTATTGACGGAGTATCTGTGAATTACAATAAAGCAGAGCGTAAATACATAAACAATTGGAAGGAGACGGTTAGAGATGGTTAAAAAATGGAAAACGGGATTGGATCTGTCTTCGTGTTGGAAGCAAGTTAAAGAGATGTCACATACGCCTACTCAAAGAGCTCGAATAATTTACGCCGAGGCTGGTTTCTAAGCGGTACTCCATAAAATTACTAAAACACGACAACAACCTTTCGATATTATTGGTCTCGTTTCCATAATGAAAAGACTTATTCCAAAGTAATCAACGAAGAATCGCAATAACGGCTTGTAAAGTGTGAACCTTTACAGTCGGTATTCAATTAACGTACATGGTGCATATACAAATTAGCGTACGTTAAACGAATGTTAATTGTTAATCAGATGGTGAATTTCTATATAAATGCAAGCATTTATGATTTTTTTGTTAAACTTGTTCATACTCGATATTCATAGGAACGTATCTTCAATAAGGACAATATTTATTTTTGAATAACCTCACGTTTCTATGATGTAACCATTTTGGGGAATATCAGCCACTATAACCCCACTTATTTGCGTATCGATTTCCATTTTAATACGTAAATATTACGTTAATCAAACCCGGAATTTCTATTGAAATGTTCATTTATAATTTTCTTTTCGTAAAATTACATTCTTATGTTCATACGAACGTACACTTTACTGTATGACAAATTTCAATTATAATTAAGTACGATGATACTTTTTTTCTTAAATCTAAATCTGACTAGATCATATATTAAATATCAATATTTCATGTACTTTTCCGACTGATCAGACAGACATCATTGTACGTTCGAACGGATATTTATGCGTTCATTCTGTTATAGGGTTGTAAATAATCAAGTACGTATTATCGAACGTATAAATGAACACAAAGTAAGTGTTGACTTTAATAATACAATCTTTATTATCTCACGAATAATGATTGCAAAATCTGTAATTCTTAATATAAACATATGCATGTAAACACTTAAGTCAAAAACAATATAAATATACCGAGCATGTTACCGTCTAACATTATGTATTAGAATAGATATATGTACGTTAGTGCGGATATTGTACGTTAATTCGGTTATATAGAAATAATCATGTTTTTATCGAAGATGAATACAACCTAAGCTTTATGCAGATTACATAATATAAACTCTTTGTATATATATGCGTAAACTCGAGAATTTATAGTTTAAATTTTATGTCATCTCTAACAATTCATTTCTAGAAAATGTTACTACGTTATGGCATATACCTCCCTTCGCTGTCTTCGCACCGTCTTTAACAATTGACTCGTAAATTAGCCGTCTTGATTTATAACAATTTCGTGCGGCGATAAAGTTAATTGTTTTCTCACAATGTGTATGCGACCTTAATGCCGTGCGCAACCTACTAACAATCAAAAATATCAAATGGAGATGAGGATGATGATGAAGGAGGTGAATAAAAAGAGCGCGATGGAGAACTTTAACCTTCTGCGCGCGTTATTCCCGGGACTCTTTTCACTCGGTAAAATAATTAAATTCCATTGCGAACATTGCTGAGATAATGCGCGGAGTCGCGATCCCCATGTTTGGATCCGTAAGTTTTCTCTTGTAATTTAATCAATCCATTATTATCGTATTGAACGTATCTGCGATTGAGTACAATTGTACAATTAATTAATGTTTTAACTGCGCACTCGATTGGAATATGTAAATTGTTTTAGAAATCTTTCCGTATCATTCGTTATTGTTAACTAACTGCGTGTGAAGCTTGCATAGATTACTATGTAGGTTACATGTAAAGTTCTCTAGTATATTACAATCCTAAACTGCTAAAACTATACACAATACAAATATGTATTACAAATAGAGAAAAGGTTTTGAAATATATTTTTTTTTTTCGTAATTTTGAAATGTAATAGTTTATTATCTTTGAAAAATTGATTGTAAGTTAATTGTTATTTATAGTAACTATTATAAATAATTTTTCAAAGTTATATTGTTTCTAAACATGAAGGGCGATTAACACTGTAAAAAACGTCAACGTCACGATACGGACAAGTAACGTTACGTCAATTCACTATTACTAGTTTGTTTATTAATAAAAAAAAATGTACGTTGTAATCGTACGTCAATTATCACTGTTCATGCATCAACAATTATAGTAACGTGACGTAAATGTTTAATATATTTCCAATTACCTATTGCATTTTGAAGTGATCATATGTTATTTTTCTAAATACAAGTCAATACAATGAAAATCCGATAAAACAGTACCTCGAATAGTCCGGGTAATCGGTTCCTCAAATATCGCAGACTTTTTGAAACCGAATTAATCAAGGAATAAAGCAGGGGTGGAGAAACTTTTTTTTCATTTAGTACCCTACATTACCCATTAATACACGAAATAATGAAGTGAATTCCAATATTTTTTATAGATACATATAATTTTAATTGCTAAACGTTCTGCAAACTCCATTTGGGGTAATTTACACAGGTTAACCGACCACTGGTATAGAGGAGAAATATATCATTTATCATACAATTTTGTGTATTTATTAAGAACGCATTTTTATATTTCTGGATTAAATTTTAGTATCTTTTGAAGTTTTTTAAGCAGATTATAATGATTCCCGACTTATCGAAATAGACTATCCTACAGCTCGCATTAAAATATAAGGATTAAATAGAAGAAGCAATTGTATTGGTATGATATTTATTACAAGAAAATGCATTTAACATTATCAAATTTCTTGTAATATAATAAAATATGCTTTTACAAATAATTCCAAGTGTCTCAATATTTTAAGTGATTTAAACTAGAATTGCTGCTATATGTTTTCTGACTTTTGCTATTTGAATTAAGATAAATTCGTATACTCCTCTTTATTTTTCATAAGAAGCACTGACATGTTAAGTGCTTGCTTCATATAATAAAAAAAAACAAGCAGTAGCAAATGCACCTTCTGGAATAAACACTGAATAGCACTCTAGTAAAGCGGAAATGATTTGCCAGTATAATAAGTTTATATACCACATATGCACGTATAGAAAATACGAGAGAGTAATCGATAACCAATAATGGAAACTTTCTAACAACTATAGAATTTCATCTTAATGTTTTTATTTTTTATTTCGTTGATATCAAATATTTCGGAAGATGTGAGAAACGTAAATCATGTCTAAGTATATTATTATTATTTTCTATATGTATTGACGGTTTCATGATTTATGGTTTAGCCAGAAGTGAGATCCATCTAATAAATTTCTAAATTATAGTTTCCCTTTTGGGTTGCTGCCATCGTCGGATCATTTTAATAAATAATGATCCACTAATCGGGGTCAAACTTCCGAGTAAACTGAAATAGATTGCACGGTGAATTATAAATAATGTTGAAAGTAATTAAATTAGTTAATGCTCGATTTAGGTATTGGATTTCCGTTGCCCGAGGATCCGCCCTAAATGTTTATAGAATAATTTAATTATATCAAAACATTATGTTCTTGAGGTCTAGTCTACATTATTATTAATTTAATTAATGAAATTTATAATGAATGCAATGCAAAATAATTTTTTTATCACATTTTCGAAACTATTTGATTAATTTTTGTTCAAACTATTATTAATGTTCAGTTAGTTTTCGTTATTCTTTCTTTTCTTTGGAATTTTGAATAATTTTGAATATGATATGATATTACGTAGGGTCTAACAAAAGTACGCTAAGTTGGCTGGAAAAAACAAAATAAAAACAATTTTATTTTAATATTTTTAATTTTCATCCTTTTGTAATTTCTCTACATAATTTCATTACATTTCATAAGTCAGTAGAGCCACTATATTTCTCAAAATTGGCTTTTTGGAGCTTTACAAGTTTTACATTATGATCTCTTCATTGGAATTGAAGACTCTTTCTTTCATTTTTTAATTTTCGAAAACAGCCTGAAATCACAAGACGCTGTTTGGTAGCATATTACTGCCAGAGAGCGCAAGAAAGTTGGTTATTTCAGTAGTGTGGGCGCATGATTGTGATGTAAAAAGTTGCGACAAAGTTCCCGTTTTTTTTGACTTGTGACTTGTGATAAGCTAGTTTCTGTGTATTATTTAGCAGTTACAGTTTGACTAATTTCCAGATAGCAGCTACCACTTTTGCACTGGTAAAGCAAATCGACATCATCACTTTTGTTGCTGATTTTTGTTTTCTGCGCTCCTTACCATGGACTGCTGCTTGCGTGTACTTATAGAATCAAGATTCATCAGCTTTTCCTAAAGGTACTAAACTCTCCATTTTCAAAATTCCATTTGAAAAATGAATTAAAAATCGCAAGTGATGATTTAATATTTGCGACAAAGCCATGGAAGTCAAGTCCATTTCATCAACTACCATTTCTTGCCTTCACCGGGGCTACATTTGTATCATCGATCGAAGATTTCGGGCAACCTTCACGAGGTTCATCTCCACAGAAAAATGTCCGGTCTCAAATTTTTGAAACCACTTGGAAATAGTCCACATAGCATTCCTGGAAAGTTTGCATAGGCTTAAGGTGACGTCGTAATTCGTAGAGAATGACAAAACAATTTTCTGCTGTATTGGTGGTGGAATTTCTACAAACCTATCATCACTAATCTTGCATTTTCTCCTATCAATTCTTACCGATCTTCTTGAAATTTGATATGAAATATCAAATGAATACAAATGAATTAATACCAGCCTAGCGAACTTTTGTTAGATCACTCGTAGAACAAAAGTTCGTGACTTTTGTAAGATGATTTAAACATTAAAAGAAAATTAAAATTAAATTCCTACCGAAATAACAAAAAAATCACAATTGTTAGAAGAAAACCTATAGGTAGAAAATTTATTTGAATTTTGATTTTTTTTTAAAGAAAATCACTAAAAAAATCTTAAGAAAATGACATAATTAATTTTTTGATTATTTGGTACAGAGGTTGAGGAATTTTTTAACATATTACTCCAAAATATATTTTTTTCGTCTGAATTTTTTCGTGAGAGCGGTCGTATTCGAGTATTTTTCAGCGATACTTAGATGATGATAAAATATTTCTTCATGGATACATAAAATTTTAACAGCTGAACGTCCTCATTACTCCCAATTAAAATTGGAAATTAGTCCTATTGTCTTATTTTTCTGGAAAAAATAGTAAAAAAAATAAAAATAATAAAATTGTAATCTATATTACGAATTTTCATTTTACAAAATAGTAATTGTAGCGAATTAAATCGTTAAAGCTGAAACTACCTGTATATTAAATGAAAGAGATTATTTGTTAACGCACAATGTAACTAAATATTGAATACAAATGAACCACCCGCATAGTATATGAAATAAATAAAAATAAATCAATTGATGCATGAATACACAGACCATAAAACAAAAGCGAGTTGCATAAGACCTTCAATTTCGGGTATATAAATAAACTGTATGGGATTATGCGCAGGAAACACACATTAAATTTACACCCAACGAATATTTCAGTTTGGATTCAGCAATAAATTTTTCATTATGTAAATTGTTTGTACGCCATAAAGTTTTCGTAATTTATCGCCGACGGCGAATCGATGCATGGCAATCAAATGCAGCGATTTGAAACAATTAAAGTCTCGTGTATTTATAGCGATGATCGCTACGTATGCACTTGATGCTTTTTTTTTAGCTATGACAGGCAATACAATGTTGTATCATGGAAATAATTACATTGAAACTAATTTATTTGTTTAAATGGATTACAGTTTTTAAAAAATCCCCGCATAGTACAATTTCTTTTGTCTGTAATTCCAGTATAAGCAGTTCTGAGTATAGTAAATATATAAAGATATGAGTCATGCATTACTTTTTACATTGACGTGAGAAAACTAATCAGAATAATAATTCTTACATAATTTTGTAGTAACAAATTTTGTTATATATTTTATTGAAATATCTTCTAAAAGTTTATCAATACAAGCAATACCTCGCATAGTCTGGTTCAAGCCAATACGGTTTGAAATTTTCAGGACAAACTAAATTTATAATTGATGAAAATAAAAATAGATTAGAATAGTTCACAAAATTATTTCTTTTATAAGAAATTACTTGTTTTTACCTTTACAGAGGTCCGGTTTATTTTCAATTTCAAACAATCCGAAATAATTGTTGAAGCGATTATCCGGACTATACGAGTTATTACTATATATTCTGGTATACATATTTCAAATAACTCTGCGTTGTCTAAGTTGAACTATTCATAACATTCTTATATTAGAGTTAGTATTTTACATTTGATGCAATATCAATTATAGTAAATCAAAATAAAACTACCTAAATAGAACTAAACGAGGTATGGTGATAATTTATTCTTTGATCATTGCAATTTGTCTATAAATAGAATACATCATTATATGTCATACATTGAAACTAGTTTATTAGTATAGATTCTTGGATAATCAGTTCCGAGTATAGAGATATCCATGTTTTATTTCTTTCAACAGTGACACGAGAAAATTAATCGGAATAATAATACGGTTTTCAGAGTGGCGTCCTTCAATTAATGCAGAACATGTAAATACAATTAATGAAATGTGTTGATTACAAATGTAAATAGGCGCAAAGAAACAATTAACGAAGGAAAGCGTATTTCTGGATTACTGAGTTACGAATCGCGTGTTATTAACAAACTGCCGGAATTGGAAGTTGTAACCCAATTACGTGGAGCAGCGTAACTTTCGTACTGAACTTAAATTAAGGGGAGCCCTGTTTTAGACTGGTAGATTAGGCTTCATATTATAATAAACATGATTAGCGCCAAAAGGGATCGCGCGTAGAAATCTCTATAATCCATGTCGCTTGTTTTATTTATTCATTTTTTTTTCATTCAAGTCTGAGTATTAATCATCATTTTATCAATAAAGAAAAGCATTAAAGATCATTAGGTCAGTCCGAGTATTCCGTCCTAAAAACAATGGCATCCTTATTGCACAATCGTCGCTTGTAAGAGCTACTTGTGGATGTCCAAAATTTTCCATTTAATTAATTAAATCAATTGATATGATGATGTCAGGGACACTTTTTGTTTATATAATGAATGTTTGTAGTATTGAAACAATTATATTAATTAACAACAGTCTGATTAAATCGTCGAGCCTTCAATGAATGAAGATTATCTGTCTTATCCAGTAGCCACTGTTTAAGTTCCACAAGAATTTGTAGGGCCGACGAACAAAATATTTGAAAAAGTACCATTATTTTGGATAAAGGACCAGGTTTCGCTGGTGAATTAGAAGTAATCCTTTACACTACCATCTTAATATGCACTACTTAATACTATCCTCTTTTCCATTCTTATTTCTCCAAAGCTACCTTTTCTAGCCAACTTCAGGACGCGCAGTGTTCCCATTGTTAACCAGAGTCAAACCGGAACTGAACCGAAAACCGGATTTTTTAATAGAACGGGAACTGTAACCGGAACGTAAAATTGCTCAATTGAAAAACCGAAACTGAAGCGAAATTTTTAGTCAAACCGAAACCGAAGCTGGCTGGAATGATGAACATTTATTTAACCGTAAATCAGAGCGAAATTAATTTCGATTCGACTCTCTGCTGTTGCTGCGCTTAAACGACAATCTTATGCAAATAGAAATAATAGGGTGGAAAGTCCTATGGTCAATAGCCCTTTGAAGCAATTGACATTTTTGGTTTATGATATTTATATTATTGTTTTGAGTTGTTAATTTTGTAATTTTTTGTTTCAATAAATATGATTATTATTATTGGAAATAATAAAATCATCTTTTTGCTGATTTCTATTCTTCATGTATATTCTTGTATTAGAAAATTTTATTTAATCTAAACATAACAAAAATTTAAGAAAACATACCTAAACTGTTCGAGGTTTTATAATAATTTAGAATTCGATAGTTGTTATTTCAATTTTAGTTTATTTTCTGAAACAATTTTTCCATCAACATGCAATATTTACATTTATTGTTACTTATAATATGAATGACTGGAAATTCACAAAGTGAAAAATAATAAATCAATATATACCAGCGTTGATTTCATCGTAAATCAATGTATCTTCAAATCAAGTTAATCACAGCAATCTACCAAATCAGTTAAATTTCAATCAAACATCTTAGGATATAGCAATAATATAAATCCGATTATCCCATAATCTAGAAACGATCAATTCAATAAAGAAAATTATCGATACAGAATCTAATTGTTCCTCTCCTAACTAGAAAAGCAACGGGTTTTTCTCTAATGTCACTAAAATAATTTCTACATGGAATTCTTTGTGAATTACAACAAAAAAAAAATGAAGATACCCCGTATTAGCGGTTTTGCTCGATTCTCTACAATCAGATAGATTTATTTAGGCTGCCAGTTACTGGGAAAAGATTGTTAATCCGATTAATTAGATTTGTGCAGATGATTATTCCAAGAATTTCCTCTATATAAAATGCATAATGAATTATTTATCCGAGATAAAGAGGAGAAGACATGTGAGCTTTCTATTTATTTCTTATACTTTAGATTAGAGATACGTCGCGTGCTTATTTTTCCTACTCATAATACAAATGGCATGAGGAATGTTCAACTTTAAATTACAATTAAATAAATTTACTTTCGTATGCTTCGGTACTATTTCAACTCGATATAAAAATAAAGGAAATGAAGTACTTATATTACCTTACCTTGCTTAGTCAGAGATCAAAAGAGATATAAATAATATTTAATACAAAAAAAAAACAAGCTTTCGTAGTTATTACATAAACCACCGCGCTACGAAAGCTATACGAGCGTATTTGGTTACCTTGATAAATCTTGGATCAAATTAAAATCGAATTATTATTGTTTAGCTAATATTATTATAATTAGGCGTTTATAATTTTAATTTCATTTAATAATTTCTTCGCGCCTCGTGACGGCAATAGAGTTTTTAATTCAATAGAAAACTGAATCTATGAATTTGAATTAGTTTTTAATTATTGTGTTTATTAAGTAGAGTATATAGACAAAAAAAAAGTGTAGTAGAAGTTACCGTCCTTGACCGTAACAACCACCTATCATACATATTTCAGACGCTCGTTATGTTAAAAACCCATACATTCCCATTGTGCGCCGTTTAGTTCAACAACATCATTCAATCCGAAAATAGTAATGGAACAGATATCTCGCGTGGAAAATAGTATTATAATCTGAACAGTAAATAAGACTTTACATAATTCCGTGTCAAAGTTCAAAACACTCCAAGGCATTCCTCCGTTGTTCCTGCGGTCACTTTTTTTACTATCCTCTCACTCTTCCGTTCTTTTCTTTTTTTTTTTAATTTTATTTTTCAGGTGGTCCTTTGTGTACATACATGTGGGCATTTACGAGTGTGGAAAATTTATTTCTCTTCGATTTTAAGAATGTTTTTTATTGACGCATTAAAAAAAGGAAACGGCAAATCCTGAGTTATCGACTTTGTTTGCTTTCCAATAGGATTTAACGTTAGAGCCTAACGTTTTATTTGCAATTAAATCACGTAAATCGACACGTTTACAAAAGAATAAAAGTTAACTCGTTTTGCATTTATTATAAATTGGGAATGGAAAATTGAAATTAATTCTTTTAATGTTTGAAATATACAGTTTCACTATATTTTAATTCAAGAAAATACTAAAGAAATATAGTTATAGATAATTAAATAGTTGTTTTTATTAATTATGAAATCTATAATTATACAAATTGTTTTTATACGACGAAGTACACATGGGTCGTATAAAAACTAAAAATACTGTATCTATAATAAGGTTCAAGCTATAAAAATTGAGATTATTCATTTTAGTAGGGGCGATATAAAAATGACGTTAATATATCAAATACAAAGTACCTAAATTAAGCCATAAAACTTCGGAAGCAATAATCCTTAAAATAGTTAGTACAGTAAAACTTGTAGAAGCATGAAATAAAAAAAGTATTAACTCACAATATTTAATAGTGTATAGCATTTTCGGTCCTACATATCAAAAAAAAAATTGTATAACATTCATGTTTATTTATAACCAAATTATATTAGGTGATAGAATTACTATGTATATAATTAAAAAAGATAAATTGAGTTAAATATAGTGTTATAGACTATATATTTTTTTTTAATTTAATATAACATATTGTGATGTTATTTTCTAAAAGGATATGGATAATTTGTGTCCGTAGAAAACTTTATGTAATTAACTGATTGGACTATGGGATTTTACTTCTGCAGGTTTCCCAGGATTAGGAATTACTACAAAACGGGCCACTTTCCATTATGCCGGATATATTTTAACAGTTGATTTAGAATTAATATTATTAGAGATTCTACAGGTTTTCCTTAAAATCATTTATAGACAAATTTCACTTCTTGATTTTTATCTATAATTAATTTATAAACTGTTTTTTTACATTTTCTACTTTATTAACATTTTTATTATCCATTTAAATAACAATTTATTAATTAATCCAAAAAATATATAAACTTTAAAACATAAAAAAAGTATACAAAAATAACAATTCTATATAATTAACCAAATGGCTATCAATGCTAAAAATGCAACAATTTAAATTTGGATTGGAAAATTCAATTTTGTAAATAAAAAACATCTCAAATACATATATTTTAGAAATACTACGATTTAGTAACTTGTTATTCATATAAGTAACTGTTTATTCATATAATATTAATGATATTGGAAGAATGTACTTTAAATGCTATTTAGATTCTCTATATGATTATACACAAATACTTACATTTTTTTAGACCAAAACGGAATATTTGTTGAAATTACTAACTTCTTTATAATGTAGATTAAAATCATGTAATAGTATTATACACATCAAAAATTTTAGAAATTTAGAAAATCCTACTTTTCGAAATATTTAAATGAATGAGTACTATATATTAATTTTATATATAAGATAATAATCATTATATGTACCTCTTATGATACCCTCATTCTGCCCTATGGAGTATATAAGTAATAAATTATATTTATTATTTTCAAATAGTTTAATATTGTTATTATATCTACATATTTCAATATTACGTACATGATAATTTTAGTCTTTCTAAACGAAGTAATGTACAAATATTCGCACGAACGTACAGTAATATTAAACAGACTAATCGTTGGATATGCATTAATATGATTCGACGTTTGTGCGAACTAAGATACAGACACTTTTATACCACAAAATAGTAGATGCATTTATATGGAAATTCACGATTAAAGTATATTCGCTTAGCGTACTGCAATTCTGTACGTTATCTGAGCGCTGTCTGTACTTCTAGACCGTATTTTTTATATTCATCCATTAATAATAAAAAATGATGTTATCGTTTCAGGAAAACACGATTCTTGTAAATAAATTATTGTAGCTATCAACAGAACAAGTCATTATTTAACGTTTCTTAATTTTCAATCTGAAAGAACATTAAGGCAGTTACAAGTGCTATTATTTGCATGCCATGTCCAGTAAATTATCTCTTCCATATAACGATGGCGTGTTTTTCGTCCGTTAATTTTTCCGTCTTTCCAGCTAACAATTTCAGAATATATCGGTATTATAGTTGTCGTTGGCTAATAAGGAATTGCATTGTGAGTTGCGTGGTTGGTACATATTGTTCGGGCCGAACGTAACAAATGTACACTGGGCGACCGGCAAAAGGTTAACCTTATTAAGTGAACAATGGATGTCCATGCGATTTATTAAAGAAAGAAAGAAACCACAACCAAAGTGAGCAGGAGGAAGAAAGAATGAAGGAGTAGGGGAGCCGCCAAACAAAATAACAACCGAAACACAGAGAAAATTGCATAAGTAATGCGTTCTGCAAATGCAAATTGCAATTGCACTTTTATCCGGGTACTATTGACACAGCGCAAAAGGGAACTGTCAACGGGCGCGCACAATGAGACAATGGCAAAGGTGCAACAACGAAGAGGAATAAGAAAGAACAAAGGTAAATAAAGGCAGGGAAAACTATTAGAGATTCGTTCTTAATGATTTTATATATTAAATTGTTCCGGCGCGATGGTAATGACTTAATCCATGTGGGCGGGTGCGGTTTTAAGTGGTAAATTTAAACGACGTTTCTTTGAAGTGTTTTTGGCCCGCCGGAAGTCAATCTTCGAGTTAGTGCACCTTGCTAATTTTAGGTTTGCCCAAGTATTAATACATCTTTTTATTTTCTACTCAATAAATTACAAAGTTAATTCCAATCAAATGGATGAAAAATTCTTTTCTCATTGATTTGTTTTTAAATTTGTAAATATTTCTTATTCCATTTGAACTAAAGGATCATCGACTTTGGGCCTAATTATATCTAATTTAGTTTAATTAATAGAAATCTACATTTAATTGTAATATAAATCTACAAAAAATAATCAATTACATAACCATCATCAATATTTAATGCCAATTAGTCTAATTCTACAAAACTATACATTGCATTCTATTTATATACACAAGTAATCTAATAACGTAACGTTGATTCCTATCAAATTTTAGTACGTTTTTTGACGTTGCTTGATTTGTGGTTTGACTGCGGGGTATTCGTTGCCTTATGTTATAAGTAAATATATAGGGTGGATTCGTAATGTTTTCGGATAGGCCTAATTACCATTTTTAATGAAGCGTGCGTAGAAGTAAAAGGAGTTAGTTGTAGAAGAAGAAGTAGAAAACGAGGAGAAACAGTCGGAAAGGAATATCCCTAAAAGTTTATTGTTGGTACGTGTTAAATTAACCGAAACGCCACTTCGAGAATAAACTGGCATGAAATCGCAATCGCACGATTGCCTCCTTGCATATACCTCAGAGTCGGGCCTCTCGACTCACGGCTTATGAATCGAATGTTTTGATTAGAGGCTGAATGCTGTAAATTGGCCAGGATCATAAATAAACACTAAACATGAAGCATCAATATGATTTTTTATTAAGGACACTGATTTCTTTTTCAATTTAATTTTCAATTTCAGACGCTCATCACTTATAAATATTTTTACTGACTACCAGACAACCATTGAAAACAGTGACTCGACTTTATTTACTTTACTGATGAGTTAAGCAATTAACAACATAGTCATAAACTCTAATATCTGTTCATAGTAGTTAAGTAGAATTAACGTTATTAATATTTATTTATAGATATTGGAAATAAATTTACTTCATAAATATGTTCTATATTTTTTGGAAAAAAAAAATGCACGGGACACATTTCAATTATCCGAAACTTTTTTTTGTTGATAAAAAAAATATATAAAGGACGAGGAAATCTTGATTTGAATTACGTAAAAATTGATATGATTAAAATATTTTATAACTTGTAATTATTTTTACATTATTTATATTTTTCTTAATATAAATACAAATACCGAATGCTTGGCCATGGTTGTATAGCTTATGTTGTTTTATTTACTGATTTTATTTAATATAATATAAATGTTTCAATAATTATTAATATATAATAAAAATCGTTATTTATATAACGAATGTAATTTTACTAATTAGTCTGTGGTTATGCATCGCATGGATTATAAGGACGATTCGAAGTAAGTCATTAACTGGTATAAATATTGCCCATTAATATTGGCATTAATTATGCAATCGGTGTTTTCGCTGTTTTGCCGAAGTCGGTTCTCTTTATTATTAATGTTAGTTGTATATACCAGAACGTTTATAAAAGTCTTAATTGCATTTGCAGCAAGTACGTGACTCGGTGTTAAGATGTCATCCGATGCAACAGGTCATCTCGGCCTTGACCATCGCCAACAACAGTCGGCCACGAAAGTATAAACATGGTCTCGGCAAAATTCGCACGAATCCCGTTCTCAATTAGCGGAAAGTCGAAACTGGAAGTATTAAATCCCTGAGATCCTTGCGTAGCGAATTTCCTCTTCACCAAGCTTCTCATTCCTATACAATTTTTCTTGACTTTCTGCACGCAGCCGTGTGTGTTTTATTCACTGCTGATGTTTCTTGGAACCCGAAAGCAACACTTTTTCCTAAGAACCCGAATTGCACAACAATTTTAAAGACATAACAACGACATTACTTAACCACCCGAATCGCGCAGTGTATAAGAAACGAAGGACAATAATGTTCTTTGGACAATCGAAACGTGTTTACTTTGTTTCTTTTTGCACGCACTATACTTAAAATCGATGTATGCTGTAGGAATGGCATTAATGGAAATTGCTGTTGGGGACTTAAGAGTTATTTTATTCAAAAATGTAAATAATTTGTATGCAAGTTGCGTCGAAAACAACACAATTCGCTTTACATATCTCTTTAATTTTCATTCATAGTGCTTTTATGTACTTTTTGCATTCGTTCAAATGAAAAAAAACTGTAATTAATTTTAATTATCATATAAATAATGATTTTACTTATAATTAACTATAAAATAATATATTTGAATACACCTAATGATAGTGATGGTGACTATAACATGACGTAACTTCTTTTGTAAATAATGGATCACGAATTCGTTTAATGGTATTTGTTAAAAGAAATCCAGCTTACCATAAGTTACAAAAACAAAATAACGAAGTAAATTTAATTCTATTTTATGATGATATTTGTTTTATTTATTCAAATTTAATGAACAAGATTCTTAAACTTTCTAAACCTACATCTTCATCATCCGTTTATCTTTTGGAAATACCAATGTTATAACTTTTACTATATTATAACCAAGTAATTCCGGGTAGATCATGTAACATTAAAACTTGAAGTATTGTTGCATTTGGGAATGAAACGCATTCATCATATTTAATCAACAACAAGAAACATATAATTATTAGTCATATAATATTTTATTTGATTAAATACAAAATTTTAACGTTTTAAAGATATTCGAATATTCAATAATATGAACAATAGCTCTCAAACTTCGCATCACGTCGAGAATTCGTTTTTCAAAGTCACAACGTGTAGTAAAATAATGCGAATGGAAAAATTTATCTGAACGTCACAAATACTGAATTTTAATACACAATGAAAACATTGATAAAAAATACAAAAAGAAACTTTAGAAATTGTACACGTCAGCTATATCATTTTTGTAATATAAGAAATAAAATGTTGATGGTTATTTTCATATTATAAAGTTAATGAAAGATATACAGAATATTCTGTAAATTAGTTTGTCAATAAAGATGATTTTTTTTTTACAAATATATGAAACTGTAATAAAGATTTAGAAATATGCGGGATTCTGTTGATTAGATAATTTGTAATTAACTCAATACATTATTCTTATTCCAAAATACAAAACATGTTTGTTACATTGCTTGAATAGCACAAACATGATTCCATTATTTAGAATAATTGTAATTAGTTGACCTGCTTTAATGACGGTCATTAATAAAGATGAGAGAGGCTTAATTAAAATTTTAAGAAGAATAAAAAAAGCAGAACAGCAGCGCGTGTAAGAATGATATCCTGGGCAGCCCGTCCTTCACGAACAACACAGGAAAAGGAATTTCATTACAGAAACTCGGACCAGCAGAACGAGCCTGCTCGTATACAAGAGCTGCTCACTGGTATTATTATTAGCGAGGAGGGCAATGATTACTGGCCTGTGTTTGTGTATGTATGTGTGTATGCGTATGTATTATGTTCAGAGCCTCCTTTGAATGGTAGTAGTACCACGGCGATTGTTCCGCGAATGCAACCGCCTCGGTTGTTGTTCACCAACAGGACATTTAGTGTAATTGCATTGTTCTAGCGGATCAATCGCATGATTTATTTCGAACTTGTCCTCTGTAATACCTCAGTCTACCCCTGCACATGTATGCATTTATGCATGGACGGATTGGCCCGGAGTGTTGGACGATTTGCTCTAAACCGATGTTGATTGGAATCAATCACAATTAATTCGAAGGCTATAACGTGTAATTTCATTTGCTTTAATTGATTCTGTAATTGGCCTCTCTGCTCCGTTGCAAAGCATAGTTGGCATGTGTATTTCCGTTTGAATTTTTTAAATTCTTTTCTTTCAACTATTTATAATATCTAGAATCAGGAGAATTTCATAAGCAAATAATTATTTGAGAAAATATCGTATTACCATTCAAATAGTACATGCCTGAGTAAATAACTTTCTAATATAATGGAACCTCGGTACTTGTACATCTTCCTTCTTGAATAATTCAGTTCCCGAACTTAAAACCAACCCATACTTAACTATTTCAGAATTAATGTTTGATTCTTTAGCAGACAAATTGGAAAGCAGTTGGTTTTCGTACAGTTTTTGGAATTCCATTGTACTCAAATTTTATTTAACCCTATTATGTCAAGCGCGTCGATATAAAGTTTTTGCAAGCGATTTATTTATATAAATTTTGTGTTAATTACTATTAGCATAGTCAATTATAAATTAATTAATACTTACAGTTATTTGCCCAAGTGTATATATTATTAATCTAGTTAAAAAGGCTATTTTCCTGAAATAACTATTTGCCTGCGACACGCATACTTCATCCAATTCTTTTCACCATTGTGCTATGTAGATGATAATTATGATAACCGCATAGCAGATATGAGTTATTGCATCACGTGGATTTATTTATTGCTCCTCTTTTATTTTCCTCGACAATTATTTTCTGTACCAGCCAAGGACGAGCGTGATATTCAGTTATGCAACGAGAGTTACGGTTGCTTAAAAAGCAGACACATACATGCACACATTCACAAAAAAGATATCTTTATGTATAAGCTCGGTAAATCAACGTTTTTAATACTATAAACTTGTTCTGCTTCTTATATTCAATTAACTCGCATCCTTGTTAAGAATTTCATGTTTCTCAAAGAAAACTATCAAAACTAATTATCTCTATAGTTTTATATATTGTTGCATACACACTATGCATGATATGAAATGTAAGTGTACGTCAGAATTACCAATCAATACATTATAGCACAGTGTAGGTTCCAATTCAATATCATTGTCATCCATTTCCATGATAATCAATATTTAAGTACTGAGTGTATTTTAAGTCAACTTTCTATTTCTTTAATTTATTTTTATTTCTTCCATTACATGGTAATTTCATCAGATAATTTTGTTTATATCATATCATTTATTTTAAATCATAGTGGATGAAACCTATTGGCCTAATTTCATCAAATAAAATTCTTCTACTAAATAGAATTTAATGATGTGGAAAATAGGTTGTTAGCTTTGCACGTAGAGATTACAATAGTAGACATATATAAGGAAAATCCAAGTATGGTTATTTTTATTTTGATGAACGTTCATCTTCATTCGCCGAAAGAAAAATTCTACTCCCACAAAATGTAATGAGATTCTAACAGATATGGTTAGAAGTACGGAGTACACAAAAATGTATCTACATATATGTTCATAAATCACGACAGACGTGCCGTTTTTAGTTATATTCATCATGAAGTTAACATTTAGCTGCAGATGTCAGAGCATTTTAAAAATCAAATAACAATGCAAATATATGTCCATATGGCAACACAAATGATTAGTGGAATCGCAGAGCATCAATATAGTACTGAAGTTAACCTAAAAGACGAAAATAAAAAATCATCATAATGGTAACTGTCCACCGGGAAAGATTACCTACCGCGATCTTAAAATTGCTCAATGTTCGCATTGATGAACAGATTGTGAATAAAATTACACGACATAAAAAAAAACATATATAGCATTTACTTTGCATGACATAAAATATAGATATCTGTCAGGTGTACCAACTATGACAGTTTCAATATAATTTGATATCATAATCAATACTAGTTGGTACACCTGAGAGAACTTGCTTTACGCATATTGTGGATTTAGCATTAAATTAGTTGGAAAGTGAGTTAGTTGAACTATTCAATAATAATATAGTTTATTCTAAACACTTTTCCAATAAGTGAAAGATAAGTTTATATAAGCAGCGATATTTAACTAAATTCTGTAAGAACCTCCTATTGAACTATTGCAAACGTTCAGGCGTTCATACATTTAGATGCAAGTTCCTTTTAAAAATGAAGCAATTCGCATAGAATGGAGTAGCGATTACGCAAGCGTTCCTCGCAGCGGTGATTGCATAGAAAATCGCGCGAGTACTTCAAAATTAAGTACAATTAAAACGGTGCAAATTACCCGATTTCCAAGAAAACATTTAAACTCCTCCATCAATTACACCATAATTCACTGCTGTGTTTGATCGATTCGTAACTAATCCGTATGATTTGGTGCGTTTAAAAACATTCCTGAAATAAATCGAGCTGTAATTTGAATCCTACATTTTGCACTGTTTAATTAAACGAATTTGAAGTACACCTCCGTGCTGAAGAAACTGTGCAATAGTTAACGACAATCTTCGAAAAAACCGGTAACATTCTAATCCTAATCCGATTGATCTAATGGGCAATAAATACATTTTCCAGCTTCCTATTAGCGTTTTCCAACGCTGTTTGTTTGGAAAACGAGGGGTGTTAATGCGAGGTTTATACGTGCGTGAAAGATAAAATGTCCACGATCGAGCTCGTTAATAATATTGTTTAACTGTGCTCAGCGAGAGATCGTATCAGAAATCCATGGGTAAATGGCCATTGTTAATCGTTTCGCGTTTCTTTTAAAAACGAATATCAATAATTCCTTTCCCTTGACACAAATTTCAAGCATACACACACACGCGCGTTCGATGTGTCAGTCGTTACTTTGTTGTTGGCGTTAAGTGTGATTGAAATAATTGTACTCCAATTATTTCCAAAGAATTATCCACAAACTTTATTGAATCGAATTGGCCATGCAGTGTATAGGACTATTCGACGTATTGTGTAATTAAACCACTTGCAAGAGCCTTCGCCCACCGGCTTTTAAAATTACATAAATTGCAAAATGCTGTGTATGTCTGAGAGTTTTTTTTTTGGAGTAAAATAGTGTGCCGGAATAGACATGTTGTCGGTATACAACAATAGAAAATTATGGGGAAAAATAACGTGTAATATTAGGTTTTCAGAAGTGAAGGGAATAAACGTTTTTGAAAGCTGGATAATTTGTGGAAAATTGGTTATTTTCGCTCGCATTGGCCTGTTATATCGAATTACCTTACAGAACAAAGCCATTTAATGTTATAATTATCTCAAAATTCTTTACTTATATTTGCAATAATACAAAAATTGCACAATAGAAAATATAATTTAGAAATTCGTACAAAAGTTTAAATAATTGTGCAAATTATATTACAATATAATTTATTTATAATTAGATATAAAATATAATTAATTGCTTTAATATGTATATCCTACTTGATATATTGTTTGTGTATATTGCCAATAAAATAAGCTGCGTCTCCATATTAGTTAATTATGCAATATAGGTGAGACATGTAAGCAATACTAGGGATTATTTGAATGGGAAAGAAATGAGGTGAAAAAATAGTTCGTGCAAGAGTATTTCATAAAACGCCCTTGGTCTGGATATGTAAATGGTTGCATAGTTCTCCAGGAATCTCATATTATGAAAGTTTCATGGATGGACGCATAAATGACGTTGAAAATCAAGGTCATACTATTGTTTTTTTTGTTGTTGAAGTTATACTTGACAGATGAATATTTTCAATAATTATTATTTATTTACACATTTCTATTGTATCTGTTTATTTGCAATAATTATTATTTAATAAATTAATAACTCATTCAATTGCTTCAAAATTGTAGAAATAAATTTTTAAAAAACACATATATTTTTTTAAATTACATTACATTCTCATAATAATGTTTGCTATAAAATAATTAACTAAAGTATTTTGATATTTTCAAACCGAACTAATTGAATCTATAGTGCGGATATTGCTTTACTTATTTTAATAAAAGTGAATGTAGTTACAACTGTATAAAACAATTCTTAGTACACCATTTGAATTTCAATGCAAGGTATTGGATTTCAGGTAAATAGGAAGTCAGACCTGCGTTACAAAGTCAACATTTATTATTAAACGTAATTAGGTTCTGCTGTTTGTGCAATCATTTAGTAATCGAAACAGCATGTAACTCCAATCCGTAATAGTGAAACGAAAAGTAAAAGAGAAAAACAAACTGTAACAAACAAAAAAAAACTCCAGAATCAATTGATTAAACTAACAGACATAAGTTATCACCGCTCGCAGCGCTTTTAATTAAACGGCAATAATTAACAGTCAATTAGGATAAATCCCTAAACCTGCAGGAAGAAGGGGTCCGCTCCGATGAATTTTAATGGAAGCTCACCTACTTTTTCTCGTCATTCTGCTGATCTAATTTACTCACGTAACACAATATTAACGAAGTCCTAACGGTGCTCGCTCTTCGTGGCAGTAAAGAAAGGAGCTTAGAGGCCTTTTTCTTGAAATTGAAATTGTTGCAGCGTTCTAACCATCCTTCTTCTTTTTTTCGTCCTCGCATTATCCTACACTACACTTCGGCTCCTTCTCCTCTTTGTTATGCGGCGATAGCGTAACGAATAAACGATTAATGCGTTATTAAATCTCACACGACACAGAGGAAAAGGGTTCCGTGCATTATACGGTGTTATAATATATTAACAGTAAATCTTAAATAGATTTACTCTGAAAAACGTCTGGCCTGGAGCAGAGGTAAATTGTTAAAAATAATATTTATTGTTCGGTTAACGAGCGGAGCAAACGAATTGCAAATGAACGTGATTTCGAGGGAAAAATAATGAAATCTATTATTAGACTTTACTGAAGACTGTTCCAATCGTCTGTGCAATTACTGTTTTCTTCTACATCGAGGGTTGGTGGTCTTTCTAATAATGCTTGCAAAAAAAAACAGGTAACTCAAGACTTATTGCAGACTTGTCAAATATAATTGATATTCGATACTTGGGAGGAATAGATTGTAATGGGACCGGCGACGGAGGGGCCGAGCGAAAGGAAGAAGACAGAAGAAGAGAGATGGAGGATGTAATAAAAATACAGCAATGCAGACAGGAAATGTACTGTATTGTATCCGCTTTTAGAACGTCCACGGTGCCAGCATCCATCAATCCATGTTCACAATTATGATATGCAATTACTCTTAACTCAAGTGTTATTTTTATTTATTTTTTATTTTCGTTCAAATCATCTATTAAAGTTGATTCTGATTATTTCTTAACAAATGTTTTCTTCTGATTTATAAATAAGTTTTCTGTTAAAACGCATATATTATGCAACAATTATATAAGTTTTCTTCCTATAAAAAAGACATTTGGCTCTAGCACAACCGCAGGAAATTGCCATAATACTTTTTATTTCCACTACTTTGCTTCAATTTAGCTTGTGCAATCTAGACACAGTTTTCCCAGATTTTACCAACTCGTGGTTTACATTTATCCTATAAAACAAAAAAAAATTAAAAGTATCATAAATACAACAGTTACTGTACAACGTGTTTGCATCACACTTTGTTTTTTTTTTAATAATTTTTAGAAAAAGTATAATATATAATTGAAAAAGTTTGATCTCTAAATACAGTGGAACTTCGCATTATGAGCATTTCGCTTAACGAGCAAAATAAATTGTAAGAAAAATGACTCAAAAAATGAAACGCATTGTTTTATTTTACATTAGTTTATATGGGGAAAATTGTTTCACTATACGAGTAAAAATCCAGAAATTTTGGAACGTTCATTAAGCGAGGTTATACTGTACATACATTTTTAATAATCATGTCCTATGTAAGCCAAACGGCTATAGTGTTGGGAAACTTTTTTACCTATAACCCCAAAATATATTCATTTACGATGCATTACACCATTAAGTCGGGATATTACTTTGAATACCAATATTTTTCATGGACATTGATGATGAATTCCAATATTTTTTCATGAATATATAGAATTTTAATTGCTGAACCTCCTCATTACCCCCAAAAAATCACTTTTACATAATTTGTGGAAATTAATATTGCTTTTTTTATTAAATTATTCTAAACTGAAAATATAAATTTCAACTAAATAGTTTTACATCAAAAGAAAAAAAAATAGCTGAGACTTAATTTTCAACAAAATATTGATAAATATATTTTTTTTAATCATTAAAAGTATAATTGCTAATGGTACAACCATAATACGTCCTATAAGTGAATTAAAAATTCTAAATTTAATATAGTAATTACTCAAATGGTTGTGTATTGGGATTTATTAAACTATATCATATTCATAATTAAAAAGGACCACCACCAGTGACCACCAAAATAATATTGCAATAAGATAACATCGAATTCTAAAACTCATAAAGTCAAAAACAGAAAACATAGTAGTGTTAAAATCATTCTGTGCATTTCTACATTATTATCTACAACAATTCATAAATTAAAGATTGAAAACTTTGAAACCACTAGAATAAACCCTTGAATAAGAAAATTCAGTAAATTTCCATAAAAATGCAGAAAACTGTAAAATGTGTTAAAAATTTTTACCGAAGTATTTTGAAATTGACTAAAGAGATGTATTTAAGTGTTTCATAAATATTTACAACTCGAAATTTGTTTTTGGAAATAATCCAGTGCATTTTAATAATTAGCATAATATTTATCTTAAAGATTTTGTTTTGGTGAACGTAACATCGACCTTCATCAAGAACATCAAAGTTTGTCCAAAAAATGCACTTTCCGTACCTTCAGATACGCAGCAATTTACGCTCGTGCAATTCGTATTTATACGGCGAATAAAAATATTTGCTGTATGCATAAACTCTTTTCCACATAGTGTATAGTGGTGTAGTGCACCTTCTCCATATCTCTCTATACCACTTCAATGCAAGTTTACATTAAAGGTTATTGCAGTTTATATGCATTGATAAAACGATAACAATTTTATTTATTGCATAAAAATGCTGTGTAACTCTCGGAACATATAATTTTAACATTGTGCACATTTCAACAGCATTCCCGATACAGAAATTTTTATGCAAAAACGGTGTGTGGAAAGAGGAGATAAAATGTGTGTGTGTGTGTGCATTTTCTCGGTGTTGATTGTTTCTCATTTCACAATTTAAATGATTAAAGTCTTGTGCAAACAACATAATGTAGAGCTTTAGATATTTATCAAGTTATTTACTCAATTATAGTTTACCTCCTTGTTAATTATTGAATAACAAGAAAATTAAAATTATTTATAACTAAAGTTTGATTCACAATTTTCCTTATTTTACCTTCATTGCTAAGAACAAACAGTTCTTAACATGGCGATTTAATAATATTGTCAGCGTTTTCTATTGGAGTCGATGAAATATTACAATATTGGAATATAGTTTTAAGAAAATTATAAATTTGTTACAATCAACATGAAGATGATTCTTAGAAAAGTCTTAATTTAGAACTTGAATAGTTATATTTATGTTGTCTAGTATTATGTACGTTTTTTTTTTTCGTTTACCTTTCAGTTGTTGCTTTAATGGAAATCTTTTGTACGCGGTTTATAATTGTATTTTTATAGACAGGTGCTGCTTTTCCGAGTATAATAATAATACTATGATTGTTTCATTTTAGGAAATAATATAAAATTAATACCGACGCCTGGAGCGGTGGAAAATACACGTTTTATAGCGTGATGGATGTTCGGTCTTTCTTGGAAGTACTTCTCTGAATCATCTTTAACATTACTTACTTCTTGTTGCTTCCATGTATAATTAGTAATAAGAAATTAAACTTTTGAAATCTTGAAATTACATATATTTACTTATATCAGATAAAGATATTATCTTAATTTTGTTACTCGAAAACAATAATCATTAATGTTTTTTATTTATAATTATTTACTTAATTTTATAATTATTGCATTAAATATTATTATTTTTTATAGTAATAATAAATAATATGTTTTGTATCGAATTGGAATTTTAACAATACTTAATTATTAACGGTAACACGAATAGTATTTGTATTTTTAACATGAATGTTACAAATTATATAGTATTTAAAGAAGTCATGTTTGATGGTAAATTTTGTCACACGGCCCCGAAAAATAGGTCAAGTGCTTTGAAGAATCAATGTCAAAACAATCTAAATTGAATTTCCAATTAGATGCTATCATTTTATTGAAAATAACAAGAAATGAAACCTAAGTTATTCTATTATTAGAGATTGTAATTAATTTAGCAAAATAATATAAAAAACGTATTTTCTATAGTTTATGTATTGTACGTTTAGTCGGCAATATTTTGATATGCAATAAAAAACAGACACTATAATTTATAATTTAATTATAGCTATTAACAACCATAAAGACCACACGATATTATTGTGTTTACAGTTGTTTACATTTTTCTCTATTCAATTAAAAACAAAATAATCTAAAATTCTTGATCGTTTAAATATTTAAATTTAGAAAACACGGAAGCAAGTAATTTTACAATCAGTACATCTAACAGTATAATATAAACAAAAAGATTTTTTATTTGTAGTAAAATTAAGTATTTTGTGTTATAATTTGAAATATTTTTATACAACACCTTACTCAATACGTTCGTACTAATAAAACAACAACATTTGTTCAATATTCGACTTTATTCGTCAACATAGTCTCTGTCAAGAGTGATTCCTTCATTCCAACGCTTTCTCATGATCAAATGTTTATACAAAATTGTAAATACACTACCTTCTGATATCTTCAGGGTGTCAACAAACTCACGTAACTTCAATTTACTATCGGCCAAACACATTTTGTGGACTTCTTTTATGTTTTGTGCAACAATTGCCGAATTTAGGCGACCAAAGCGTTTTACATCATTTGTATCTGTACGACTTCGTTTAAAATCAGCAAATCACTTCTCTACCATTTGTCTCGACGGAGAAGTCTCCTCATAACACTTATCAAGCCATTGCTTTACTTGTACGGTATTTTTTCCCATCATAAAGCAATGTTTTATCAACACATGAGATTCTGATTTTTTCCATTGTTCTAAAAATTACAAAAGAAGTAATTTAGAAGTTTTTTTTGTCTATTGTAGTAAAATATTACTTGTTAATGTTTGTCACTTGAAAAGCAATGACATGAATTGAATCGATTGATAAACGCCTTTAATAGTAAATATAAACGTACAAATATATACATATATAATATATGTACAAATATGTAACCGTGCGTCGTTCTGGCTTCGCGATTTATAAAGCGCCGATAATGAGATGAATTTATGGCCTGCTTTTGTATGATTTAGTATGATTGCAGCTTAATTGATACTTTTCAATGGGGCGAACGATCGTTATGCATATAAATGTGCAAATACACTCTCTTTCGACGTTGCATGCACGGATTAAAGATCGATTTTCCTTTTGCGACTTCCTCTTCGCATTTTCTTTTTGTTCTACCTCCATCCACTGCACTTCCCGTTTACTTATTTCCACCCATTTTATCGCTCGCTGAAAATCCACGGATTTTTCTCAATTGCTCACTATGCAAATACGCTAACGAGTCTCCACTTTTTTTTGCCCCATCTCTTGTTTGCGTTCTCCGGTGTTAAATAACTAATAACGTTTGTTTTCTTTATTTTCAGGTAAGTTTCCGACAAGTTTATAGTTCTCCTGGGAATTCCACCTCTGCTGGAAACTCTTCGGTTGTGTTCTTCTTTTTGGTATGGCTTTTCGTTGAAAGCTACTCGTATTGGAAAATCCAACTGGATGAATCAAAACCTTTAATATTCACCGCGCTGGAAGTGTTATTTGCCAATGGATACAATGCAAAATGCGGGGTAGTAAATTAAGTTTCTCAAGAATGCGTCTGGAGTGGTCTACAAAAGTAAGCTCTCGAAAGCTCTCCTCTATATATAGAGTAGTCATAAATCATCGGCTTCGTAAGTTCTACTTTCAATAGTTTTGAGCCGCTTGCACAACCTGCCATACGCAGATAAGCAAATTAATATTAATAAATTGATGTGGTTTTATTGCGGGAATGCAAATTCCGCATGGACGAAATAATAATAATAACAATAAGTTAATACAAATTCTGGCAAATGAAACTAACAATTTATTAACTAGGAATGATCTCTCGATGAGCGTCTCTACTGGAGCTAAACAACCGTACATGCAGTAACATCTCCAATTAAGCCAGTTTCAGTTTGTTGTGTATGGTTTTGAGTGCACCATAAAGTTTCCGAGACCGGATGTTTCAGTAAGCAGCAAATTTAACTACAAAGTTACAGTTTGTTAGAATCTATCGGAGGCTGCTCCCTGCTATATCAATGGTTTCCTTTACCAATTTCCTGAACTATTATTACTTTAAAATATTTTACATAGTTCATTTGCACAAAACAAGTTAATAGATACTTTACATAATAATTTTAGCAACAAAAAAAAAATAATATTTCCTTTTTAATTATATATACAAAAATGCCCATATAATAAATTTTGAATTGCTTATTGTGGCCCATGAAACAAAATATCCATATATTAGTAGCATAATAACAAAATAAGTATTCTTGAATTTTAATTCAACTATTTTTCGGGATCCAGAAAAAGTTACGTGGGTCCCTAAAAACCTGGTGGGTCCTAGCCACTTTGGCGTATTAGCTATTAGAGAAGTCGATCCTGTTGCATATATCTAGTTCTTATATTATATATTTTGTATTACCAATTTAGTGACTTTGAAAAGAAAGAGTATCATAAATTTGTCGTTTCAACTTTATTTTATTTCTTCTATTTTTTGTTAATATATTTTATGTATTCTTTCTACACTGTCCTTGAAACAGACAATGTCAACAGAAAAAGAGTTGTGTGTTAATTATACTTGATGGTACTTAAATCTGTAATTTAAATTTATGGCGTTTGTATTTAGTATACAAATGACCATTTTCGTCTAATTCTATAGTATTTAAGACTCTATTTATTTTTATTTGGACGATATATATTATTTATATATTTGTATATTTATTTCTTTGTATATTAGGCCTAAGATAATTTTTTGGGATCACGAAAAAAATGCTAGAATCAGATTCAAGAATAAATATTTTGTTGTTAAGTTAAGTAATGGAATCTTGGGGGAGGTGGGGTTTTTATATCTGATGCCTTAAATTACTTCTATTATATATTGTAAATAATAAAAAATTGAGGGAAAAGTCTCTGGTCGTAACTTTGGTACAAATTAGGGCCAATCAAAATTAGTAAATAAAACTAATTTTGTGATTTATTTACTAATTTTGATTGGCCCGAATTTGTTCCAATTAAAAAAAGATGTGATTTTTAAGGTATTAAAAAATATGCATTATCTATGGAATTGTATATTATTTATTTAATATTTGTAATAGTATAGTAGAACCTCGCTTAACGAGCGAAATAATTACTAAGAAAAATGACATTAGTTTATATGGGGAAAATTGTTTCACTATACGAGTAAAAATCCGGAAATTTTGGAACTGATTTTGCTACTGTATATGTTATTTTAATTAATTGTCAATGGAAAGTATTCTAATTGTTAATGAATTGGTATTCGTTTTATTTTTAGAATTCATAGAAATCCTATCTATGCGGGATATAGTTTTTTTTTTTAAATTGATCGACAATGCTAGAACGACTTTATCTAATAATAAATGCGTTCGCCATTTTATGACCGCCAAAGCATTAGGGGCAATAAAATAAACACCACAGGACCATAAACAAAACGGGAACTGCAATTGCAACCGAAACAAATTAATTGTGAGCCGTGTACGAGTCGAAATAATGACAATGCGTCCGAATATGGCATTCATTAGCCACTTCAACTGTGGCCGTTAAATTGTCGCTAAACAATTTCAGGACTACACTTCCCATTCCGTGAATTTCTAAATGCACTTAGCACATCTCGCGAATATCGTCCTCGTATTTATTTTCCATTTGCATCGTGCTCTGCTTATAAGGAGGTTGTACTCTTTAAATTGCTCCGGTTTGTTCTTAAATTGAACACTCTCCATGCTAACCTGTTTTGGTATTCACTAAACGCCGGATAATTTAGACCTCGAAAACTCCCATCATCCGCGTTTCCCCGAGCACAAAGGAATCCTTAACCTAATTAAATTGTTTTATCACTTATGATTTAAGGAGATGTGAAAGAAGAGTATCGGTATCCCGTTAAATTTCAATAATTTATCATTTGTTTTCCCAATCGACGAGTTTCGTTTGTTAGTTTTATTGGGGTCGTAAAGCCTCCTTCGGATAAACAGCGGAGATAATGTAACGTGAAACTGGAGTTGAAGTTATAATTGATTCTGAAAATGATTTTAAGTAGAAACTCGGTTTGTAATTTAATAAGGAGTTGCATTCGAGAAATTGTGCATTTCGGTCGAAGAGCGATCGCAGATAGTTCTACTCGAGATGATTTCATAACCTTTTTTTTATTTCTTTCTCCTCCTCCTCATCCGTGGAAATCCTTACCAGAAAAGAAACACACGCCCCGATACTTAAGACTACCGTTACACCATAAGTAAGATAATAGAAGAATTGTCGGAGACAAAAAACGTCGGACTTATAGAGAGATTAGGAGAAATGTCTAAATGGTTTCTAATAACGCACTCTCGTAAATCCAAAATTGAACACTTGAAGGCTATCTTCTGGTCCACTTGAGGCTTAAGTGAATTCCTCCAGCTATTTACGCTTCCGTGCTCCGAGCGCCATCCGCAATTAATAAATGTTGATATAAACACTGTATATTCCATAGGTGTGCAAAATGTAAGAGCAACCGCATTTTAATCGAGAGGTTAATCTGGTTAATTGGCATTTTCCGAGTGAAACTGGGTCGTGGGTGTGAGCCAATAATTAACCTAAAAGAAGGCACGCAAAAGAAGTGATTGCTTATGCATTCAAGAAAACAAACAGCGTCGTTGATGGATGCTCGCTTCTCACGAATACTGAAGATAAGTTTGTATGCACATATACACATGCTGAAACCGAAAAGTAATGTGGAAAAAGGAGAGGAAGAAGAATGAGTGAGAAAAGAGGAACTGGAATGAAGGCATGCTGTAAACAGAATTAATCATTGGTGAAAAGATGTTCGTAAAAAAGGATACATCTAATGCAGATGATGACCTCTGTTCTATGTGTAAATATAAATATACATGGAGGTTGGCTTTAGGAGAGTATCGTGACTGAAGTAGACTGCTATATATCAATTATAATTGCCGATTACAATAGATCATGATCACGTTTTATGAATTTATACCAGATTTGTAACAGTAATGCTAATCAAGGAAAGCGATTCCACGTCCATCCGTAACCATCCGAAATGAATGAAACGAAATGGAACGTAATCCCCGACGCCATTTTCTACTTCTCATGACCAATGGTCGAAATTGCGATCGTAAAAAGTACGACGATTCTGTACTACCCTTCGTTATACTCGTAAATCAATTGTTTAATTACTCGCTTACATGAGCAATTTTTATCGTTTACATTTTGTCCCCTTTGTACGGTTTTATTGTATTGTCCGGATTTTTATTTCCGCAGTCCGACGTGGAAACGCCATCGCCGATAACTGCACCCCGTCAATAAATTGCTACCCTTAATTGTACTATTTCATTGTATTCGCAAAGGTTTCCATTATTGCAATTTCGATGTTGTACAAAAAAGTTATATATTGCTTCTATTAGTTCTAAATTTTATTATAGATTTTTTTGGAATTTTATGTCAAAAAGTTTAATTTTATAATTATGCCTAATATTTGTAAGCAGTATAATATAAAAAAATATATTTAAAAAGTTATTAGTTGAATGAAAGAACATATAATTTATTGCTTTTCACTTCGTAAATGATTATTTTTAATATTCTCGCACATTTGATCGCGTTGCATAATCATTCGCATTTTATCACCTGCATTTTTATTACCGCCGCATATAATCCTGCAGCATACATAAATCAAAGTCACGTATAATATTTTCAAAACTAGAGCTAAACCATTTCATGAAACACAAATTAAATCCGTAAAACGTTGCAATCTCGAATAACGCCTTTCATAATGCCCTAACTTTCCGCACTGTCCACAATTTACAAAGCCTGACATTATTAGGTTTCACTCCGCACTTCTAAACGTCGAATTAATTAGATTAATCTTAATTATGCAAATCACGTCCATAATAGAATTATTACTAATTATTGCTGATTTGTTAATGTGAACATGCAAATTACCACGCACGGAAACTTACATGACTTTTAAATGAATCGCGAAGGCAAAAAGGAATGAAAGGAAATGCCATTGAACTTCACCGTCATCAATTAAAAATAAAAAAAAAATAAAGAAAAAGTGTGCGTAATAACATGTTGCAGCTGTTGAATGAAAGCAAGCTCATCTGTCAATGCATTACAAATGGAGTTGCGTCATTGTTGATTCGTTGCGGTGAATAACTTAGTTGTGCATTTATTTAATTTCGAAAAAGAAAAGGTAATTGTATTTTATAAAATTAAACGTTTCTATAGAAATAAATAAAACAACTTTACTAGGGTAATGAACTATTATGTAAGTAGGAACGGGTAATCTGCAACGCATCTGGGCAAGGTAAGGAATGTTAAGGTCAGGAGTGGCGTGAATTATCGTTTGGGAATACGCTCAAAATTGTTGGTAGCTGTGCGAAGATGCATCTGCAGAAGCGCGGATTCGGTTGGAAATTGAATGCAATCATGTTGTTATCCAACACTTGCATTTGCATGGGACATGTCTTGTGGAAGCTCTCTCGGTGACGTTTGATAGGAGCCATTCAATACCTGTTCGTCTACCGTTATATATGTTTTATTAGGCCGTGAGGTAGACGGGCGCCTCATTGCCTATACCTCGTCTCTGCACACAAACATATATCCCGTTCTTTTATCCCCTTATACAGACAATCTAGAATTCGCAATACGAAACTTACTTGTATTTAGTAACATTTTATATCGCAATTGTTTGAACTCCAGGAAGAAAAAAAGATGCAAAAGGAGTATGGTCATATATTGCATGGCAATCGTTTGATCTCCTGCTCTTTCTCTCTTTGTACATAATTGAATTCTGAAGGCGATGTTTGAATTCAATGCGATATCATAGAAATACAAAACTTTAACTTGAAGATCTAACGTCCTGATTCGACATAAGTACATACGTTGTTTAGTCCTTTCGAGAGATTTATAGCTGTAACTTGGAGACCCACATTTTTGTTTATATTATTCTACGTGACATACTTAAATTTCATTATTAAAACAATCGTAAATTATTATTCTCCATTCAACTAAACCTATAAAATATAAACTTATATTTAACCTATATTTAATATGCCGACTACTACTAAAACTGAGATAAAAATAAAATGTTACATGTATCAATTTTTTATTAAAAACAGCATTTTATAATATAAAATTAAAAGTATTTTTATTTCTTATAAAAATGTGATAAAATAGTTTTATAGTGCAACGATAAAAAAATTATCAAATTAAATATAGTGGATACAAATATTAATTTTAAAGTTTCTGCATTACCTAGTATTTATTTATGATACATTCGAGTCACTTCAGTTACGAATAGTCATTAGGTAATTTGTAGGATTATTTATGTATAAATAAATGTTTAAGATCTTTTATCTACGATACTATACTTACTTAAATCTGCATCTTTACTAATAACTCCATAATTATTTTAGATTTTAAAAAGTATTTTCGTTTATACATATGTAGTATTTGATGGTAGTGCGGAGTTAACTCGCACGCAGATGTAAAACCTATGCTGTTCAGCTCATAATTTGGTATGAGAATCAACAGTAAGTGGTAGTAATTTTCAAGAAGATCTGTACAAAAATGGTGAAACCACAACAAGTGATTCGCATCGCTGTGCAGAAACGCAGTACCATTTTGATAGATGCTAAATACACGAGTATTCGTAGTTGAATTGGATTCGCACAAAAGGAATACACGTAATTGTGTATGCTCAGAACGACTTCCTGGTTTATGTATTTTCAATTACCGCACGATGAAGCCCGACGATTAAAGAAAGTGAAATATTTTCCTCTCTATGTTTAGATCCTAATTTATGGCGAGTGTGGGATTAAAGTCCCACAACATGATTGTTCGAAACACTGACTGCAGTACTGTGTGCTGTGTATACAACCAGGAGACCACACCTCGTCGATCTCTTCCTCGCATAGGCGACGGAAAGAATCTACTATTTTATTGGGATATGTGTGTTATTTGTCGTCGCATTGTATTCTGATAATAAAACTATTCGTGGCTGCTTCAAAGCCGATCGAAGTGGTATGTCACGATTTGTTCTTGTCCGTTTCGCTATTCCGCGTGTCACTGGAGCTATTTCATTCATTAAACATTGCGATATTAATCATCTACCGATGATAGTTCAAGCCGTGTACGCCGTCATTTGCGTTTCGCTTTTAACAAATGCGTTCGATTATTCACGTTTATTGCAAACATAAATACCGCAGATTTATATAACGCCAGTACCTTAGACATTCCAAACAAAACCAATCAATATACCTATAACTAGCTGCAACTACCTATGGGCAATACAAGATAGTTTTTTTGATAATGCGTCTCTTTGATAAAGCGATGGCACTGCAACAAATGTAGCACGTTTGTAACTTCAGAGTAAATTTATATATCAATTTGCTTATTCATAGGAACATCTTAAATACATCTGCAGGCTCATTCACTGAACGTAGAGAACAAAATAAAAACTGAAGATGAACTATCAACTATTGAAACAATTTAATTAAGGTTATTGCTAGTAATACAGTAATACCTCGGATAACGTTACTTCTTATAATAAAGTCACCATTCAAATGCAACAAAATTTCAGAAGTTGTACTGTTCAGAAATAAAGTTATCCAGATAGTTCAATCATTTGGATTTTAAAATATCGATAGTTCTTGAATATTTCACTTTGTATGTAAGTTGATAGTTAAATATAATTTTCTTTGTTCGAAAAAAAGTTCTTTATAAATTAACTTATCTCCATTATGCCCTTATCTCTAAAATATAAATTTTGCATAATGAAGTAATTATATGAAATTTATCCTATTCGTTAATTGAGGTGTGCTGTATATGGTTTATATATCTTTACGTTAATGATTTATATTCTTTCCATCTAGAAGTGAACTTTTGTTTTCGACATATCAAATTGATGTTATTGAAAAATTTAATAAATTAGATAATCGACGAAACCTCGATCTTCTATTATTAACAAAAAAATCTAATAGGCTTATTAATTTTTAATTAGGCGTTAATTGGTGGGAGTGAACATGCGATTTGAAATTAGCAATTTAAAAAAGAAACCTAAACGTTAATCGAAAAAAAAGAGAGATAATAATATGACTGACGAGTTGATAATTAATAAGCTTACCGTGAGATATAAATTGCTTTCAAGTCAAAACTAACAGATACAATTTAAATTAGGAATCTTCGTGTTCAATTAATATGATTATTATTTTTTAATTATATTAATGACGCTGTTATGCGCAGCTAAACTGTAGATGAAGAATATTTAATGATCTCCATATGATATTCACGATCCCGTCTAATTGTTATTTATACATCCGCTTCATACTTTGTATTCTAACAGAAACCAATCTAGAGGATGATTCACTCTAATAGCTTTGAATACGATCATGTAAAGGAGTTCAGTTGGTAAGTAGATGCAAAAATCATAACAATATTAATATCAATAAAAGCGTGAATTATTTTAGAAAATTCTAGATAATTACAACAGATTTTAATGGCGGCGGTAAGATTTTAACGATTATTGCAATACATTAAAATGCGAAAACGTAACGTAAAAATCGGTAACAAGGAAGATAACTGCAATTGTACTGGGGGTTTTAATGATTTTCGAAGCAGCAAATGAAACGAGCTAAAAACTTAATTTCTACTTAAAAGTATAATCAGTTTGACTGTTTAAATGAAGTCATTTATATTTAGTGCATGAATAGTATATTTTCTTATGTTACGATTTAACTGTGAAAAAGATGTTGACGTTAGTAGTTATTCATAAGGCGCACAATTCTTATTAACTGATAATTTTTATTTAATAAATTTTATGTTGTAAATCTAGTTCAATAATAATTCGATATTGTTATTCAGAGCAGAATGTGTATGTCGAGCATTGCATTCTTTATATGTAATAGTCTTGTTATGGACAGATAATCTTTGCATTAATGTTCTTATGTACACATTTAATCTGCTTTAACAAATAGTACAAATGATTACTTATGTAATATTTCAATTACAAGATATAATAATAAGTCAATTCATATTAAAGTACTATTTTTATTTCTATGTTAAAAAAGTTACTTTCTTCATTCTATTTATCCATATTATTATTTAAATAAATGTTGGCATTACAGAAAATACATCTTGCTTTGTTCGTAATACAAATATTAGTAAAAAGTAACTAGCAGTTAGATATGATTGTAGAATGTGAAGTAAATTTTATCAAATATTCAGCTCTATTCTTTGATATGTCACAGGCTTTCGATAAAGTTTAGCATACAGATTTGCTCTACAAGATGAAAATGAAACATCCACATAATTTTTATTTATCCTACATAAATGACCGATTTTTTTTTATTAAATTTGAGGAAACACTAAGCTGAGTCCCATCGAATCGGGCGTTTCACAAGGTAGTGTCTTGGGTCCAATTTTATATCACATATACACTGCAGATACACCAACAAGAGATAAAACAAACATAGCAACATTTGCAGATGACACAGCAATCATGACATCAGACAAAAGTCCCATAATTGTATCTCGACATCTTCAAGAAGAACTTAATCTGCTCGAGATAATCGGTGCATGTTACTTTCTCCTTCAAACGAGACACCTGGTCTCCAGTCAAACTCAACATCAAAGGTAGTTTCAGCATCTTAAAGGGTGAGATACTTGGGAATGCACCTAGACTCACTGCTAACTTGGAAATACTATATTCAGACAAAGCGCGAATAACTAGAAATAAAATTCAGAAAGCTGTATTGATTGCTGCGCGTAAATTCGCAGTTGACTTTGGAGAACAAGTTGCTGGTGTACAAAGTTATATTAAAACCAGTTTGGACATACGGTATCCAATTATGGGAAACAGCAAGCTTAACTAATATTAAAGAAATCAAGTATTCCAATCTAAATGTATTAGAAGAATTTCGGGTGCACCATGGTACATCACCAATAAGAGACTGCACCAGGACTTTGGTATAAATGCAGTGGAAGATGTTGCCAAAGACTTCTCGCATACGAACCCGCATGGCGGTCAACCTTCTCGACAACGGCGTGACAACAAGAAGATTAAAGCTCTTCAAGCCCCTGGATCTTGAATTTAGATTTAAGTAAAGAATAAATAAATCAATATTATATACAAACGTCATGGAATGGTGCCACTGGGTACAAACTTCCTAATGTCAACAGCGAACTGATTTGATAAACGTTCAAATTGTGAATAAAAATTGACAAAAAAGAAGTTTGTACTTTACACCTATTAATTGAATATCTCTTAGTATAATTCAGAAAACAAAATATTGCTCATAATGTTTTACTATAGGACCTTCTATAACCTCGATATAACGCATTTTACTCGATGCCTGTATTTTTGTAAATTTACCTGTATTTCTATATACATATAAATTCACAATTTATTTGAAATTTGTATTTTAGATAAACAATTGTGTATATGAAGTGTACTTTCATTGAAAGTCTCATTATTATTCATCGTCTTCAAGAATGTTATGATCGATAATTTAATACTCATGGTATATTTATTAAATCCACTCACCATTTTTGGGCATGTCAGCTCCCATCAATGTTTAATTAAAATCTCAATCAAAATTATTCAATATATTATGTAATTACACATAGTAAAATCATAAATAAGTAATTTACGATATCTCTATTATATTCATATTGCATGGAAACGACTTGTCATAATTATTGTACTACTACTAGATTTTATTTTTTTATGTCATAAATATCAATAAGTTAAGTTTTAAAAATAATGGACTTGGGCCAAATTGGTTTCTTAAGTTATATGTTAAGTTGTAAAGATTAAGTTTATATTATATTTTAATATATAAAAATGTTATGCAACTACGAAATAATGGTGGGAATCAAATCGAAATATGATCCAACATGAAACTACCGATGATGACATAAATCCAATTACAGTAAGTACATCGTTTAACGCTTGCTTAGTTAACATTGATTCGATATAATGCGGTCTACTCGAAGTCAAGAAAAGATCTAAATTTCCCTTTTTACTATATTCTAAATGTTACATTAGTTTTGTACTTGTCGTCTTGGAAACATGTAAATTGGTAAATGTAGACAGCAAATCCTGTATTGAAATACTTCAAGGATTCAATATAAATAGTTCCTAGGTATTCAGTTATCGTTTATTACAATATCAATAGGAAAAAAATCGAGAAGATTGTATCTAAATATTAAGTATCTTAGTGAAACTGAAGAATGCTATAACGGATTGGCAATAAGACCACACCCAAGCAAAATATGGAATATTGGAAATATCCCGAAGTATTCTAAATATTCGATTTAATAAATTGCCGGCTATCGACGGCTCCGTCTGTAAATGAGCAATTCCGATATGGCAAAAGGTAATTTATCGTGAGCGTTAAAAAAGAAAGGAGCAACAGATATTGGTTGTAATGCAAACATTCAGAGACTCTCCATATAAACAAACTCGTGGGGACAGGAGAGCAAAGCATAATTGATTTTTTTTCCATATATATTTATATATATGGAACGAGTTTTATCAAACTGGAGAGAAATCAATAAATGCGTGTATGCGTTGGGTAAACGCAAAGAGATAAAGCGAGAATCGAATGCACTTGTGTGTACGGAGCAAATCCATGTTTACATAATGAACGTAGATTGTGGTACGTTTTTTTCCATAGATAAACGAGCGTGGTAAAAAAAATCGTAGTTGTCGGACATTCCAAACTTGATATATTTTTGTATGTAAATTCTACAAATAACATTTTTGTGTTTCGGATATTTGATGCACGCACGCGAAGATTAATAGGACCCCAACAATAGAATCGAATTGAGATAAAAGTAGAAAAAAAAGTTTTAACAAGCCTTTGGGCCTCTTCGCAGTGTGCGTCATTAATCTCAGAAGACGACTGGATCTAGTGGTGAAGGTGTTGTAGTAATCGTCAGAAGAAATTCTTCAAAGTGTTATATCAATTAGTTTTTCTGATTACCTTGAAATTAGTAATGATTGATAATCGTTTCGTAATTTATGTGGTAAATGTTTTGTTATATAGATAATCATATTTTATTAATATTGAACACTTTATGATCTTATAAAATGTAATTCTATTAATATAAAATATTAAATAAATACTATAATAATTAACAAATTAAATCATTTATTTCATCGCCATCCTTTAAGAAACAACTTAATAAAGTTAAATAATTGTATGTATCTTCTTATATAATCTGTCGCATTAATGTGTTATGTAAACCAGAGGTATATACTAGTGGCCCGCGGGCCACTTGCGACTCTCAAAGCATAATATTTCAATTCTTTATGGATCACCGGATTATTAATATATTAACATAGTTGTATTCCTCTTCTAAATAATAACTAAATATTTTAATAATTGTTGACTAACATTCAGATATATTTGTTTTCTTTACGTTTCATTAGTTTAATGTCTCTTCATTTTCTTCTCTCATTACAATTGTATATAATTATAATTAAGGAAATTATTAATTAGTTAATAAAATCTCTTTCCTTAATCTGAGATATAATAATAATGTACAGTGATTATAATAACTGTAATTTTGCATGAAAGGAAAGTAATAAACATGTATATATACATATTTTACATTTTTTTTTACATGATATAATGTAATGCAGAAAGCTGATCATAACTTAATTCTGGAAATGATCGTCGGTTTGATTATGAATGGAGAGAGTATCTACATTGTACATATACAAACCGCGAATGAAAAAGTGGAGCTTAAAGCGGTTAAAAAAGTGAAATGTGAAATTGAATAGCGAAAGCTCTTTAAAAATAAAACTTGAAATTTAAAACCGCAATGCACATATAAAAAACCGCTTATGTCTGTCATATTTCTTTAGGGAAAATATCAGAAATTATTTTATAATAACAAAAAGTAGGTTACTTTTAATTGTTATTACTAAAAAGCTTTATAATCATTATTACAATATATTAACAAATTTTAAATAATTATATTTTCAAAAAATAATAATTTAGATAATTTTTCGCAATAACTTTTTTTAATCAATTTGTAAAATAAATGACAAAAATGACAAAATAATAAATCTAAATGAGAGGACAGTAGAATAAAGGACTGTACTTATTTATGCAATAATATATAAAGTGGAACCTCTATTAACGAGCAATATTTCAGGATTCCTTACTCACTAAGCGAAACATTTTTTCCCATATATGGTACCATAGATGATTAACATATTTAAACTCTAAACGCAAAATACACATAATATGTATGAACTAAAGTTTGGAAAATTATGTAGCAGGTGCACAAACTGAGACTTCTCGCCACTCGTTAAGCGAGTTTTGTTACAATCTATTTTGCTCGTTAAGCGAAATGTTTGTTATACGAGAGATGCTCGTTAAAGTTTAGTAATAAAAATACTTATTTACTATTTCGATTTAAAAAATTGAAAACAAAATGGGCATTTTAGAAAAGACGAAGCTGTGAATAAGGAGATTTTTGGATAATTATATGAAATAAGTTTTAAATACATTGAGATTATTTAATTGTAAGAGATTATCGTTATGATTTATGTACATATCACGTGTTAATGTTGTAATATTATGAAGCTAAGTAATAGAGAGTGAAGTATCATTAATGTACGATTTTTGAGGTGGGTTCGAAGACACTCCGCTTTGAGCGTTTGAAGAGGAAACGTGACTCCTGAATTACTTGAACGCCATTTATTCAAGGCGTATCCATGCGAGAATTAGTGGTGGTATGAATGACGTCAATTAAGGTCAAAACAAATCGCTGGAAGTGAAAGAAAGAGGAAGGCGGAAGAAGGAGCGATGGATCTGATATCTGTGCGTCGAAACATCTACATTCCCAGGCTATTGGAATTTGATGATTGGATAAGAGACAATGTTAATTCGAGAAATTCATTGAGAATTGGAACCCAATAATGTTCGTAAAGTGGTGTTTAAGAGAACACAGAAAGTCTCCCCCCACGGTATTTTCGAAATAGGTAAATCGGGTCAGTCGAAGGCGTACGGAATCGTTTCCTGCCTTTTGCGGGGCCCCAGAGCGCATTTTCTTTTCTCTCAGCGATGTGCATCTCTCGCGCATTCAGGTGACATATGCGAGGTGGACCATCACTTCCGTTGACGACATCCGGCTTCTAATCTACGTCAAAATGAAATTTTATGCAGCCCCTGATCTTTGGTAGTAATCGGAACCACTCTGAGATCGTGCAAAGGGCGGAAAACCTAAACGATAGTAGCATGTGGATGGTTGGAATGTAGGTTAAAAGTTGCGCGACTGGCTCTCGTTGTCGTCGTGCTCTTCTCGCTCCTCTCTTAAGCCAGGTTATACCGCGCGTTGTTCAACAACACGCGAACTTCTCCGCCCACGGACAATTTCGCGTAATGAAAAAAATATGGTGTGCCCAAGAAGAAATGGTCATCAGCTTATATCGATCACTCTTCTCTCATAAATATAAATTTTCTCTCTACTCGTACTCGACACACACATTTACATACACACAGGCATACATATACACCTATACAAATATAAACACAAACACGCAGAGATAAATAAATAAACTAGTACAGATAAATAATAGTTCAATTACTCCGGATCGATTTCATCTTAATTCACGCTTTCACTCCGACCGTTTGTTAAATTACACCGTATACATGCCGTTTATACTCCGAAACATGAAACTAATCGTCTGTACATCCGCGATGTAACATTTCCTTTTCAGCCGATCCACCCAACTCTTTATCAAATCAATTCTTTCTAATTTGTTAATTGCATTTACACCTACTGAAATTGCTCTTGTCGAACGCCGCATCTCAGATGCAATCGGTTTGATTTCGAAATTGCCTTTCAACCTACTTCATTTGAAATCACAATTACTCGATTTGTTTCTATACTTGTCTTTAATGTTACAATTAATTATATATTTAATACTATTAATATTAATTTATTAATAAATGCAATTACATACAATCACATAAATAATTTCAGATAAAAGTATGAAATAAAATATTTAAAATATATAGAAGAAGAAAAAAATGAGAAAAAGACTTAAATTTGGTATGGAGAAGGTTTATTATTGCCCAATGTTGTACTATTATTTGTACAGAAAGTTATAGTGGTGATGGAGATTATGGACTTTAGTACTTTCATACCATTTTATTTATATCTTTGTTCTTGATGTACTAATATTAGAATAAATACAAAGTTTAATACTTTTATTATTTAAAATGTGAAATTTCTTATAATAATACAAAAATTTTAAATATGTATGATCGTATAAATAATTACGTGTTTGGTAAGAGCTCATTTTTTATCACTTATGAAAAATAGATAGATAAATTACATTCTTCAAATATTTATGTTCGTAATGATAAACAAGTATATCTTATGCATAACGCAAACAGAGATTATTATGTCTACCTTAGATAAATAACCTTGAAATATACCAACTAGCATGGGTCGTTAAACGTGAATAATTACTTTTTTATTATATTTTATTACTATTTTAAGTCATGTTCAGTTATGGCATTTTGAATGTTAATTGGGTTTAAATAATTGAATTAAGTATGTATGTGGCCCCGATCTTTATTAAGATTGGCGTAGGTTTTAGACTCCAGAACTTCCACCCCTCGACATCTCTGTAAATTAAAACTTACAATAAAATATGTTGAATCCTAATTCCAATTTATTTTTCCATAGATCTTAAAAAATCTTTTGTGTCCTAGGCTTCAAGTTTCTAATAAAGGAGACGGCCCTGTATGTAATTAAACTGTGCTTAACTTAGTGAGTATAACTTGAACATATTGTATGGTTTGTTCAGTGTCTACAAATCTAAAAGCGCTTTAAGAAGCAGCGAGAATGCATAATAAGGTAGCAATGTTTTATAGGGTTGGTTTTGAATGTAAGAGATAGGGCGATTATAAAGTCAGGATCCGAAAAGGGTCCAGAATACATAATGAGAATAGTAGAAGTACAAGAACTGGAATATGCAGAGACTACCTAGTATTAACGAAGACTGGCGATAACAAACCGATAATAGTAGTTGAACAATGGTCATTGCGTACGGGTATCGGAATGGAAATGTAGATATTGTGACGGATGTGGCGACTGTCCGACGATAAACTGGTCACTATAAGATAATGCACAAACCCGCAATTCGAGATAGCTTTCCCAATGACAATATTGATCAATGAAAAAAATAAAAGATACATTTAGATTTTGTATAAAATAGAGTCTATTTATATTATGATTTAAGTTTAAAATGCGCGTTTATGAGATCACTTTTCAAGGGAAAAAAAAAACGGATAAACCATCGGAAGCAGACCTTGGTTAATCGAATCGTTGAAGCATGGAATACTTTGCCTCAGGACTCTGTGCATTTCTTTTCTGTTAACCCGTTAACACTTTAAGAATTCAATATTATTTCCTGATTATATTTGGTTTTATTCCTCTTGCACACATTTATTGTTTTATGTAAATTCCGTCAAATTAATTTTATGGAAATATCCATTTTATTTTTTATATTGTTATGTTAAAAACTCTATCTAATAATTCAAGCTCTAGTGAATCTCAAATGACCAGATGATACAAGCAATTGGCTGTCCGGGCAGATAATAATTAGGAATTTATTATATAAATTTCAAATAAATAACCATGGGTGGTCCTGGGCGATGATGGGGGGATTCATATATATATATATATAAAAAAGAAACAGTCACGTAAACAACGAAGTTAAAACGACTTTCCGATTCCCCTGAACTCCACATCAATCTCATATGGAATGATCGTATGGGAAAACGAAATGTCATAATAGCCTTTCGAAACACAATCGAAAATGGCTATTCCCAATATCGACGGCTCGTATTTTCTGGTATTTATGTTGGAACGCTTTAAACTGCTTTCAATATAATAAAGATAAAATTACGTCGATTTACGTATATTTATTTATATATATATATATATAAAGAGAATGATCGTTACCACTGGAATGTTCGGTGCAATCTACTTTCGATCAATCCAGGAAAAAAGAAATGCTAATGGTCCATGCATAAATTAAAATTCTTGCTGCACAAACTGCGAATGTTTGTTTCACTTGAGATCTAAATGTGGGCACAATATAATAGCACGGAATGTTTCCTTGATTATTAATTATTAGGTATAGCTACATCGATTCACATATGATGGATTCATGCTGTGGTATAATTGCTGCAATAAATTTGCATCGACTTGGTTAATGGAGCAATAAGATCCACGAACTCTCCGCGAATTAAGAGGATATTAATTAATTACAAGCTAAAAAAGAATAAAGAACAAAACCCAACCTATTTTTGACGGATACATAACTGTTTATTTTTGTCTCTCTTATTTTTAGTGTTCGATATTTTTTTCTCACACGTAGAATTCGGTGAAGCTGACCATTTTATTTTTTCTTTATTCGTCTTCCTTGTAGCCGATTAACGAAACGAGTTCACGATGGAAATTAATTCCGACGTACCGTAAGTCGATCGTGATTGATAATGACAGCTCGCTAAATTATTTAATTGATTGACTGGTATATTGTTAAATCCTGTACGATAACAATTGCTTATTTATCGATTGTTACGTTTTGCTGCATTCAACAAGTGTACACATATTTTCTAACGTCTTATTGTGTTGTTGTTCAATCACTTTTATTTATTTATACACGGTGAATAATACTTGCAGATTATTGCGAACTAAGGCTATTATATTATTAGTGATTACAAATCGATTCGTGATTTATTGTAGCTAGAAATTATTTATATTCGAAGGTTTGATAACGTTTCGACATGTTATTTGCAATTTTAACGTCAATGTTACAAATCGTTTGGAATATAGAGTAACAATCGGTATTAGGTGCTATTATCGTTATGTAAGGAGTAATTCGCATCGAATCGATGGAAGTGGATTTAGATTTAATTGCTTGGGATTAGGGATGTGCGTTCCGTGTAAGTGGTTATGGGTTGTTTGAATGGTCTGCAACCTTCATATATCACGAGTAAATTCCAGCATTCTCTCCGATCCCCACAGATATTCGGTGTCTAAGCGTACATCTGGTTTCGTTAAATGTCCTTAATGAAGAGGAACATTGAACTCTTTCATGTAAAGTATGCGCCTCACATCAGAACTTACATTAATAACATTTTAATTTCATTCCTCCCCTCCGTAATAAATATCCCCAAATTATATGTTTATATGAAAAAATATGTACAAACAAATGAACCATTCGAAATATGTGTATATATTAATAGAGATTCCCGATTAAAATATTATGCTTGTATACATATAATATTTTTTTTATGATTCCGAGAATGAAAATATATATATTAAACTCGTTGAAAAGTTAATTGTATGGTGAGGTCTAAACCCATTTCGAACATGCATAATTTACTACTATAAATAGCATTCATGTTTTATGATATAGCTATTTCTCTCGGTGTGTTAAAACATATCTCATGCATGTATTCATGGTATGAATTATTACTATTGTTTGTGATTTATCTTACAATTATTTAATTCTTGAATATTACAATATAAAAACAATAATAGAAGTAAATACAAGTATTATGTAATAGAAATAAATTTTCTGTAATTTAAAGAATAACAATAAAATAACATTAGACTAAAACTCTATAGCAAAAAAGACTTCAACCGCATTCATTAAATAAATTCATAAAGCATAAAACTTTGAAGACAAAGATTATAAAAACTTACTAATTGTTGGTTTATTTTAAGAAAGAATTATTATTGAAAGCATCGCTTCAAACAATATATTTTAGGAATTTCAAAATAAAACGCATCATTGATTATGTATGTTAGATCAAACTATAAGGAATAATACCAAAAGTGTCTTTAACCTCAAAATGTGATATATACTAGAATCAACTTCAACATAAATTTAAACAAATTTAGTTAATTATAAAGGATACATTTTTTTGTGAATGTTTTTTACCTAATTTTATTAGGAATTGGGAAACATTAATTGAATAAGACTTACACATATTACTAAATCCAACCGTTATTAATAGTCTAGTATTATTTGTACATTTCGTATTAATTGAATTTAAAAAAATATAATAAAAATTATACATTAAAAAAAATCGTTAAAAGAAAAAACGGACGGAAAGGTCAATAGCATTTTACAGCAGTTCATTTGTTTATTTTTCATTGTTATTAAGTGGAAATCTTTTTTTTTTACGTAACTGTTGCAATAAAGATTATTATTATTATTTAGAATAAAGTTTTGGAAAGAAAATTAGATGTCATAAAGTTAAATAAGTTGTTAAAATAATGTTACTTGTTACAAGTGCGATGTTCATATATCATGAAATATGTTTTAGAAGTATTTTTTTTAACAAATGATGGTTAACACTCATTTTCATGTAGGAATTATTTTAATAAACGCAAATAATTGAGTGAGTGATACAAATTATTATTAATGTTGTCTGTATTAAAGATAAGTAAAAATAAAGCAAGAAAATGATAAATTGTTGTCAAGAATATGAAAGTGAATAGGGAATCTCTTCAGAGCGTGCTAGATGTCCTCCGTACGTTTGTCCATTAGTCAAGTCTCTTTCCACATCATTTTTCTATTTATTTTATTTTTTATATTCCCGTTTCATATTCTTTTTCCACAGCGTTGCGGTTTTAATATTAATGCGTATCCTGAGGATGGTATTTACAGGCAATAAACGTTGAATTGCGTTGTGGGTCGTAATAGGCGTCCTTATTATACACTAGTCGAAAGAGCAGAGAGCATAGGGCGAGTTGCTAGTACGTGCGTGTCCTTGCAAGGATTAGGTGGGGGGAGGACTTTTGCTGCTCGTTGCTGAAGTCCAGGTCCTTGAGCCGTTTGAAATAGTTCGTTGGCACGGTAGATCATTTGCTCCTGCTGTTCAGAACAGCAACCAGCAATCAGCTCACCCACCCATAGATCACGCATTGTTATCGGTGACCTTTTTCCCTCTTTCTCTTCATCTCCCATCACACACAGTGAGGAGAGTAAGGGAAGTACGAGGAAGGAAGGAGTTCGGCAATCAATAGCAGGAAATATTACGCTCCGTTTGAATTGCAATCTCGCTTCCACTACATTTATCCCGGGGTTTCCTTTCCCTTTTTCATCCAACAACCGCGTGCCAGAAATAATTCGTTTCCATTAAATAATTGGTGACGCAAAGACGAAAAATGATGGAAAGGAAGAAAGTGCTGGATGCACGCAATAGGTTCGTAGTTCGACGGCCTCGAGGACTGAAAAAAATATATATGTTGTATGCCGTGGAAGTTTCTGGTGAAACACGAGGAAAAATCAAATATTCAAAAGACAGAAAGTCATTGAACAAGTCCCAAAACTCCATTTAGATTCAAACGTTGGAGATTTAAAGCAAACTTTACGAGTCGAAAGCAATCACCGAAACACATGGGAATTGTGCTGGCTGGCTGTGATGGTCGAACTTTACTTTGTACAGGGGCCCCAGACTCCTCCAGTCGTACAACTGGTGCATGAAATATATAATCATAGAAACTGCGGTTGGAAATCTTTCAACCTTAGATACTTAAAGCTCAATAATCTCTTACGCAGTACTAAAGCCAATTTAGAGAAAATTTAATTATCCCTTTAAATTAAAGGTTCATTAAAAATTATAAGCCGAGTTAAATTCAAAGTTTTATTATGATTGAAGCAGATTGTAATATCATGAAATGACAAAATTATTACAATATGAAAAAAAAAACAATAATTTTAACTAATCCCTTTAATGTGAATATTTATTAAATATTATAAAACCTGTACTAACTTTAAATTCAAATCCTTTATTATGTTAAACTCATATTTTTACAAATTACAAAAAAAAGATTTAGTTATTGTCTCTATTTCTTGTCTTTCAAATTTTTAATTACTTTAGCTGAAATAAACAGAAAATATTATTCTATACTGATATTTCATTACACACTTTAAACAACTGCTATTATATGAAATAACTAGATGAATTATAGAATATAAAAATTACACAGAAAAGAACATATTTTTGCTATGTCTTCTTATTTCTAAATCGACGCTACCATCTGACCTCATGATGAATTCAACTAAAAACGACACGTTTGTCGTGATTTATGAACATATCCGTAGATGCGCTTTTGGTACTCCTTACTTTTAACCATATCTGTATGAATCTCATTTCATTTTGTGGGAGTGGAATCTTTCTTTCGGTGAGTGAAGATGTACATTAATCCGAACGTTCATCAAAATAAAAATATCCATACATGGATTTACCTACAATTACCTGCTATTATTATATCTACGTGTTAAACTTATAACCTATTTCACAGCCTTTTAGTATTCGCATTTCATTTGATGTTTTATATGCCACATATAAAACTTTGTTATCTAATTTTGAATATTGTGTGAATAAAAACTTTGCTATATGATTTATATAATACAAAAATATTATGAAATAGATTCATGTTTAAGATAATGGATATTTATTTTGAATATGTTGTATTAACGTTATATATAAATTTAGTTATTATGAAAACCGATGAAAGTAAAAGCAAACTGTCAGTTGAAAAAACAGGTACAATACTTCGGAGTTGGTTCACATATGTTATGGATAGTGTTGATGTTTTATGTACTGAGTTGGTATACTTAGCAGACATTTAATACTTAAGACATAATATAGATACAGAAGCTATTGAATTTCATAAATTACAAAATACGATTATTTTGGTTTTGATCATCTAAAGCAGGGGTTTCCAAACTGTTCCCAAGCATAAAATTTGTTCTGAGGTAGACTAATGTTTTGACTTGAGCGCCGCGGAAAAATTCTGATGTATTAAGATCGCCGGAAACTGAAAAAGTTTGGGAACCCCTGATCTAAATTATAAAAGACTATATCAATCAGATTATATAATATTATATCAAAAGACAATACACCTCGCATATTGATTTTAGATTTCATTTATATTATTGACTTCCCTTATGGTGATTACAGTGGAACCTTGCATAACGAACATTTCGCTTAACGAGCTTAAGAAAAATGACTCGCTTAACGAGGTACGTTTCGCATAACGAGTGACGTTGAAAAGAAGTCCAGGATTGCGCGCCCGCTACATCATTTTTAAAACTTGTGTACACATATTATGTGTAATTTTGAATATGTTTCACTATACGAGTAAAATTCCGGAAATTTTGAAACGCTTTAATCTCGTTAAGAGAGGTTCTGTACTTTACACTGTTAATTAAAAATAATTTTCTCTTATACGTAACTACATAAGAATTCGGAATGCAATTGAAATACTTTTTGGGCTGTCACATGGCTGAATGCAATTCGAAAGCATCGGGAAATTTGAGTACACACAAGAGTCAAGAATTGGTATTATTTATTAAAGGTAAACATACAGTCGTCGGTGAGATATCTCAAGATGTTGTTTATGGCTGCTACGTGGCATCGGCTCAGCGATCGTTTGTTGGGCTAATTATTTAAACTCGGTGAGCATAAGTGCATGTCAAACGTCGCCATGAATATGCATATTAGGCTAGTTTACATCTTGTACGACTCGTATCGAATGCATACACATACAAACTCAAATACCAAGAATTTATTATTTTAGTTTACTAACAAATACATGCACTCCTAACGAACCGAAACCCACACGAATAATCAACAAACATTCTGACGGCTACGGTTTTGTGAAAGATAAACCAAGAGAGAAGATAGAAAGAGAGAGAGAAGAAAAAAAGAAGAATAATATTCCAAAGTTGTATTCAGTTTACATCAATTCCGAAAGCCAATTACTTTGAGCCACACTGAATTCGATCGTTATTTTCTAACACACCTATCTTTGTTAGTCCTCGGTTCAGTTCAGATTTAAAATTAAAGAATGTGTACTTACAATTAGTAAAATAGCTTTTTTCCCCATTAATTTACACAAATTTAAGAAACCGAAAGTGTTGTTTGATTTTAAACATTTCATGTAATAAATGTGTCAACAGCTATGCTTATTTTATATTAATATTTATTTTGGTTTAAGATCAACAGATGTTGATTACTTTTATTCCTTTTATGTCTGTAAAAAAAATAATTGGATTAATGTGTTTTCGTGTAACCTTGTACATTTGTATTCCGTCTGTTATTCGCAAAATATCAATTAACTGCGATGTAAAAAGCAAAGTCAAGGTTTCTTGTATGTTTTTCTCTCAATGCTTAATTCAATTAAATTAGAATTGAAAATTATTAATAGTATTAAAAAAAATGGTCTCCGAAAACCTTATTATTGGCTATATTTAGCGGAGCAAATTATATGAAAAATGGCATCTCAGATATCATTAAACACACAAAGATTTCGCAAATTATATAGTAAACGTCCATAAATCATATTGACCATGTGAGATTATAACGTTCTCTATTATTAAGTTTTTGTTAGCCTAATGAGGCTACTTTCTTACAACCAACCTAATTTTACAGATTCAATTTAAAATAATAGAATTTTCTTAATATGTGCTTTTTAAATTTGAAACTGTGTTATTTATAATTTGTTTGTTATCAACATAAACGATTATATAATTATTTTCAAATTAAAGATAAAAATCAATAATAATCACACAACTCTTCATATTTACTAAAACTATAGTTTTTCTTTTACATGTCGAATAAGGGTAGACTTTTGGTATTTTTTTATTCAAATTTAAAAAATTAAATATGAATACCATTGTAAAAGAAAACAAATACTTACAACACTTGTTAAGTCACTGGATGGATGATATAAAATAACAATGATATTTTGATGTTTTTGACTTGACTAATGTATTCCTTTTGTTTCTTATTTCAGGTGAGTGTCTCAAAGATTCTTCAGACACGAAATGGGTTTTTTGGGAGAGCAGAGAGATCTTCTGCTTCCTCCCTCGCTCGTTATTATTTGTGTTTCGGTGAGTGTCATATGTATTTTCTCCCCGTGCTCATTGGAGCAAGATCAATACAAGTGTCTCTCATCTCCATTTCTCCGTGGCCACTTGAACTTTGACTACAGCCCTCTTCGAGTGCATTTACAATTCCGTCTTTCCATCGACCATGGCACGCCATCTCACTCCTCCTCCCCCCTTTTGCCTCCCGTCGCCCTCGCTTTCTCTCTCGTGCACTCCGTCCTAGTGGATCAGAAAGATACAAATCAGTACCACACAATGGGGTCCCTGAAGAGGGCCCCCAGCGCTCGGGGAAAGAGGGACCATCACCGTTCATAATTCATTCGCTTTTCATACGGGCATCTCGCATCGACGAAATTAATGACCGCCACAATGATTTTCGTGTTAATAGACGTCCCCTTTAAATACTTCGCTCCTCTCGCAAGATTTATTTATCATTGTGCATCGTCCATCCACCTAAGAACATGGCGTGATCACCTTCCCATTGTTTGCCCGAAATCCACGAAATCCACCTCGGGACAATTAATATTCAATTGTCCCAAAAACGAGTCGAACGTTAATTATTCAAGCCCTATCACAATTTAGAGGTGGAATACTGGAAGTGAGAAAGGAGATGTACAAAATGAAAATAAGCAGAAGAACAATACGAGCGGGACAAGTGTTTTGTATTCACCGGGGTGTGCTTTTTCGTTTTGTACAGCTCGGACCCGCGTGCGACTAATCTGAGATTCTACAGAAGTATGTAAATAGATGCATGCATATTTAAAAGGGTCAAGTCTCGGATGACTAAAGGACTTAATCAGTGAACGCGCCAGGATTAAAGGCTAATTCGGTACGACGATAAATATGTATGTCCCCCTTCAACAACGAGCGCCCTAAAAAAATACCGAAAGAGGGAAAGATGGAAAAATATCACAGCTCATTCTACATCTACAAATTTGGAAGGGAGATTTAATTACAAGGATGGTTGCGATCCAAATTTTAAGGCGAGGATTATTTTACATATGACTCGTTTTTATAGTCTCTACGTGGAAAGAATTTGTTGTAGTTGTTCCTTGACCCACTCGGTTGGGGGTGTAAAGTGCAGTAGCCTTAAACGGTGCATCAGTAGACGGTGAAAATGCGATGGCGTAGGCGGGGGGTGCTCCGGCGCTGCTACCCCAAACTTGTTCTTTTGTTTTCACCATCCTTGGACACGGTGTCATATTACACGAAGTTTTTCCTCACAAGTAGCGAGTTGCTTAATTTATTCAAAAAGTTTCTTTATTATGAGTTCATATTTCCATTTTATAAAATGAAAATGTAAATTAATTACTATATCATACACACCAAAACAAATTGATTTTTCATGCAAGGACAGTTTCTTACCAACATACCGTAAAAACGTATTTGATAGAGATTTATCTTCAATGTCTGCCTAGGATTAAAAAGCCTATTTAATTTTTTACACAATGGTATTAATTAAATACATCAAATTATAAAAAAAACAATATAATTATTAAAAGACACAAGAAATTATTTAAAATGCGTTCAAAATCTTTGGAAGTCTGACAAACATAACAAGTTAATGTCATTGAATAGACTCAATCCTCTAGTAGAGGAAGATCCTATGATTAGGACCCACCCGCTGCTCGAGTTATATTGATCGTTTCGGCTTGAATTTGTATAATTTGCTATGCACGTTGTGTCCGAATTAATATTCCTTTATGACCAGACAGATAGAACGAGGGAGACCACGCTCAAGGATGTGTAATTGGAGCGATTATCATTTGCGGTGGGAGGGGGTTGGTTGGATGAACTGGAATGGCGGCGAAGGGGGTCTTGTAAATTGTTAAAATACAGGAAGCGTATTATCTGGACTTAATTAAAACCTGGAACCATGAGCACGGCCGAAAAGGTCTTCATCGTGTTGCGTTTGGTACATACACAAAGGCAGAAGCGAGACCAATTATTCGAGATCGCGAGAACAAGAACCAACAGGCAAATAATATAAATTGTGTATGCCTGGCAAAACTTCAAGTGTTGCCTCTCTCTCTCTCTTAGTAGCACACCTCATCCATTCGTTTGGTAATTGCAATACTAAAAGCGCTGAATAATTGCGTGAGCATTTTGTTTTAATAGGAGATAATTGCGGCGTTGTTCGCATGTTTTTTTTTCATTTTGTTTTTTTTTTTTTATTTATTTCTTCCCCGAGGATTCTATTATTTTTCGTTTCACCTTGGAACTCTCCCTTTTGTTTCCGACTATAATGAAAATTGATGAAAACAGGGAGCGGGTGGAAAAATATATGCGCGAAAAGTAAAAGGGGTTGATAATATATTGGCGGCATTAAAACGAGCTGCACTTGCCGCAGCCCCCACTGCGTTCATCCTTCTATTCTCCTTTTTTTTGGTTTGTTTATGCAGGTTTGCAGGATTTATTGACAAGACTGCTTTTGTCATCTCGTGTAATTCACGTGTCGACCTTTACCTCAACCTTCGTAACAGATTACGTTTGTTTTTTCTCTATTTCACTGCTTCCTTTTCTTTTCCGAGAAATTGGGTATTTGCGCATCGTGTGAACGCATTCATAAACAGCTTTTTTATTTTTCTTATATTTATATATGCATTTCTTTTTGCTAGGCGTTGCAGGATTTCAATATTTATACAACCTTTTCAATCGGTCGAGTATAATTGAAGCGTGTTTTACAAGATATATTGACAAAACTAATTGAAGAACCAATAGAAGCTTATCTAATAAAGAATAAGTTTCCCATCGAATTGGTAAACAACAGATCGAAATAGAAACGTAAAGAAAGAAATAGAGAGAGAGAGAGTAAAAGCTTTTAAAAATGTTTGTAGACAGGAATCCCTAAGTCCAAAACTTCATAAAAGTTATCTTTCAGAAGGTTGATTATGGTTCCATTATCGTAGTTATAGTTAAAACATTAAAATTGTTGATTTTTATTACAATTGAAATTTCTTGGAAAACATTAGCCACATTTAACTACAACATTAAAATACATTTTGTTACTAACATAAATTATTACTATTTTATATAATTTGATTAAATTATTTTATTTTCCCTTGATTGAAATTAACTATTCGAATATACGACAGCAGTTTTTTTTCTATATTTCAAGTAGTTTTTTTGCGTTCGTAAAGTAAAAATACAAGTATAATGTATACTATTCGTAAAGTGGTAACTGTATAATATATCCATAATTTTTACAGCATGAAATAAAAATGTTAATCATATTTCGTCAATAATTTAGCCAACGTAATGGTTCATTCATATGCACTTAATATTTGCTTTTTATTATCGCGAACATTCCAAACCATATATTTAATTAATAAATTTGGGCAATGTAGAAGGAATGGCAGCCGAGAGACTGGTTCTCTCTGTTCGGTATTCGAGTGTGTAGGTTGTTCTCGAATTTGTCAATATGTGTTTTCGCAAATGGCAAGAAATTTATAACCGAGATGCAAATCGGGATCCAATATTATTATTGCACGTGTCATGGGCACCGTAGGTTTAACGCCCCGTTGATCTACCCAACCCCATGTGTTATCAGACAGCTCGAAGTTCTGCGTCTGACGGCGGGATATTAACTTATCGACGGGCATCGGTAGCGGCGGTCTGAGTTCGAGGTGTCGCGTGGGGCCACCGTCTCAGCCTCCGCCCTCGGCTTTCCGCCGCCCCACGTTCGCCCTCCTCCATCTCAGTCGCCACCGCCGCCACCACTGTTTCTTGCCTACCGACTCAATTGATAAATCGTCGCCCCGGTTCCACTCCGTTCTTACTCTCGATATGGATTTATGGTAATTAAGCGATAAGGTTTCAGGCAGATTTATTTCAGTGCCTTTATTTGCAAAAGACAGAAAGACGCCTCTCTATTAAGTGCTTAGCGAAATACACACTTTCTTTCTTACCAAGAATAACCGATAGAATTGACATCGATCTAATTTTAACGCCGAGAACAAGAGAAACTCTGTTTTACATTTTACATGGCAACTGCGAACTCACAAACTAAAACTTCATTACGTTTATATAATTAGATATAAAATGGATAATTTTTATTATTGATATTATCAATTTATATAAATATTTGCAATAGTCTATTAAAAGTCCCAAAGTTTTTACTTTTTTCCAAGAGTCATTTTTTGTCATTTATCACATAACTTAATCTATAAATTGTTATGTTTTCAAACTCAACTTTGTTATTAATAATATGTTACACAAACGTAAATGTTTTAAATCTTAACATAGTCTGCTTATTAGTTAGATTCTTTTTAACGTATTATTAATAATAAAATGAAATTGTCTGACATTTCGTTGTTGGGACGATAAAAGCCTCAGTTTGGGGCAGAAATAGGGGTGTACATAGTTCTTCCATTTATAAAAAAATGTTGTGTTAAGGCGTAGCTAGTTATCAAATGATTAATTTTGGTAGTCACTTAATTCAATTATAAGGCTAACAGTTCTTTATCAGTTAGATCATCACATGTCGCTACCACGAATTTATATCTTCGATATTTATTTTTGTCCTTTTCCAACAGAAATCTAAAGGAGATCATTCATTATTAGATGGAGACATTTCTGCTGAGTCATGCACATTTATGAGAAGATCTTTGAGAGATTTTCCACCTGAGATCTTTCTATTTGGATGCAGTCGCGTGGACCGGACAATTTATTAATAGCAAACGCTTTGCATTATAGGAACCGCGTTATAAATTGCACCTCCGAGAGGTAGACGGAAAACCAGACGAAATATAAATATTACCGCCACCTCCGCTGTTGGTTCAACACTCCTTGCATCTCGCTCACGTTTGCTCCTCCTTGCGTTCGCGTTCTCGTTGTGCGAAGGGGAGGAAAATGTTTTTAAAAACTTTTTACCAGACACTGTGTTATCTTTCGGGCTTCCTTTTTTCCGGGCCCCGGTATTGGATGACAAATGTGCTGGGGAATACGGCCACGCCATTACATTTTTTATCCACGGTCGCTTTTTGTGTCTGCATATCATACACACACTCATGCCCGTACACTCGAATTCTGCTAAATATTCATACACGCCTTTGCGCACCTTTGGAATATTTTCCCTTCGAAATAAGTTCTTCCTACTTTCATGATTACATGTTGTTTTCCTTTCTCGTTTTCTCTCTTCCCCTATTCCTCTTTATGCTGCCTGTCTCTCCACCAGCTAGCTACACGTTACCTCTGCCAAATTGTACTTCTCCAATTCAGTTCAGTCAAACTTTTCCCATTTCACTTCAAATGGAGAAATGGAATAGTCACTTCAATGGAGATTGCGTGTGTGTGAATATGGATTAATTCTGTAACACCAGCTGACTCTAGAAATAATAGCCACAAAGATAAAGCATTCTAAAAAAGTAAATTATTCAAAAATTAAGGACGCCATCTATGAGAAAATTTATAATTAACAATACAAATTTAATAGTGTAGTAAATTCGAAACTTAAACAAATAATGCAGAAATAAAATTTATTCCTCAAACTAAAAAAAAAACTGCTATTTTTATTATATGAAGTATTTCAAGTACAAAACTGTATAAATACATTCGCAAATTCATTGTCAAAAAATAACTCATTGATCTTGTTTTGTTTGTAAACAACTTTAATATTATCTAGATGTTATACCAGAAGAAATTATTATCTAATACAAAATATGATATTAATCCGTTACATTTTGATTTTCTTCTCTATCAGAAGAGCTGTCAGATTTAAAATGATCAAAGTCGAAATTGCTTTGGCTTTCAACTGGTGACGGCTTTTGTTTCTACATGACAGCCATTATATACACACATTCCATCCATACACTTTACTTTTGTATTTTATTTATATGCTCGTATACTTTCACACGTATTACATGTTTTTTACTGATTAACTATTTTGTAAAACAATTTATGGATTTGGATTCTCTGGTCTTTTAAGAGCAATATTAATATGAGAATGCACTAGACAATAAGCCGCTTCCCATTTTTTTTTAAAGACACGCTAATTTGAAGTCGATTTTCCTTTGTAAAAGTGCGTATTATTATCAAAAAATGATGTAGCTAAATATATAAAGTTAAAAATCGTGCTAAGCAAGGTATTACTGTATATAACTGAATGCGAGTGTTGTGTTATGGTTATCGGTTACGCTTTACCGACCACCCAGGATTATCGTCCATATCGGGATTGATGATTTTTCAGATTGATGATGGATATCGTTCCCGTTTTGAATGAAGTTGTCTGTGATTTTCGGGGTGTTTGATTGAGTGGACATAATGTTGATTTGCTGCGAGGTCGTTCCATGCTCGCGTGTATATATGTGTGTCCATTGTTCATGGTCTGCGGTCTCCGGAGAGTAGCAAACCATAAATGTATGCGTAGCCACGCAGGACCACGGTCACATAAAGCTCCCCAATAAAACTAAAAACGAGAGGAGGGTCTAAATGGTAGTGGTAGTGGTGGCGCTGGTCCATTGTTTGTGGAAATGGGTCCGATGCTATCGTCCGAGTGCATTTTCAGTTTCAACCCTTTTAATGCAATTTTATTACTAGAAGGGAGAGACCGAGAGGCTTGATAAATATTAAGCAGAGCTCTCTTCCGTCTCCCGTCCACAAGAGGAGGTCCACGTGAAGTAGTGTAACTGTAATTTAGGCAGGTGCTTCTGTGCGATGTGAAATATTTAATGTTTGCTCAGCAGACGAGGCTCCCATTTGTCCATATCATGACTACCTTACGCTCCCATCAAAACGCTGAATGTAAACGAATGAAGAAGAAAAAAACAACTTTCACATTCTAAACTTTGACCGTGTATTAGTAATATTACCACTGCATTTTGTGAAGAAATACTTCACCTTTTTTTAAATAAGTTAACCCTTTTCCATTAACGTGGACTTCTTTGGAATTTACATGACATGTTTTATTGTCACAATTCAACGAAAAAATATATATAATGGAAAAGTAGTGAGAAAAGGAACCAGATCAGCTCATCCATATTAATATCCATACTACCAGAGGTCTTCCTACAAAAAGATCGAGAATCCATATCAGTGGCGTACCATATAATTTTAATATAGTTCTATATTTTGTTTCCATATTTTATATGTATATCAATAATGGAAAGTCAGATGAAGTCAGAATAAGAATTAAATTAAAATTTAATTACAAGTTATTTTTTGATTTCTCATACCCTTTCTTAGAAATAAAAAAAACAACTACTTAATTAGTTCAAACAAAATATAAATATGACAACGAAGAAGCAACAATTAATACATTGTTGCATCTTCATTGTAATCCAATCATAAATATGTTAAGAAGTAGTTACTATTATTTTTGTAGCAAGTTATTATTTGTACATATAAACTATATAATTTATAATAATACTCACTTAAATGCAATTACCATAAACACCTTATATTAACTTCTTAACAAATGTGCTTTAAGTACTTCCTAAGCAATCAATGTTTATGTACCATTTATCTTTATTAACGTGTTTTTAATATTTATATACTTATATTTTGCAAATTATTCATTCAAATACTAAATCAATTCAATACAATCCAATGTGAAAAGTTTATTTTTATTATATTATCTTATATTTTTCATTAATTGTATTATGTTGCTGTGTAAAATAATCTATATTTTATTAAATTTAACTATAAATTTTATTTTACTGGCAAAAATACTGATGAAAAAGTAGAATTGTAAAAATTGATGTATATTTTTGAAATAAATAATGGTATTTTTAATTATATCTTAATAATAATAAAATTAATTAAACAACAATGAAATTAGATAAATAATTGTGGACAAATTGAAATAAAAAATGTTATACCATTTTATCAAGTAATGAAAGACAATGAATATTCAAGTACTAGATGGTACACACACTAATTATAGTTTAGGATAACTAATAAAAATTGTAATGAAGACATTAGAAGGAAACATACTATTTTTTGTTTCGTAATTATTCTTACTATTATACTATGTACGTTTATTGAGGTGTATGTATATGTTTAATTGTTGGGTTTCTACTACAACTAATTATGTTCATAGAAGTAGTAGAGAATTAGTTTCCATGTACCAGTATACGCTTTTTATTTACTGTTACTTAAAACACGTAATTAAAAGAAAAGAGTATAATAGGTTATTTATTTTCCTGTTGCCTATTCGTTTTTTTTTTGTTCATTCGGTATTAGTGATTAGTTAAAAGAGTGAGTGATATGTATAATGGCGAGGGAGGCCGGTATTGTGGGTTAATTAACTCGGAGTCGAGAGCCGGGGCTCTGGGGGTCATTACCAGAATGACCCCCGTAAATTACCACTCTGCGAGCTCCAGCGCACGGTCCTGATTTATTTTCAATTATTCCCCGTTGGAAACATACGGGCAAAAGGACGACGGAGGAGAGAGTCCCATCGTAAAGCTCCCACCTATATACAACAACGAAAACCCAATAGCGTGGAAAAAGCTTCCACCTAAAATGAAACTGCCTCATTACCATAGAACCACCTACCACCGATAGTATTGTCCTCCGCATTCACACAACCACCGGAGGACAATGGATCCCGAAAAATTGGCTTGATTTCAAGACCTGGGGCTTTGGAACACGAACTATAGGAATTCATGAATCTAATTAAACCCATTTGCGATGCGAAACGTAGATCTACCTCTTCTCGCCGTATTCAAATAAATTTTGAAAACGGGTTCTTTTTTGAACGCTTATCTTTGCGTCGATATCTCGATGGTTCGTCCTCTTCTCGCACATATCTTTTCGTCGACCGTCGAGAGGCGCAAAAGTTTTTTGTCAAGCTGTAAAGTACTGAAAGTTATTAGCGTCAACTCCGCGTGCAGTCCCATTCGAAAGCCATAATAGGTAAAATTATCCCGAAAACCTCCTCCCTCTATCCACCCCCACATCGTTCCCTTATTCTCCACTTGCCACGGGTATTTCTCTTTGTCAAAGAAGAAGCCTCTATGCGGTGGGTGTTTCTTCATTTCGATGCACACACACTCACGGTTTTACATAACTCTCTGTACGTGTGAGTGTCCCTCGCTCCTCTCTCCAATGGACGAAATCCTTCTCCACTTTTTTTTACCTGGCTGCAGGGTATTTAAGAGCCTTCTCGGAACTGGAGGTGCTCACGCTGCGTTCCAACAATACAACCATTCTGTGGATGGCAAAACAAGAGGTGGATTATAAAAAGTCATTCGCCCAGTGGCGTCCGTGTTATAGATATCTCTCGCAGACGGTATAAACTTATCAACTAAAATAAACCGAAACAAAAATAAATAAATAAAAAACAAGAAGAGGAAACAAGGAAAGACCAAAACAAAGCAAGTAAGACGAGAAGTAATTCCCGCAGTAAATCAAGTGCCTTTTTCCGGTTTTTATTTGTCTTCGACAGGGATCGATTTTATTATTTAGTTTTACCCTCGCTTTATCGTCGCTGCCTCCCGCACACTACATAGGATACGTAATAAAATGTTTATGGACAATGAAAAACGTCCGTTCCGTGATCGACGCAACCGGGACACGTATTTTATTGAAAAAGCATAAAAATCCTTTCGATAAGATCCTCTTCTTCGGATCTTCCTGTGCGGATTCAATAAATACGGATTCGATTTATATATTTCTGTTCCACATTGTATTACATTAGTTTTTTACTTTGTTAAACCTTTTCTTACCTAAAATCTTAATTTCAAAACATTTTAATCTTTAAAATTTATCAAACAAATACAAACTCAACTAATATTTATTGATCTTATGTCTTATGGATTCTAGTTTCTGCCTCGAGTATGTTTTTATTTAGCATGCATTAATGTGTTAATGTTTACTTTAATTATGTATGTTAAAATATTTAATTAAATGAGTTAACTGGCTCTTATACAACATAAAAAATAATACTAATAAGTCTATTTATATTATTTTAATTGAATATTAAATCTATGTAACTACTGAAAATTAAATAATAGCATAGCTTCATTTTGTAAATTCTCATAGTACTTCTCAAATAAAAGTATTTGTTAGAATGAATTATTAAAATTTGAGTTTAAAAAAGTACTTCTACATTGGTGTACCTTGAGGCTCTATTATATGTCTTCTATATATTACAATTTTAGTTGAAGGCTACAATAGGACAATTTTATTAAATTTATAATAAAAGCGAAGTAGACAAATTAATTATATATAATCCCAAAAGTAATCCAATTAATGTTTTGAAATGGAAAATATTAAATTGACTTGACTAAAATTGAATTTGGTGCGATGAATACATTCGGAATTCATTTACATTTGACCTGTGAATTTCATAGGTCGAAGATCAATCGGTCTCGGCTGAAGATCCCTACATGCGAGCTGATAAGTCTGTGAGCATCGTCGTTTTTCTTCTTCGACGCTTATCTTAATTATGCCAAAGAAAATAATAACAATAATAACGAGAGCACAGAAAAAAACGAGGCCACATAAATTACGAATTTAATAACAGGCGATGCGGCGCATTTCGACTCTCATTGATTTCGGCCCATTTAATTGCAATTGCGTCATCAGAAATTGTCGGTAACTGTCTGCCATTACCGCGCGCACTGGATACAGCCTATCGGAACTAATTCAAATCAGACATAGACCTGTGCACCAAAGCGGCTAATCAAATTAGTTCCTTCGACTGTATTTCAACAGGTCCACGATTTGCAATTAAGTAACGGAATGTGAATATACGTGTGTGAAATGCACCAAGGGCGCTCATCGTTCACTTTTCGAAGCGGGCAAATTAATTAACCCATGGAACTTATGCATAATTCCTTCATTATTAATCACGTCTTTTGCCTCAACTGAGACCGGGGCTAAAATGGAACTGTCGTAAATATGAAAGGCCGTTTGACGGGAATTGGATTTAGCATGGAATATACCTTCGGGGGTATTCGCGTTGCCTCCTTAAATCCTGAGCGCCCATTGTGTGTGGGGCCTTCGATTTATTTATTTTTTTATCGAAAATCAAAAGGGGCTCTTTTTATCCTTATTCATTCCCTCCACCAGAATCAGATAGATGTGTGAAAACTATAAATTAGGTGACAAAGGCGAGTCTGTATAAAGGATATTCACAAAACAGGTGCCCTAATCTCCACGATACACAGTTATTCCAAAACCACTTTGCCTTACCGAAATCAAAAAGAATAAGTGAGCTGTTTCATAAATAATTTTCGGATATTCTCCCTTCCCGAAAATCCTCTTAGTTCTCTTCTCTTTTATGCATATTAGACTGAGGCTTGTAAGCTCTCGAGGAAATGCCACACCGGATAACTTTTTTAATAAATTTTATTTCAGAATACTTAGAAAATGTAAATTGCCGACGGCGACAGTTTGAAAAAATGCCTTTTTCTTCTTTCCGTTATACAATTTCGTTTTTTTTTATTATTTCAAATTGGAATTTAAAAAATACCCACACACAGTTTTTAGCCTTTTCATTTAATTAAAAATAATTATATTTGCATGAGAGAAGTGTACAGTAGCGATTAATTACAGATTACTTCCAGAAACACACAATTATTTTGTTGCGCAAATAGTGAATGCATTATTATGTAAGTCCCATGAAATATGTTAGTTGAAAGATAAACAATAATACTGTGAGTATTGCAAATGCAATTGTGAATTAAAACAATGAGACAATAACATGTGGATTTGCCAATAAATATAAAAGGTCATGAAAAAAAAAACAACTGTGTTTTTTTATACAAGTATAAGTACTACGCATTATTTGACAAGTTACTTGGTAAGTACCATTTTAGAAATGGTCAATAAAGCATTTCTAAGCAGTTTATTCTAGCAACCAATACAGAATGTTGACTAACTTTACATTTGACTTGATATATTTCTAAGTGAGATGAATGCCTACATAAATAACATTATATGTCTGTCATATTTATTTACCTATTACTAATAAAGTAGGGCACGTCTTTTTCTTCATCATTAAGTTGTCATAAGATGATTTGGTTTGTTCAGTATAAATTCGCGTGATCCAGTATTCTACATAACTAGATTCGCATAGACGTTTCTAAATTATTATACGAGGATATTAGTGTTGCATTCTATATAAATCTATCGCTTAGTCCAACTTATTAATTCCGCTGTACTTCTGAACTTTTTTTAAAAAAAATATTTCTGTTAATTATGTTTCCATATTACAAATAAATAATAAAATGATCTTTTAATTAACAAAATTAGATTCTAAACAAAAAATATGTAAAAATTAGTTCTAAGTTTATCTAAGAAAAAATAGGTTTGTAGTATTATTGTACCATGTTGATAAAGCAAATATAATAGATTCACGTACATTTCAGGTATTTTCTTGAGATGTAATGTATATATTTATGCAACAAAATATCCTATCTATTTAATATGTTATTACAACTTTCTATACGTTTTCTCAAAAGCTTTTGCGAGAACTTCAAAAGGATAAGGTATATAATTATTTCCGCACTGCAAATGCAGTTTATAGTCATAACATTGTTTTCCCAAGTGGGACTACTGTATTTAGAGGTGCTTAATCAAACTGGAACAAAAGAATCGCAAACAAATTTCACTGGAAATGTATCAGTGTATAACAGTAGCATTTCGTGAATCGGGGTGGTACGAATAATATACAAAGGCCGGCGAATAAAATTGGAAAAAAAAAACTAAACGAGTGAACACACAATGGGGGCCACAAATAATGCCCGATCTGAAAATAACCGCGGGCCATTTAATTTTATTTTTGCTTTCGTTCCTTTGTGTTTGTTTCACTTTTAGTTACGTTCGCTCCAATCACGTCGATTGCAACCTTTCGTATTAATGCTTTCCGTATTTTATTACCGATTCCGATATACCCTTTTTTACGCAGGGCCCTAAATCAAAAGGTAATCAATTAGTCGAGCCCCCAATATCGAAATACAAAAAAAAACGAGCGTAAAAAAATATAGTAATTTTACCGAGCACCGCAAATTGCGATCGCCTACGCCTTGATGAAAGGGCGTGATGATTTCATTCCGATCTTTAACCAATAAATAAAATCGCTTGTGTTTGTTATCTTTGAAACAAAACGATCGTGCCTAGTTATTTATTGTTGCAGCAAAATGTTGTTTTTGTTTTTTTTAATTAATTTTGTTTAGTCATAAACTGTAATTGAATCTTTAGACAATTGCTTCGATTTCTTCGTCTCGACTTTGAGACGCCAACGTCTGCAGGAGGATTAAACTCATTAATATAACTTCCAGATCAAAACAGAACAAAGTTTTGCTTTAACACAGCTGCTTGCATGATTGGTAAACTTTTCAGGCTATTAAATTTTTGAAATATTGTTATCAGTATATGTATAGTAATAATGAAGCCTATATGTTCTATCATTAATTAAAGGTATAATTTTCATAACAAATGCTATATATTGTAATAAAATGTACCTAATAAGTTGTATATATTGGGTTGGCAACTAGGTGATTGCGGATTTTGAACAAGACGCGCATTTCAAACATATTTTATTGTATTATTTGCCTTGAAAGAAAGGCAGTGTCAAAATAGGTTTGACAAATTTCGTTCTGGTTATTTTTCACTGAATAATGCGCAGTTCAGTTGAAGTTGATGAGACCTATATCAAGGCCACTATCGATTCAGATAGTCATAGCACAACGTATGAGATTACAGCTCAATGTATTGCAAACATGCATACAAAAAAAATTAAAATAGCTTGGCAAAAATTTGTAATTTTCCTTCTTATTTAAAATACGCAATCGCAACCAAATATATGGTCTAAAAAGTTACACAAATTAGTATAGTTTATAGTCTACGTTATATCGAAACTTGTATTTATAGCAATTAAACTTTCATGTTATGTTGTATATCATAAATAGAAAACGAAAACGGAAGGCAATCCACCCACAATTCCGTGCATTAAAAATTACTTTTAAACAATCTATTGCTATCCACAAGTAGTACGATATATTAATAAGAACTAATAAATGAAAACATAACTATTGAAACATAATTATAATTAATCGTTGTTCGAGTTCGAACAGATAATTGGTGGATCACTTTAACCGCAGATATCTTATTATTAATATCACAATACCCACGATTCGGTACACATACGTGAATACTTTCTCTCTGCTTTTATTAATGATCATTGCATTGGCAGGCTCACGTTTCCTTTTGCCGAAACGAAACTAATTACGTATTGTTTATTTATACAATTAAGAACGATAAGAAAAATAGAAATATCCGGTGGGCAGAGGCTGGATGCGAGACAAGTCGAATAACTCGACCCAATTTAAATAATTGCCCACGGCCATATATATATATATACATACATACACACATTCGAGACCGGAGGTAATGAAGGAGGAAAGAAAGATAGAAACGGATCCCTTTCTTCTTCCATTGTCTCATCTGGGGCTTTAATTTCATTAAACTCAGGATACTGACGCGGCGCAACACGTACATGCAGTAAATAACAGTTCATTAAAATTATCAACCCTTCCTTGTTTGCTTTTAATTAATCACTGGACTATCGAAAAGCCCTCCTTTTGCTCCCTGTGTTTTCCTCTCGTCCTCCCCAACACTATTAATTAATCCCTATAAAAGGCTAATGCATGGAAGGGTTCTACACTTTTTTTTTGTAACGTGTATCTGCTTTTTTTTTTCATTCACTCTTTCCATATCGGAAACGATCTGTGACTATAAATATTTCTAAAAGGAATGTAGTAAATTTATGGGGTCCGATAGAAATATTTGTTGTTGCGCTCGAACATTCAGTTTCAATCGGGCTTTCCGATAAGTTATGCAAGAGTTGTGTGTGTGTGGTTTTTTTTTTTGCTTCAATGCGAGCGTGTGGGGTATGTGGAAAGGCTATGCGACAGGCGAAGGGATGAAATTACCGAGGGCTCGTGGGCCCCCTGGGGAAATTATTTTCCCGAATTTATAGTAATTGTGACCAGGTTTTATTATCTAATACACACGTCGAGCCTCCGGACGAAAAATTGATACAGCATATTATTTTATATTAAATTTTGCCTGCAAATATTAACGTTAAATTAAATTAATGTTTTCATTAAAAAACATATTTATTTCCCCACATAAAAAACGTAACAACAATTTTAAAAGTTAATTACAAATGCAGCAACAAATCAAACAGAAGTATAGTGTAAAGGGACTGCTCAAAGCTAAGAAACTTAGTTTGAAAATTTCAAAACAAACTAAAAGTAATTTCAGCAAAATATATTTTTTTTTTAATTTGATATGTTTCCTTTATTAAGTCAAATCAAATCAGTCTGGGATAATTATGTAACAAATATGTTAGTATATACATTTACATTTATATACCTTAATTTGTAATGACTTTAGATACACTTTAATTTAAAAATCTAATAAATTGGAAATAAGGAATTAAGGATATGAAAATAAGGAATATTTTGTTTAAAACTAATATTTGGAATTTGCATGAAAATACTTTAGGATATAACTAATTCAGAAAGTTATAGAAGTATAAAATATATGTGTTCTTAATACAAAATTGGAAATTAAAGAATAAGTTTAAAAATAGTATTATAATATACAAATATTTTCTTTTTATATTAAATCGATCATGAATATAATATATTCAATTATCACTATTGTAATGGACTTATTCACCCTCAAACATGGACCGAATAAAACGATTTGTACCTTTTCGTCTCGATCTGTCAAAAGATCGTTTCACTTTCGCCGCATGCGTTCGAATGTGTAGAGACCCTTTTTTCCACCTGAATATTTGATTCCTTGCCTCATTTAACATTGATAATAGAATGGTCAGAGCTGTGAGAGTTTCGCATTTGCACACCCCAGGGAAAATGGTTTAAAGACCGGCAAAAAAGCGTCGACCAACTCAATTGAATATTTGAAAGAAACATTGTTAATCACTTTACATTCTAAATAAAATCATGGTACGAATCACTTTACGAATATTTTAATTAATTATGTCTACATTTATATTATTCATTGTTATGCGTTTTTTTTATCAGTAACTTTACAAGTACTTATGCTTAATGTGTTCATGTAGATTATGTACATACCGAAGTAATAACACAATATTTGACAAGTAAAAAGTATGTTATGAACAAACTCAATATTATAATTATTAATGTTAACAGTTTTGATAAATATATAATTATTAATATTTATGAAGTCATAATAAAAGTTAATCATAGATCATTACGCCATCTTAATTAATAATTTAAAAAAAAAATGTTTTAGGTTTCAATGCTCTCATATATATTTGTTAATATTTTGAAAGAGAAGTATTAATAATTATTTTATGTTTCAATTATTTCGTTTATATAAGATGATTACAGTACTTATATTTAAAATATTCAAAGGTAATATTTCAGCTCTGATTTATTCATATTGGCCTTTCATTAATTTTTGTACTGTATTATACTACATTGTAAATATGCTTTTATAACAAACAATGGAGGGCTTATCGTAATGTGTAGTTGAGTTTTTAAGCCATAGACTAATAACTGGTACATGTTTATCAAGTGTCAGGTACATATTGTGTTTGGAGTTGTATATATTGTTTACATTGTTAGGTAAGATATAGCTTGGTTGTAGGATGCGATGCGAGAGAATTTAATTGTTTTCCGGATGACAGAAGATCCAGTTTGAGACGTCTGGGATAAGTAGAATGAATCAAACTCAACTGGAGAAAAAAAATCTGTCTACATGTTTAGAGTTGAACATAACGATATCATTTTTGATGTAGACGTAAAGATATTGAGATAAGCGTTTAAACGTTATAGTCGCATCGGGCAGACGTATTATTATATGTGCAACTTCTTTATGTTAATGAAGGTAGGTTTGCTGTACGGCAATAAATATTAAGGTACCAATTAACCTTTGGATAAAATTATGCGCGTGTAATGTGCATACCTTCGTTTTTGCATCTTCTTCTCCATCCATAAAAAGGAGCATAAATATCGAGAGGAATTGACTTTCGTCAATAAGTAATACTTAATGTGTAAAGTCACGTTTGATGATCAGACGGTCCCGCTGCTGATTAATCATGAGCTTGTAACCTAGATTCTCACTTTGCTTTTCCAATAAATAGAATTCTGGATTCCAGCGCGAAATTGACCCTACCATAATACTATATGGATTGAATACGACGACTCTGTTGGAACGACTCTATTTACATGCGATAGTGATACCATAAACAGAAGGAGGAGGACATGCAAATGTCCGTGTCAGAATCTGTGTTGTAAATCGTTGAAGTGAAGGCTCATGATATAATTATGTTATCAATATTAAGTTCAATTCTAAATTGAATTTCAATGTTGATGGTTGCAACTTTACTGCACGTAAAACACACCTACGCAACTCTAATTTTACGACCACCGAGATCGGACGGTGTGTTTTACATTAACCATTACGTCTACCGTTTTCCGAGAAACCCACTAAACTTGTCCCTTTTTTAACGTCTCCCCCGACGACCAATTACAATCGAATCGATTTTGATTGATATTAATCAGAAAATTGCGGTCTTAATAAATACCACGAAAAGAGCAGACTGCAGCAACAGAAAAGGTAGAAGTAATAAAAAGTTCTTGGAGTTGGAGGAGGGTCGAATCACGAAACAGTTTCGTCTATAAACAACAGCTCCGTTCTCATCCTAAACAATACCAAATTAATCTTGTATTTCAATTCGGAGCCGATGCTCTCACGTGTTTCGAATTGAAACGTTTTTCGTTTTATTTTCATTATTACCTGAGTTCATGGAAATGCTAAAGCTCGTCTAGAAAGAAAAAACAAACATAATTTAAATGCAATAAACTGAGATGGATTAGTAGAAGTTAAACTGTTTAGGGTCTGTAATTAGTTAGTGTCACAAATCGTTTATTTTCTTTCTTTTTTTGGGGGCACGTACAGTGACAAAATAAATATAAATGGTCACGGTCATTTGTCTCCTCAGGACGTCAAAATATTCAGGTAGAAATTAATGATGATGAATTTATAGAGAAAAAGTGGTTTTAAAGGTGAAAGTAAAAGTATCAGGAAGTAATTTGTTTGGGATATTTGAGCTACTAAACAGTTGTTTTTAAGCACATTTTGTAATTTTAAGTAATCTGAGGAAAGTAGTTTTTATTACTTTTTTAAATGTATATGATATATGAAAGTTTCCGTATTTGTATCATTTAATCTAGCTTTAAATATAATTGGTAAAACTAAATTAAGTAATTATTTTTTTCATAATAAAAAAAATACACTTAACATAATTCATTAATTTGGTATATTTTTTGCAATTAAAGATTCAGTACAGATTTTACAGAGAAATAAATATGAAAAGAAGGTTTAAAAAACTGCATTTTGAACTGAAATAGTAATTATATTTACTTATTTAAGTCACTTTTCTTGTGAGCTAACATTAATTACGTTAATGTTAATTGCGATTTTATGTGAGAAAAGATAATTGCCTTTCAGAATATATGAGAATTGTTTAACGTTCTTCGCTACTTAAATAATTGATTACTGTTTGTAATTACCCACGTCATTCATTTATTCCACCTTAAAACTAATTGTGTCTTCTCTATATATGTATATATCATTGACAAATAACTATAAATATTTTACAAGCACTTGGAGATTGAAAGTAGTTATAAGATTTTAAAGACATTTGTATGAAAGTTACGTAATCAAATTGTTCAAAGAAAATTGTGGGAAAGCACAAAAGTCAGTATTTAAGAAATAATTTGTAATGAATCATCCTGATAGTTGAAAATCATTAAAGGGAAAAAGTAATGATAAAATTGAATCATTGCATTGAAAACATGTAATACGAAAACTTATACATATATTTATGTAACTAGGATCGTCTCCGGAAATTACTGTTTTCCTGTAATTTCCGACGTTGTTCTTGCAAATAAACGATCGATTAAATCTCTCTAATTGCTAGAACATGCGCCCAATATTTCAGAAGTATTGAATTATGGCTGAAATTAGTAAGTGCTAAGTTGCTGCAGCAGCAGAAGCAACGAGTTCAGAGAAGCTGTATATCATCTTCTTTGTAGTCTTGTTCTCTGAAATTAAGAATCTTAAATCGTTGCTTTAAAGTAATAAAGTTTTATTAATAGGAATACTTTATAGGTGATTTTGAATGCCCAAGAAAATCCGGTCGATTGCAATTTTGCTCAATTAATTTAATTGTAAATTATTCGGTTTAACGATTATGCGAATCGTCGCCGTTTATCAATAAAAAAGAATGTGAGGAAGTCAGGAATGATGAGGATGGTTTTGTTATGACTATGGAATCTGTTAATAATATAGAATGCAATTAGGCCTCGGGACCACCTCCAGCAGAAAAGTTGGACTTCGTGAGATGTCGATCCGAAACGCGTCAATAATTACCATTCCATTACATCACAGGGGGGGGGATAAGGCATTAAGGCATCGAATTTCAGCCGACGTTAATTGGTCATTATTGATTTATACGGAAATACTTGAGTATTATTATTACACTCGGTGCGAATTTAATACAATTTCATATTAAATTACACCTATTCATTGCTGACGACGTCCAGTTACGACTTACGAAACCCAACAATTTCGCTATACGTGACCAAGTCCATGTACATACTGCGCACATTACGCGCTTTTTTTTTATCAAATATTGTATTTGCGGTTTTATAGTATTTTATCGTATCTAAACGGAGGTCAAGTGCGCCTTGCGAAACGATTTATTTGCTCATACTTTTATTGGTGATGTCTTGATGTTTAATAACCGTTTTTTAAATATAATTTTGCATTAACCGAAAACCGGTTTTAGATACTTATAATATTTTTTGACGTGTCACCCAAAATGTATCGCCGTGTCACCAATGACACACTTGTCATAGATTTGCCATCAATGTTAATAGTTTAGTTGCTTAACTCTTTGATACAGACAACTTACCGCCTTTTGAACATGCCTAGTGAGGTATTATTATAATTTTCTAGGAAATGTCCAGGAAAGAGGAATTATACTTTAATTTGGTTGGTATTTCAAAGGATGAATCTTGATTGGCCATACCATCCGATTTTGATTCAGTTGACGTAGTTGTCTAGAAATATACTGGGTCTAGAAATTTAGGAATTACCCAGATATTCCTAAATTCTCACTCTTCAAAGAGTTACATTTTTTTTTGCATCTATAATAAAGCTACTTTATTTTTAATTTTTTAACTCAAATTTACAAATGCAACAATAATTTATAAATTATTATTATTATTATGAAGTAGCAATACCTCGCATAGTGCGGGTAATTGGTAATTGAAACCGTTCTAATCGAAGACTTTATATTTTTTTGACATAGTAAAATTCTAAAACTTTTGGTTTTAAGTTTGTTGATATTAAATTCGAAAATTCGAGAGTAATTTAACCAAATTATCGAAAGGCATATTAGAATGAATGGTATTCGGGAAATCGAAACGTATGCGCTTGCAATAATGGAATAAATCATATTTATAATGGCGTTTAAGAACAAGCAGAATGTGCTTGCTTCTCCTCATCTCTTCTCTTCCTTTTCCTCTCCAACCGTCCTTCGCTCTCCTCCATCTTCCGTGACTCTTGCCTCGTAACTCATCATTTTTACGGACGTAAAATTACTCCGTTTGAAATGATGGCACATATAAATATTTTCTTTACGATCGTTCCATACCAGGACAATGGATAATTCTCTATCTCCTCGTGTACAACTTTTTTTTCTTCCTCTTATTCTGAATAATGATCGGAGGTAGGCCTTACGCAATACGCAGCGGCAGCTTCCAGACGGGGCGCACTTTACGACCGTGTAAATATTCGGAATGAAGACGACTCTGGAAATTATTATACCCTGTCCTTTTATAATAACTTATTATGATTATATATATATTTTTGTTATTGTTGGTGCTGTTGTTGGCTTCATTTCTTTACTTTCCTCGACTCCGAACAACTCACTGAAGAAGCTACATGTATAAGCTACTATGTGTGTTTTTGATGTTTGAGTAGCGGAAACTTGGTGTATCAGATGTGCTTTGCAGTGCAGAATTCTCGAGTTAAAACAATGTAGCCTGGAGCACCCTCATCGCACACAAAACCCTTGGCAACCTCCATCCTACTCGGCCGGCCAACCAATGCCTCTTCCACCGCGCAAATTATAAGTGCGAATAATAAGTGTGCGAGCTCTAAAAGCGAAAAGCTGTTATAAAAAATTGCACAAACCGTAACCGTAATTACAATCCACTCCGATCCTCGCAAATTGCTGCCTCCACGTCTCGGTATCATTTGCACTGCGAACAATAAACAATTTATTTTAAATACACACTTATTCGCGATGATTACATAACTCTCTCGAAAATTGTAACTGTATTAATTTAACAAACAAAAAATAAGAAATCTAAATCATCATTTCTTTACAACAGAGAAGCACAAAGTTCCAAGGATAATAAATAATAATTTAGATATAATTTTATATCTAAATTTGAGTATTTATAATTTAAATTTATATTATATTTAAAGACGAAACAAATATTTTCCAATTTGAACGATAAAGTTAATAATGGTTAGGAAAACAACAGTAACTAAATATAGTGACATTTTTGTTGTTGTACCAAATGGCGATATCTGCAAAATTTGTTTCATTGTCATTCGACTCCGATAATCAATTATTATTATACCTTATCAAGTGTTAGTTAATGAAGTGTATTGACGTCAATAGTAGATAACACATAGAAGTAAGTAATCACTTGTTAAACAAAAAACTCACAAAAATTAAACATAAACAAATTAACTTGGTTTTTGTTGCGGGAAATGTAATAAAGATATCAACGAGTAATTGCACCCAGCTTGAAAGTAAAAGCATGTAAAGTGATAAGGGAAAAGCAACAACAACCACACAAAAAAGCATAAAAAAAAGCACGAAGCAGCGGGGTTCGAATAATTTCGCAGATAAAGCGCCATCACAAATATTTGAATAAGTTAAAATGTATGTCCCACCCCCGTAGACTTTCGGAAGTTATGGGCGTGTACGGGATTACAGGATTACGCCGCCCTCAAATACAATTACATCTCGACTTTTGTGCAATGCAAACATTCTGCAAAGTAAATAGAAATTGCGCGAAACTATGTGCTATGGCTTAAAGGATTACAATTGCAAGACGTTAGAGAAAAAAAAAAGAAGATGCTCGAGTTACCTGAAACGCATGCATACGTCCGCACAAACACACGGGAGGAACAGGAAAAGCTCTTCAAAGTTTACAATTCACGAAACGTCGGAATGATAAACAGTACAAACATAAACATTCTTTTTATCTTTCGTAAAACGGAGGAACGAGGAGAATGAGCGAAAAAAATGAAATGAAGGAGAAGAGACGCACGAAAAATATGAGCAGAGGCTGCTGAAGAAGAGAGTTTCGAGAGTGAGGTGGAGCGAGAGAAAAGCATTCCTCCGTGCATATTAAATGCTCAAGTTTCAAGTTTCAAATATAATTCGCTGCGCTTGGAACGGGTTTGGAATAGTTGCAATTGTAATTGCCTTTCTGGGAAAGACAAGGACGGAAGCATGCAGATAGAGAGATATGGTTTATGCAGGAGGTTGGAAAGAACGACCACGATTCAATTAATTAACAATTAACGAAAATGTCAGGTTCCCGTTTAATTAAAGTGAGATGTAATAAAAGCAATGATGTTGCATATAGAGAATACCTGTAAAATAAATATGAATATAACACAACAATCTCATTAATTTTATAATAATAATTGTATGTATGAGAGTTACAAGTGTCCTCACGTATTCATTTAAAAAATCACTCAAATAGGATTTTAGAACATGAGATGAAGAATATATATGAATAACAATAACAGCAATATTTAAGTTTTGAAGTTTCAACAAAATAATAATCTACAATGCTATTTGAGCTATTGACCGCAGTTTTTCCTGTAGCATTGAATTCTAAAGAAAATTATCAATTACATATAAATTTAATATATTGAGAGAATAATTTAAGGAAAACCCAGTTTCCCTAATATTTCAAGAATTGCGAGTCTAGAGATAATTTGATTGTATCGTTTACTTCTTTGCCCGTATGCAGTACCAGTATTCTCGTTTATTACAAATAATGATTGATGTCTGAGACAATCCTTGTGTTATCTAATTTCATTTTATTTTTACTAGAAGATTGGATGGGATTGATGGGAGAATAATCTATCTATCTCCCAGTGCTTGGACAAACGCGATGAGTGCATGAGTAAGAGTGAGAGAGATGCGTCTCTTGCGGAATAAATTAAAGCTTTATTTGCACGCTCATAAAATGGCTTGGGGTGGTAGAGACAGAAAGGGAGGATAGCAACCCAATTTTGAAATTAACCTACGGAGATCCTATTAAATTCAGAATGAGATAATCAACGTTAGTATACATACACGTCGACGCTCTTGCACGTGTTTTGGTGTGTGTGAGTGTTTGTATGTATTACACAATACGCACAGACATACACACACACATTCGACCCGACGCTAAAACTCAACCTCTCGTGACAAATTTGATATCCCTTCGGATGCACAACTAACTCTAATTGGACCGAAAGTTGAATTTACCTTCACGGAGTTATGAGTCGTCCCGTTATTATACGGGAGTTATTCGATTTTACCACGAGCTAATTTATTGCCCGAATTACTGGGATCTCTCTCCTTCTCCTTCTCCTTATTCAAATACTGATTGCTTAATCGAAACGTTTGAACTCACTTCTGTAACCTGATGTTTATTTTATCGCGTTCATTATTCAAGTTGCTGCTGGCATTTTTTCCATTATAAATTACTACCATTGTGCAGAATTCAATATGTTGTTAAGCACTAATAAGTATAAGTATTTTTTAAATGCAACACTAGGCTATGAACTACACTTTCATGGAAATAGTAATCAACTCTTTAAACCTATCTACCATAGTACTTCAGATTTTTCAATTTCTTATGTTTCTTTAAATTATTTATTGAATTTCATTCAAAATAATTACAATTCGAACAGAAACATGAATATGTTAAGAGATTCAATTATCAATCCCTACTATACATTGTTTTAATAAGAGGTACACTTTCGTACGTCTTATACAGTGATTTTCTACTTGCATTTTGCGCTTTAGGTGCGTCTAATATATGGGAGCGTCTTATTCTTGAGGAATCAAATTGCATTACAAATTTCTTTTAACATTAACTGAATTCAATATTTCCTTCATTTTCTAGTTATATTTTCATGTTATGTTGGTTACAATATGAAATTACAAAAAGTTATGTTCATGATATTACCATTTAATAACACCAAGACTCAACTGTCCGATAATATCAGAGGGTTCTCTGCTGCAATGCATGGAGGGGTATACTAATTGCTGATCTGTTATCCAACCACAAACCCCTTTGCGTATGTTCCAATCAACCATATGAAATAGGAAAATTAGGGGACACTAGGTAATTACTAATAATTCTAATATTGTCATTACTATGAAAATACTTTAATTTTAGTTTGAACAACATTTATTAGTAGTGGTTATATAATTATAGATATCAAAAGTATTATTATGTACTTCTTAAATAAAAATAAAATATTATTTTATAATTTATTGTATAGTTTATTTATTACAATTAGTTGGAAATATGTTTAGTACAATAGTAACTAATTTGTAGATTCTATCCAGTCCAATAATTTACAATTGCAGTATCGATTAATCTTAAGATTGAATCTTCGATTGGAGAAACAATGATAGATATTTCCATTGGCAGTGAAAACATGTCGATGTCTATTAATACAACTGTAAAGAGTGCTGTACACGTCTGCAATATAAAGAAAAGCAAATAAAATCAAAGTCATCGCTTATATATATTTTTCCTCGAGTTTCTGAAGAAAATGCAAAGGACATGTGGAATTAAATAAATATTTTCATAAAATTTCGTAGACTAACATTTTTCTTGAATCGAAAACCTACACGAGGTTTTAGGATGTGGGAAAAGGGGAGAGATTGGAGACCCTTCTATATTCATCAGGGGCACCTGTGAAAATATTCCACAGGAAATTCCTACCTGGCGACCGACGTTCGGGGGCGGAGGACGAGATTTGCAAAACAAAAGCGACCATCCCATTCGTATGTGATCATATATTACAGCATCTGAAGTTGTAAAAAAAATGATTGATGGTCTATCGGAATGAATGTAATAAGTATGCAAATCGCGATTTTAGTGCATCAGAAAAGGATGTGGAAAGAATTCAAGAAGATTATTAAAAAATATATATATGAATAAATAATGTTTCGTACTGCGAAGATCAACAACAAAAAATTATTTTGATGCCAATTTCATTTTTAGTTGTGATCTGTTTTTTATTTATTTTTTTGTAAATGTTAAAAACCAAATTTTATAAATTTATAAAAATCCTATAGAAACATTGCATGAAGATTACTACAGAAAATGTTTTTGGAATTTTAAATATTTGTTCAAAAATTCCGGTTCTTAAAAACCGATAAACTTTATTACAAATAATGCAAGAAGATTATTAGAGAAAAATAAAAAAAATATGAATAAATAAGTTTCATATTGAGAAGTTATTGATGAGAAGACTATGTATGCAAATTACCTTCTTTCTAGATATTATATTTCTTAGTTTTAGTTTGTTTTTATGTAAGTGTCAAAACCGGTTTTAGAATTTTATTAATTTGTCCAAAAAAAATACCGGTTTTTAAACCCTATTGAAATAATTCGAGAAGATTATTAGTGAAGAAACAAAATAGGAATACATACGTTTCATGCTGAGAAACATTTGGTGGGAATACACCGGATGCAAATTTCACTATTAGCTTGTACAAATTATACATCTCAGTTGTGCTCTGCTTTTTGTTCGTTTCGCGTTTCCTATTTGCGTGGAAGTTTTTCGCTAAATGAAACGCATGTAATGATGAAGGTAATGGACTGTAGAATAAAACGTCCATTGGCATAGGATAGCAGTATTCAATCAACTGACACGCGATTGGAGACGAGTTGAAGGAACTTGGGGCTATACGGCCTTCATTATTGCAAAATTTAATTCAGGCTAAAATTCAATCAATCTGCGTTTTGGGGCTAGACGATGTTTCTATGTGTGTTCATTAGCATTACACACTAATAATACCGGTTTTTGGAATTAATGAAAATAACAATTTGCTAAATAGAATTTAATTAAGCCAAACAACGCGCCGGGCTTCATATATATCTGGATCGGCCTCGATAGTCGGACACAATGGATTAACTGAAATTGAAAACCGAACAACACTAGCAGCCAACAACCAATTGAGTCTTCAATATATATGTATTATGTTATTCTACTCTTTTCTTTAGCCATTCTTTCTGCTCTCTCCTCCCTATGGCACTTGTGTCGCCGTTGTTGTGATCGCCTTATCCAAAACCTAGACGGCTCTTAATTGAAGACTGATTCATATCGTGACACGAGGTATTTTATATTTAACGGCTGAACCGTATATGCCACCACATGTAAGCAGAGAAAGAAGAAAAAAAAGCGGAGTGTGTTAAAGGTCTTTATCGTTCGAAGATTTTAATTTCTCGAAGGGGAATATTAGGTATTAGATGTAATAGGGCTGCAACTGGTTTCTAGGAAAGTAAACGCTCGGAACGTCGTTTTTCACTTCAGTAAATTGGAGATGAAAAAATCTTAGAGATTAACATGTTTAGGAGAAGATGCATAAGTGATTCTGATAGGTGGTTTATTTACTGCGTGAAACGCCAGCGGGTTAGATGCAATTAAATTTGGTATATTCTCGTATTAAAACTACCTTTTTATCTGTTCTATTTCCAAAAATAATTGACTTCCATTTACGGCTTTTAAATTAAAACGAATCTATAAGAAAGACAACCCATTGTTTTAAGGTTGTTGTTTATCTGTCTAAATTGATTTTTTTATGTAACAGAACCAAAAAAATATTTTTATATGAAAATCTGGATTAATGCTTTTATGGCCAAATTGTGAACCTTATTATATATGGTACCATTATATGAAAATATCGCGTGAGTATAAATACAAAAAAAAATATACAAGATTTTATTGCTAGACATAAATACAATTATAAAAACATAACAAACTAAATGTAAATAAACGAGATACGTGCTTATTTGTTATTAATGAAAATAAATGTTTCTACTAATTGTAGTTATTTCTATAACAATTTTAAATAAATTTTACATATTCTAAAACAAATAGATTGTGTATTTATATTTATACCATAATGTCTGAATAGCTGAATGACATATTTATAATGCCATTCTTTTTAATGAGTGAATGAGAGTTCATTCAATACAAAAGTTATTCTTCAAATTAGTAAAACGAAAACACAGGAAATAAATATGATAATCAATTAAATATTCATCATTTTACTATAAATAATATAAATATTAAAAAGATTATGTAACTGAGTTACTAATTATTTTCCACATTATATTTTTAATTGCTTTGTTAAATTGATTAATAAGTTCATTAAGTTTTTGTATATATTTATCAGAATATTAGTTTTCATTTCTATTGACAACAATCTGGCTTTATTTATTATCCATTGTGATTGGAATCGACCGTTTTAATTCATTTAGTGATAAAAATAGATTGTATTGAATAGGTTGCAAAAGTTACATAAAACGTATCGATATATTACTCAAATGCCACCAGTCACCACCTGTACCCATTCCTGTTTACTATCCAATAGAATGGCACTCCAGTCAAATATAGACATTTAACAACTAGAAAGTGTCAGCGCATATGAAAAGTTTTAGAAGAATAATGTAGATTCTTGTTAAAAAAAGTATTTTATCCATGAAAGTTGTTTTACATAAAATACTCAAAATAATAAGTTTACAAAACGGCGATCGATTTATGATATGTGAAACCGTATTAATAGATATTATATAGTTAAGCAACATTTGAGTGACCGATTTTATTTTATATTTGAAAATAATAGAATAATTATTAATACTGCTAAAAAAAGAATAAAGTAGAAATATGAAAGGTAATTCAATTTAATTATACAACTATTATAGAAATAATTGTGTTGAAAAACAATTATCATACGTAAGTCATTAAATAAAAATATACAAGTTCCAAAGTCTTTCCACATACAACTGTTTTATTGAATAAAGTATTTTCAATTATGGAGATGTTTTTAATAAGCGAATAATTAAAATAACCATTTTTTTATTATTTCTCTTATATAACCAATTATGTGTGACCTTGACAGTTTTAGGTGTTTAAAGTTCTCAAGAACAGTAAAAAATAAGATTATTTTTATTAAATGTTGAAATTATAAACTATTATTTACGTCTAGCTGAACTGGAAGTTAATATAGGTCATTCATATAAAAGCGTATTGTTATCTAAGCACCATAGTTTATTACACACATTATTTTATTATAGATAAAGTAAATAATTAAAATAGTTTCTATATAATACAAATGATAATCTTCATTGTTGGATGATTAATTAAACTGTAAATTGTCAAACTGGATGACATGGCGAGTATTTACATTGTCTCACATTGTAATTACTTGTATAAGTTACAAAGTACATTTATTTGAAAGCTTGTACAAGTACTTGTGGCATCATATATGTAAATATAGTTACTTATACCATTTGAGTGGTAAATATATTCTATGGAGTAGGGCAGACCAGTATTACGTAATTTAACACTAAAAATATCTTAATGTATTTCTTTATTTATTTACAATATGAATGAAAATGATAAATTTTTAATATGAAAACATTAATATAAATTATATTATATTTGATTTATTTCATTACATATATTACATTGTCAAATATTATTAGTTTTTCTCGGGGAATGAAAGTTGAAATAATCGGAGCACCAGATAATTCTGTTTTTGATCAAATTTAGGTTATCTCGGTTTCTTATCCAATTAAGGATTCAAAATATAAAATATGATAGGTATTTCACAAAAAGTGTGAGACGAACAAACCAGACCAAAGACATTTTAGTTGTTGGTCCAATTTAGGTTAGTCCTTTAGATAATTCTGTTAATTAGCCAATTAAGTTATTCATTTGGAAAAAGCGAAAAGCTGGAATGTCCTGTGCCTATCTCTCATGGTAATCGGATACTGCGAGGAGTTGGTAAGATGTGATTTTAATGCTATCATTTACACGAGAATTTCGTATACACCATCCTTTTTTCACACTCCACTGTCCGCTGTTTGGTTTTCTGGGTCCGAAAGGCGAGATATGGAAAGCAGATTGTCCGGGCTGTCCGCGTGTAATCGATAAGGCCTAAAACATAAAAATTGATCGTTATGTGAATTTAAAACTGAGTTGTGTGCAAGAGGAGTCGGCGAAGAGAGAGCCTAATCTGAAGTCCCCGGAGGCCTCTTCTGATGCTTTTTCTACCTAAGGCCCGTCCGACGACCTTCCGAGGATACGGTTTAGTTACCTTATCCAGTCGGCAGGAGTTCAATCCTCTCTCGCTCGTTTTCGCTCTCTCCCTCTACTCCACGGCCGGCGAGTTGCTCGGCCGAGTCAGCCTACTCTGATCCTCCGGTTAGTTCGCTACCACCAGCCGCCATACTTGGATCGTCTGTACACGTGTACAACGGAGACGCATACTATACCATACTCTACTCTCTCCTTCGTACAGTCGTCGCATAAATAAAAGGAGCAAAAAGGAAGAGAAAATAATAAAATAAAACGCGCGTACTACTATCAACTCGTGGGTGCTTGTGGGTGTTGTTTACACATATTTTGATAAAGGTTTTATCAGCCTGGATTCCATCCATCCTGTGCTGCAGATATATACCCACCAGTGATTTTTGTTTACCAGCTTCAGTTATACACTAAATAATGATTTAGCGAAGTGCTTTTCAGTGACTTGGGATAAAAAGAGAAAAAGTCCAGTGATTGATCTGCAGATACTTCGAAAATTTGTTTAAACTAACTGTGTTCTTGTTTGTGGTGCTCGAATGGTGCTTTTAGCCAAGCATGGTTAGTATATTATACATATCTACGTGCATTTATTTATTGGTAGTACTTTGAAACCCGCATGACCGCACTTTTTCGAATCATGTATACACATTAAATCATTACATCGAGTTAAATATAATTGTACATTACACACAAAATATCCAAGTAAGCGAAACGTGCAGACAGGAAGTGGAATTATTTAATTACAACTCGTTGGCAGTTTCTTCTGCTTCGTCCTCAGATGCGTTATTATATATACAGTTTTCTACTAACATTTCAACAATAGCATTTTATTCACGATTGCAACTGTTGCTAAAGGCTATCAAATACAGCCTGATGGTTTCTTTTTAATCGCTCGCCTAGTTCTGTACGCGTCTTGTAAATGTTTGTTCCTGTCACAAACTACATGTTCAACCTACGTTTTCATACTTCAGCATTTATGACTTTTTGCGAATTATGTTATATTTCAGAAACATGGATATAGAACCACGCCACATTAAATTGAAGATATGCATACAAATCATAAGAAACCTATTCAATATAATACAATTTGATTTATAATTACATTTTGATTGTATATAAATTTAAAGTTAACACATTGTATTTAAAATCTATGCAAATCATTGAATATATTCTTAGTTTGAAGCTTTATATATACTCTCATCAAATAACATGTATTATCAAATAAATGCAATATAAGCAATATTTATACTAACAATTGATCAGAATACATGTTCTAGAATATAATTCCATTGATTTTACGTATTGTATATTAACTTCATGTATCGTAGAGTAGTCATATCTAACATTTTTAATTATATTTTATTGATTTTGTTATCTGGCTTATTTTATCTTATATCGTTGGAGTAATATAGTTTGCTGTTATTAATAAATATAATTTTCATAAACTACAATTTTTCATTCATATTCATTGTGCATAATATTTATTCACATTTTACATTTGCACCTTGAGTGAAATTATAAAGATAGTCAGAATACCGGATTTCTTTGCGAAAGTAGCATTAAGGTATTCTGGTTTAAATACTATAATTGCTGCAAACGTTCCACAGGAGTGTTGGGTTACGGAACTACCCTTTTCCTGTGGTAAACATTTGTTCGAGTTTTTGTATAATATTTTGGAAAGGAGGGCAGAATAAAAAAACGGTTGAATGGATAGAATTGTAACGTACTGGGGTGTTCGTGCAGATGTTCTAGAAATACGGAGAGCGTGAAAAAAAAACTACTCGCTTCCTCATTCCCACAAACAGGAAAAGCTTTCAAATAAATACGAAAAAAATGGGAGATACAAATGGGACGCGTTTCATAATTTCTTCTTCTTTCACTTCGCACGTTCATGCTTCAAAACGGTTTACCTTTGATTCAGATTAGACTTTAAACAGAATAAATATCTAATATTTATTCAGGTTGCGTTCCGATAGAGACGTTTCTATTCAAATAGATTCTAATCTTTCAGTGGAAAAAAAAAGGAAATCATAATAAGAATAAATAAAAAAATCGAAGAAAAGTACATTTATCATATCGACTTAACTTATGGTTACATGGATGTGATTGATTGACACGCATATCATGGATTATTTCTTTAATAAACATGCATTCGAAGAAGTATGTTATAATTGAATTTAGATAATTTTACAAATAATAAAATCTCGCGTTAATTGAATTTCGATTATTGATGATGGTTTTAGGCTAATGGTCTTTAGTTCAATCGCGTATGCAGAGAGCTTGTTTTGAATATGTAAATTGGATGCAACGTAAATACCGGGAGAAGACGCAGGGAGCACCTCTTAATCTTAGAATGATTGGAACATATTGGATATCGCATTAGGAATTCGGTAATCTTTTATTGGTCGATGGGAACAGGATGTTCGGATAACATATTTGTAACTATTCGTCGAACAAATCGTTTCCTTTTTAACTTTCCCGTTTCAGATTAAAAACGATGGCCTAGAATCGAATTGTGTGATGTGTCGTCTCCACATTTATTTATAAAAATTTCTATTTACTTTATTTCTCTCATTAAATATTCATGAATCTTATATTTGCAATTTAATTCTTCCAAATACATTTTTTAGAGGAAAGTTTTTGTATGTCTAGTTAAACTTCAAATTGAGCAGTTTGAGATGTTTATACCAGGGTGTAAAGTTTTTTTATATAGGGTAGAAATACTACTTAAAAATAAACGCTGCAGGTAATAAACAGATACTGCCGTAGCTCATGCAACTGGGATTATATAACACCAAATAAACATATTCCTTGGAATTTATCATCGATGCATTTAAATAAAACATAAACGATTTTTATGTGAGTGAATCTTATTAAAATAATGGTCAATAAATTTGGATGGGTCCGACGTGTTGACGATAAAGGTGAATCTCTAGAGTTTCCAAATATTATTAATACGGATTCCTTGTTATACTTCGAACGAGGCGACGTTTCAATTCCAGTTTTGAGGCCAAGTTCTAATTTTCACAAAGGCTACATAATTGACCGACCGACTTGCTGTGTGTAGTTTGTTTTAATGGTCTGATCGGAGCTAAGTTTATGACGGTCCTCCGTGCGGCACTGTTAATTAACGATAATTGGACTCGGAAGATAAATATTTTTATTTACCGAATTTATTTAGCGAAAGTTTTCATTCTGCTCTGCTCGTAGCAATTTGTAAAATCTCTCTTCTTTTGGATAATTAGGTTTCGGCAATAACAATAGGTAAATGTAATAAGTTTAGAGGCGAGATCCAAAAACCCATTATAGATAAAAGGCGCACACGTGAATGAAAATCACATTGTAAAAGCGAATAAATCCATGTGTATATGAAGAGGACGAGATCGACTTTGACTTGAACAGTTATAATCTTATAATGCATTTTAAATACCTTCTTAGTAAGTGTGTCGTGAGAATATCGCATCTATATTATTATGGATTTTTGTAGATTTAATGGATATCCGCGCGAAACGAAAATAATATAAATTGATGACAAGTTGAAAAGTTTAATTACTGAATGTTTGTTTATATTACCATTCGCTTGTCGGGTGATTATAACTCTGAAAACATAATATTTACATGTTATCTCATATTTTTTTCTCTCCGCCTTCGTTCCGTTAGTCAACGAGTGATAACCTTTTCTGGTTGATATCTCCGCTCTCTCTGGATTGCGTCTTTCGAGAACGCTCACGTAATTCTCGCTTATTGTAAACAAATATTTGGAATCGGGGCCGAAAAGTATGGTGCGTACTTATTATGACTTGTTTGGTCCTCCTCCTTTTGTGGGAATCGGGAAGCCACGCTAACATCTGTACAAACATTGAAAGATTGTTTACATATCTACACTTTTTACGATTAATAAAAATTAAAGCCATCAACCCCGGATCGAAACATCATCCTCATCCTCCGTTCTAGTGTTGGTACATCTCTGTTCTGTGGCGCAACTAGGGGGTATTCATTTAAATTTCAAATCCTCTAATAGATTCGTAAATGATTTGGTGTATGTTGAGGGCATTAGAAATTTAGATTATGCTAATACGCAGGGCACACCGAATAAATCCTAGAGACGCGCGCTCCAGACCCGTGTTCTTATGACAATAAAAATGGATATGGCTCCACGCGGATTAACATAAATATACAACGTGGTTACGTAACACGAGCAATGACGCGCACCTATGGTGAGTGCGAGAGAATTATGGCACGGAGGAAGTTACTTTCGTTCGTCGTTGCGTAATCATGCAACAGGACGAATGCTGTGTGAGAGGAATGAAACTGCGATCGACGGGGAGAAAAATATAGAATGCGCGGGATCAACGTAACATTCGATTCACTTTCTAAGTCAAGGTTGAAGTGCAGTTCCCATTCACTGAATAAACAATAGAACTAGTTTGTTATTATTATATTTTTTTAGCAAACAACTTTGCATTGCTAAAAAATAATTGCAATTACGATAATCCTCTTTTTGCTGACACGATTTTGAAGTTATCGTATATTCGTTCCAGGAAAGGTCGCATAGTTATCGCTAAATAACAATTGTCTATAACAGCTATGGAACAGATACCTGTATTGCTTATATAAACAAGTTACTAAAGACGAGTAGCGACATCCATTGCTTAAATAAGGTAACTAGGAGTTAGTAACGCTGTTCGTTTGTTTTAAAGTCATAGCTAGATAGCTATCAAAGTTAAGCAATTTATTTTTAATATCAAATTTGATAAATGTCAACCTTGATGTATTTTTAGTGTTGCTAATTGGTGCAAATCCTTGAATATTTAATTTTCAACGAAGCGCGACGGAATGATTCTCTACAGGTGTGAAAAAGTAATTTCCGGATTTAGGACACATAAATAAAACATATGATATTACAATTATATGTTACAACGAGTAAAGTTTGAGAAATGGTATATTGTTTAATGAATATTTTAATAGTACTTATTACGAAGTTACTATCACGAAGACATTCATTTTTAAATTTTATTATAGTTTAACGAAATAAGTTATAAATTATTCCGTTTTTAATAATTGTACAAACATTTTTCCATTTTGTAAGGAACTTTCGAATTATAATTTAATGAATAATATGTATCATTTAAATATAACTTGGTTCTTCTTCTAAGTTAACATTAATCTACTAGTGAAGTTTTTGAAATGTGGTCATAGACAAGTGCTTTATTTGATGTAGTATCGAGTTATTAATATGAAAATTGGTAATGCAAATTCGTTTTATGTTTGGTACGTGCATGGAAACTGTTTAATATTTATCATCCTTTTGGGTGGCAATTAAGGAATCAAATTACCATTTAATAATTCACTGCTGTGTTTGCGTTATGTTTCTTTCCTTCTCTCACCTAAGCCATCTACTCTTCGGCTCAATTGCTAGGACTTTTTAAAGATGCACTTTCAACATTACACATACAGAAGAGGACTATTGTTTGTAAATGCATTTAAATTTTATTTTATATGTTAATTCAGTTTCTGGTCGCTCTCTGCGCTGACTGAATATCAAATTCGTCATATGCACGAATTCTGAATTTACTCTGAGAAAACCTTCAGAAAAACAAACCGCCGTCGCAGTTACGTAATCACGTACAAATTGGATGTCTTCCAGATGGACCCTCGACAAATTTGAATATGTCTTTAAACGCTCTCTCTTTTTCTTTCGTACATTTTCTCAACTTATGTTCCTCTTTGAGTTTTTTTAAAGCAATTCCACCCTCTCCGGTTTTCTTTCTCAGTTTTTATTGCCCGAACTTCGCGTCAATGATAAAGTGCGTGCAGCTCTGAAGCTGTTAAGATTAAAGAAGCAATTAATACTTTCGAAATTTATCTTTATTATTTCAGCGTTTATCTTGAAAACTAACCGGAATTACTCTCCGGCATTTTATTCTAATAAAGATCTTTCTTCAGCATATAAACTCAGCGCTCGAGAAGAATATCGAATAATATACATTGAAACGTCCGTAAGGAATCCTTGAGATATTGGTTGAATGATTTATCGTTCCTTCGCCTCTTGTCTGCCTGTGTTTAGATAAAGATGGTTTAATTTATTGACAAAACGACTGATATTAAATATGTATGTTTACAATTTTCCCGTTTCTGTTTTTTATTTATATTCCGCGAATAATGTGATTCGAAAGCCTTGACTTCTCCGTTCCTCCCAGATGACGTAACGATCAGACGACTGCCAAATTTCGTTCATTCTTTTTCTCTCTCTATTCTGTGAGATTTATCTTGAGAAATTTCCGGTTGAAAATCTGTTTCTTTTCCCGAACCAATCAAAAACCATAAATATGGGTTGTAAAAATTTTGCCTTGTCTCTTCTTGGAGAAGACGGTTTTATGCAACAGAGGATATTTATTTTATGACAGGCGGATAAAGAGGAACGAGCAGCGAGAAACCGGGCTTACAGAAGAGATACAGCTTTTTGGTCGGCTGAGTCATTTTCGGTATTTCCAGTTTTCGTTATTTATGGATCTGCTAACGAAATTACAAGACGGCATGTGTTATGCAACGCGCGTTTGCGGATGCCATTGAATAGGTTGTTTTAGCAAGAATTTCATGCAACTAATACAAATTTATTTAAATACATATTGAATATATTATAAGATAAGATATAGAATATATTTCTAATATACTTATATTTACTGAATTTATTGATTATGTAATGATTACATTAACATATTAATGATATATAAATTAGTTTGTTATTGAAAATAAAAATAATTATTGAAACTAATTCGAAATTTTTATTACAATTAAGAAATGGCATAAAATTAAATAGAAAGGGCGAAAAGACAATTTATGACCAATAAATATGTTAAAATAAAATCAAAACTAAGTAGAAGGAAACGTTTATGTAATACATATAATTAAAGACATTAGTAATACGTGTATGTATGAAATGTTGTAACGTTGATTTGAGTAAAACAATCTTTGCTGTAATTATGACAGTGTTATAAATCATGAAATAAATGTCAGAAGTGCAAATATGTATTATAGCATTATATATTAAGCTAAACAAATTTGATATAATTATTTATATTTTAATTGACTTAACGATTACAATTTGATTACAATGTTTGATTTGTTATTTTGTATATGTAAATTGAATAGTATTTATAAACAAATATTTATTTGTATATATTTTGAAGCAAAAGCTGTATTTATGAAAGTGAAGAAACGATCTTTATATTACGAGGAAAAGGCACGGTGATAAAACAAGGAGAAACATGCAAACAAAAAAAATGTAATTTGATGAGATGTGTATGGCATTCGGAGAATCTTTTTATGGCGAATTATGATTATATGCTGGAATATGTAATATGGCTGTAGGTAATGCTCGAGGAATCCGTGTGGTTTTCGGGCTTAAAGGAGGGATTGAAGATGCCTAGAGACGCCCAGGAGACGCCGTTGCCATAACGACTTGTCAGACGGTGGCGCTCCTCTCCCGGGGGATCTTTTATGGGGCTGAGATTTGAGCGAATATACATTTCGCATGCACGATGACATATTACATGTACTAAACTGCCCTCCAAATGTCCAAACCGCATCTGCATACGCATAATCTTTTGATCTCGCTTTCTGGATGATGTTGATTATGAAGGACAGGCAAACAACAAGAAATAACAGCTATAAGAAAAAATTGCACTTCACAAAAAGCACTTATTTTTGTAATCGTGATGTGAATCTGCATTTGCCCATCAACTGTAATTTCAATCCTGACGAAATCCTAACAATTTTAATGATCTGCGCGTTATAGATCGTTTGTTAAATTTAATTAATATTTTCAATAGGATTTTCGTAACTTTGATTTTCTTTTTTTTTTTCAAACGCGCTCTTCTTTGAAACGAGATAAAAGGAAAGTTTCCGTTTGCCTTGAGTGTATGTAAAAGTAATATGTAGCAATACACTGTACGAGTTTTATTTTAACTCGATGTTTGCTCTACAAGTAAAAATAAAATAAATAAATACATAGAAAAAAACGCGAGCAAATACACGCCGCGCGTTGTTTGTGTAACAGTTTGAAGAAATTAGCGTGCGCCTTGCGTAACTCGGCTTTGTGTCCACTTAACGAGAAGATTTCGTTTCGGTTTTTATCGTGTTCCCAATAATTCAATTATTCCTGGGGAAATTGCATCGCGAAGACCGTGTGTAATAAAATGATTGCGAGGTGAGCGTAATTTACATTTGGCTTCTTTCCTTAACATGCTTTGCTCACCGTTGCTCTAAGCCTTGCATTGTTCTCTTTCGGTTCACAGAAGGCAAGGACTCCGAGTTTTATTGTTCCACCAGCATTTCGTTTTATTTCTACAAACAAACGCAACGAACTGCGTACTTCTCTCTGCTTCATTATACAGCCTTGCTGATTATACAGTTTAAGTGCAATAGTTTAGTTACGTGTCCTTTTATACACCGTGGATAAAAAGTTGAAAAATCTTATAATTAACTTATATCTCTTGCGTTAATTATTTTGGAAATGTTGTTTTTTCTTAGTTATTTATTTACGTATTTCCTTTTCATTTCTACTCAAATATCGATACAATTGCACTATTTACTTATGGTTAAGGAAAACCTACTCAAAATCATCTTAGGTATTTAGTATTGATTTTCATATTTCTGGTGGACTTCGAGGCATCAACCCTCAATTTTGGTTAATCTTTTATTTACTCTTAAGTCCCTGATCTCCCTTTTCCATATACGAAGCCTTGCACACAGCTCAGCCCCCTTCGAAATAATAATGAGAACGGCCCTAACGGAACTTAACCACTAGCCCTAGCATTATTTACCCTCTCACAATTGCCTACTTTAGTTCAAAACCCTCGTTCCACCGAATTATCGTTGGTTATATTATAGGCTAGAAATTAGTTTTTTTTTGTGCTTCTTTTTCTCCAAGCCCATTTTTTATAAAGGCTAATATGAAGTAGAATGTACAAAACACTATTTTTAAATTTCATCCACAGTTGAGAAACCTGAGTTCAAATTGTTTGTGTTTCTCAATGAAAAAATAACAAACGGTGTTTAATGAAGGATAAAATACTTTGCGACATCGTTGACATTATCTGCTCTGTATGTATTCTATTATCTGTGAAAGTTCCATGATGATAAAGTAACCTTTTTAATATGTACAGTACGGAGATAAGGGAGTTTGCGAACGTTTATTACTTATTGAGGGACAGGCCGGAGTTTTGGTGAGTTTTGAAAAACACCTGGGGTAGATTACATTATCGAAGAGTCGAGGGAGGATATGAATTTTTGATTAGAAATTAGGGCGAGGCGCTGCTATTGATGAAAGCATTGTGTACGAAAGCGAAACACGAGGCTGCGCGCAACTAATGGAATCTCTGGATGGGAGCAATTGTACTCTACCGAAATAAAGAAAATTGTAATCAGGTGGGATGTGAATAATGGAGGAGGCAATTCCGTACAATGTTTGTCTTGGGTTGCATACATGTAGGAAAGTTTTAATTAGTGCAGACTCCGGAGGGATGGAGACATGCAACTATAATTTTAATGATTTCTGCAAAAAAAAAAAAGACTGAAAACTCAAGTCCTAGTTTCTGAATTATGCAACGAGACTGCTGTTTTTTTTGTTCTTCTCTCGCTGTTCGCGACTTTTTCCTTCCTCCTTCACCTTCTCCCTCGACTCGATGCATTAGCGCGGGTAATTCAATTATACCGTAGCACACAGTTTCAAGCTAAATATAATTACCCACGAGGTTTATTCAATTTGCATTTATTAATACGACTCTTCTTCGGCGAAGGCGTTCAGGAAGTTGGGAGGAGACATATGTCCTCTTATCCTCATGGTCCGATTCATTCACCATGAGGGCGGTTTACGCACGGCACATCTGCCACTAACGACATCTGTTTTTATGAAATTTGACGTGTGTATTTATATTTGCATCGCAGACATGTGGCCACAATATACCACTTCCACAATATTATTTTTGTGTCGGGGAAAACTTTTTCCCATCAAACTGCGAATGCAAACAAACAGAAACGCACCGCAAGGCCCGCATCGATCCGTAGAGAGCGCGTTTCAAATTTTACCCACCTAAAGCGTTTACAGTTTGAATTACAAAAAAAAATGAACTAAAACGAGTGCCGTGCAGGGATTCCCCCTCCCGAATCCAATTTGGTAATAATGTTCAATTTGCAGCCCCGACGGAGAGGGCCACTTGACAAGCCGCGGGCCCAATAAGTCCTGGGCGTTACAGTCATCAACTCCCAAATTGGCCCATTCGGCGATTTGCACCTCTCAATCAACTTGAAAATCTCCAATCTCCCTGACATCATCATCGGCCTCACCATAATCATCATCATGCAGTCGTGCTCGCCTTGCCGATTGAATCAACCGATGCAATTACACACGATTCTCTTATTGAATTCATAGATTATATCATGCGCTAATTTTAATACATGAACTCATACAAACGTTTATCGCAACACCCGCACGTGTAATACGAACATCCATTTGATTTTCCCCTCAAAAAATGTGTATTCATAAACAAAAGCATGAAATTAATCTATTCATCAGGACCTTTGATCTACGTTGCCCGAGGAACCCATGCACGGGAAATTTGCGAAATTTTAATTTGTGAACTTTGATCTTGAGCCAAGTGGGATTGGGATCTGTTGAAACGCAGATGAAATTAATGTATACATTCGTAGCGAGATATCGAAAATTATTACACAATGCTGCTTACTCGGAGCAATCTAGCTTTAATTATTTGTTAATTAACTTTTAAGTGATGAATAAGGGATCACACGAGCCCTTGAAACCGTCGGCTCTTTGTAGCGGTTTGCGCGAAATTTGGTCTTTGTGTATAAATCTGCTCTCCGGATTAAGGGTCATACATTTACACACATGCACGTATATATATCCAAACCCCCCAAAGTGCGAATGTAGGTGTACGAAATGCAAATTGGATATCGTGAATTATGATCATCCGTGATTGCGTGGGCGGCCTTCGCGAGATGGACTCGCTGAAAGAAAAATAATAACATTTGCATTCAAATTATATTTCGTTAGGATGTTTCTTTGATGTTGCGTCTGCTTTCTCTGTTTCGGTGTGCGCGTGGGGTGAGTTCTCACTGGTTGTCGTGAAGGGCACAGAAGAAGTTTCACTTTGTGGATCTGAATTGATCGTTATCGGTGAAGGTCTAGAAAGGGAAAGGGAGTTTTGTTTATAAGTCATTTACCTTTGGATCCTTATAAGATTAAAGTTCGCTAATGGAAACGCACCGTAGTCGTAACTTAAATGAAAAGATAGACGAAGCCCAAATCCGCGAAATAATCCCTGATCTCGGAGATTCAGCTCCCTCCGTTTTCGTCGACCCATCCTACGACGGAACTTGAGGGTGGAAAGTAGCTAGCAACAACGTTTGGGGTGGGTGGAAAAAGGGAGGGTACGTAAACCAAGACCTCGGTCTGCTCTTGACAGCTACTCTCTCTCGTTACGTCGCTTGTTACGAATGCTAGAGATATTTCATATATATATTCCACGTTTTCTTTTTTTCACCCTATCTCGACCCTCTTCCCACAACAAACAGAAATTTGTGTTTCTTCCTCATGGGAGGGGGATTAAATTGACTGTTGCATATGCGTGTATACAGACAGTGTCGTCGTTATCGTCCAGGGCTTTTGCTCCTCCTAATGGACTCGTTATGTGTAATCATCATAAAAATCCATCAAAAGACGAAGGAGCGAAAAACTTCACGAAAATAAATAGTCCGCTATCAATCCAATCCTAAGCCGTTCGGAAGATTCAAATTACACTTTTTTCTTCTTCCTCTTTCCCATGTCGACTTTATACAGACATACTCATTCTTCAAATGGAATCTGCTTGAGGATTGAAATTATATGCTAGACATTCCATTTACTGATGACAGTCTAATGTATTTTTTTCATAGCAACGTCTTTTTTTATGTATATTATAGATAAAGAGTATACATTAGTATTCTGAAGAATACTCAAGTCATTATGTACAATGCCTAGTGGTTATATGAAATTTTGTGAAACGTGGAATGTTGTTACAAATAAAACTATCTACAATTACACAGAACATCTACGCGTATCGAGAGTCAACTTATATATATTAGGTAGAAATATGTGTGCTTCTCGTATTCTTAGTTAAATTCTATTGTGACGAATCGGAAAGGAAGAATGGAACATCTGATGATTCTCGCTGAATGGATATTTAAATTTTGTGACCGTTTCAAATGTTTCGGTGGCACATCTGTTGGGGAAGGAAGCCTATTGATTGTGTGCTTTTTTCTTTATTCCTTTGGATTTGGGTTTGGGAAAAAAAGATGTTGCGTGTTTATTTGTATAAAGGCAACGTGAAGCGTAGTCCTAATGTGCAGATCCATTAAGTGGGAGTCCAATTTGGTTCTTCGAGCTTGGCTAATGCCTTTGATGTATGTTGTATTTTTTTACTTCGCCGCGCTGATGGGTGGCTTCCCATAATCCTATTGCGTGAGGATATTATGTCCTGGGTGTATATTAAGAGAGAACGTTACGTGCATCAATTGCCAATTTTGAGGGTGGAAGAAGCCGAAGAAGAAGGCGATGACGACGATGGAGGCGCGGGTGGTGTCGCGTAGGCAGGAATATTGACTGAAGCATACATGCCTACTCCTCCTACGCTACCTAAGAACGTGACGGGGTTGGGTTTGGTTATTGATATTCTTGGCAACTCACTCCGACCAACATCAACAATTTTCGTTTCGTTTGCCAATTATTGCACGGGCACCGACTTGTCTGGTCGAAAGTTGCGGGACCTCTAAATGTAAATGCAAACATTAAGAGTACAAGGTAACAGCAACAATTTCGTTCGTTAGTATATTTCTATATATACATATAAATAAGCAGCGATAATGGATTTCCAATTTAAAGCTGATTGTATATGCGTCTAGACTGGATTAAAACTTCTCTGCACCGTAAAAATAAAGGCTTTTAATGACCCACACAACGCATCGATTGGGAAAAGCCTGCTCACGCCTCCTCTTTCTGAATATAACAGTATAATTTACACAACATCATTTTGTAATTTCGTTCCTTGACTTTGTTGCTTTTTCGTCTCCTACTTATTTCTCGCCGCTCTCACATACATCTTTTTGTTTCTTGAGCTTTCTTTCTCCGTCACACTCTTCAGCCGTTCAACACGGTTCGTCGGTTAACTGTTGTGTGTTTTGAAGTGACCCATATTTATGCACGCCATATACACATCAATACTTCCACACCTATGCAACAACTCATTATCGTCCTTTTATATTAAAACGAAAATCAACAAGCAACTACCCATCCTTGTGCAGCTCGCACAAGGCGAGAGACTTGCCACACCCCAAGAGCTTTTATAACAGCAACAACAACAGCCCGCACTGTTTTAAAGCCGCTATCGCTTAATTGTTCTCCTACGTCTATAAATTTCAGAGAGAAAAAACCTATTTCATACTTGTCTCTCTGCTTACCGATAATGGAAAGAATGTTGAAACACTCCTAGGTTTCGTATACATAAATACGCGCTCGATTTCTATATAAAAACATACCGACTTCAATCAATAAATCTTCCGGCACGTTTACTATCAATTGAGTGGCGTTACATATATTCTTCTTCCTAAAACCACTTCAAATTAAATTACATTAGATAGCTATGTTATTAGTAAGATTTATTTTAAACATGTGTTAATTTTATTCGTTGCTATTTGCAATAAATTGACATTGATCATATATAATTATATCACAAGTACTAATATGTATTTAACGACATGAGTTGTGTAAACTTAACGTTTCATATTCAATTACCGTCATTTTATTTTATAGGAATATTTTAAATTACGTTCAATGAATTAAATTTAGAAATATTATACAACGTTAATAAATATCGAATTTTTTCTTTGTTCGAAAAAATGTTGTTAAAAAAAATAATGTAGTAAAAATGTTGTGGGTTCATCGTTAAATTTTCATGGAAACATATTTGGGCGATGAAATGCGGGCGTTGAGGGGTGGCATATTGTAATGGAAATTGATAGAGAGAATGTCGTTTATCTTATATTTCCTCGGGCAATATATTCTAAATCACGGTGTGCGCAGTTCATGCATAAAAAAGTGTGGGGAGAAGAACCTGTGCTGCTCCGGTGGTTATAAAAGAAGAAGAAGGAAAAAAAGAAGTGAACGAACTACCCTTATTATACTACATCCGACCCGCTCTTTCGCCCCTCTGTCGAGAACGAACCCACTTTGACACAAAATATCCTGGAGCTGTAAAACCGCCGGATATTTTATTCATGTTTTTCGCACAATAACAAGGTGAGAGCTGCTAGGAATCTATATGCACATAGCCGCACGACATTTGTATTCGACTACTTGCCCGGTTTTTAATTTACCTCTTCCCTGCTTTTATTCTCCTTCTGTCTTTTTGTGCGGGGAGAATACACGAGTCGCGCAGTTTAAAGGCAGCTTGCGAAAATATTCCCTCTACATATTTTTTTCCTTTTGAAGTCACTGCCTTCGAGAAAAATCCAATCAAGGTGAGCCTTAAAGGGTAGGAGGAGGGTGGTCGGCAGTATAGTTTCCTTTTGATCATTCGACACACCGGGCGAGAAAGCCCTTGCGACTGAAGAACAGCGAAAAAATGTGAGAGATGCCTGAGATGGAGAAACAGAGGAAATATTGATTCCTGTTAGGGGAAGAACCCAAAACCATGCGGCGGCAGATGGTGTGAAAACTAAGTCGTTCGAGTTCCCCTTACGTCGCAAGAATAAAGCATACCCGGCACCTCCACCAGACTAATTAAAAACGAAACCTGTGTGTTCACAAGGGCGAAAATGATAGAAAATAACAATAATTTTGTCCCCCAATTCAGAAAATGAGGAAGGGCAGAAAGAAGAACTCGTGAATGAGGAGAATAAGAAAAAAAAGCAGTTGTAATTCATCAATGTTCCGTTCCACTCCTGTCGCATTTACATCGTGTATTGTTTTAGGAAAATTAATAAACGTCGCTGCCACTTTCCGCTGCATGCGAACTTCTAATTAAAAGTTACATCAACCGACATTGACATTAGCGCTTTAATTCTACCATTTTTCGCATTTATCAAGCGAAACAATTCAATTTTTGTTGAAAAGTACACAAGTAGGGGGAACGCGAAAAACGTGCTGCTGCAATTATTTCCGACATCCAATACCCGTGTGTTAATTAGTTTCAAGTGTCTACGAATATCCGTTTGTTCAAGTTGCCAAAATACAAACACACTCACGTTGGATACATTCAGCGTTTTCCAGATTTAATCATTTCCGCGTGGAATAATGTCTCTTGTTTTGTGCTTTGCTTCAGTTGTAATTAACTCTTTCGGATTTCGTAACATCGTTAACGTTCTATTTTTACTCACCCTTATTGCGTTTTCTCCTAGATAATGGAGCTGTAAACTTTTACTGTATCTCTGCGAGTTAAAAAGCGATTGTGTTTACATTGTTTGCTTTTTTGTTTGTTGCAGGTAAGTTTATAAATCGATGATGGAAGGCAAAAAGCAGGAGGCTGCAAGTAGTGAGGAATCAAAATATTTGCCTTATTAATTGCAATATCTCGACGGAAAAGAGGGATGAGTTCCTCTCATCGAGTTATTTCCTTGGGTGAAAGTGGTAGTAAAAGTTGAATTCTTCCCGTAAATTGAAGGGAATACGAATGAGGAAGGATAACCTTTTCCAAATATATATATATATTTATTCATCAAAAAAGTTTTCTCCCTTTTTCTTTATTCGCATCCCTCGCGAGGGTTACGCGCCACGTTTGCCTGCTCAGATTGGAAATTTAATATAAAATTGTCCCGGATCTATGGTGGTAGGGGCGGTTTGGCCTGTTTATTAACAAGTTTCATGTGATTTATCGAATTTGTAACTTTTTCAATTTGCTTTTGAGTGATCAAATCTACTAATGCAATGAAGCGCGCTTTCGCTCTCTAACGCCTCTGCAACCATGCGATTTTAACCCTCCTAGACGAGCAGCAGAGGAGGAGATCCTTTACAACCGAAGGGGCGAGTTCTTTACGGTTATCACGTCCGACATCCCTCGTCGCTCATAATTTCCACCACGTGCCAAACCGTCGCGTCATCCGATTGATAAAATACGATCTAATTATGGGATTTCTCTGAATTTTCCCTAATGGCCAACAAAAAAAGGAGATCCACAATGGTTGTGATGAAAAAATCCTGTCTCGTCCGGGATTAATTAGGAAATGCGTATGGAAATGTACGAGGATGAGGGGTGGAGAAGGTTGTGTACAGAGAGAGTGAGAGGAACCGCCGCCCCTGGAGTGTGGGGGAGTTTCAAGTGCTGCCAGTATTTAAGAATTACGGTTCAGTGTACGTCCGCCCCGCAAAACAGTGCACTTGAAAAATAATAATAATAGGAAGAGTGCTCCTGGCGCACAGGAGAGGAACAAAAGCTCTGGTGAAATATTAAGATTAAAGGGCCTGTCGCCTACCACCGGGCTTTAATCTTCTCACCAGCCACCCCCGCAAGTGCAACCCCTCGTTCGGATGCGGAAAATTAGAAATTGAAAAATTCGCCACTGTTTTTCGTTTTTCTTTTTGCAGCTCTTCTTCTGTTATTTTCCTCCCTTCGTAATTTATGAATTACAGCGTGAAGTTTACAAGCTTAAAAACTTCACAATTCATATTCATCTTTGTTAATGCCAGTTTTTCATTTCGTCCAACTACTTATAAATCAGTATAACTTAAATAATTACTTTGACGATGTTAATCTTGATTTTACACATTTCCGGCTGACAAGAGTATGAATTCTTAAGTTAGTTGATACTCAACGTTAGGGTCATTTTTAGTTTGAGAGTATTGATATTGTAGATTTAATGTTGTGGATATATAAAGATTATTTAGCTATTATTTCACTTTCTATCTTTTTGTTATAACGTGGTTTATTAATGAATCATTTGAAAATTAGATAAAGAAAAGCAATGATTGCATCAATTTTAGAGATATGGAATATTAGTTTTTCGGATAGGAAAAATACAGACAAAGATAAAGGAAAACGAGTACTACAAATTTAAAAAGTAAGAAATAAATATAATAAATTTAATTCGTTGGCATTATATAGAACATCTTTTCTTTCAAAAATATACACTAGTATTTTCACTTTTCCAATTGTAATGAAATAAAAGTTTCATTTCAAAGAATTTTAGTTGCAATCTCAAAGGCATTAATAATTGATGACCGGATTTTTATGCGCTTTACGTGTCTCAATCGGCGATATTAGGAATCGCTCGTTGTAAAAATTTCATGTGGAAAATGAGCTTTGAGGCTGTAGTGCTTTCGAATTCGATCTTATTGTTTTTATGCTGAAGTAAACGTCGAATACTGCAGGAAGTAAAAGTGTGCCTGTGCGAGAGATAGAGAGGAAAAGTCGACAGCGGAATCAACAATTTAAGCGACTGCAGCAATTCCCGACGCCAGTAGCTTCTTGTGTAGTAGCAGCAATTTATTCCTAACATCGTAAAATCCTCCATTGGCGCACAGCAACGTGTTCACACACATACACATCACTCGCATGTGTGGATGTGTACAGCTATACATAGATACGACCTATACATATACTCGTGTAAAGAAGTGACGCTAGCCGAGATATTGACAGTTTTACATTCAATATAGAGACGTGACATACAAAGTGTATTCGGGCAGAGCAACTAATTGGCAATTTCCGATAGGCGCGTCTAATAGTTACCAGGTTATATAGGGCTACCCTAATAGGGTCACTCACCGTCGATTTTCGAAGCGGCGATTCCCAATCTTTCAGCAGCCCCACCTTTATCCATGATCGTCAAAATACATATTTGTTCTGGCATTCATAATCGATCCACCTGAAGTCCTGAAATATTCGGGAAATCCTGAGCCATCATTCCATTAACCGCAACTCGCATGCACGACAACGAACATCTGGTTTACTACCGGATATTAAATCCCAATTTATTGATCCTACCTGAAATTTGTAATACTGGCACCAGAATTTCGTGATTTTCCTGATCTTTGTTAGTACATTATTATGATATATTTAATAAACAAGCTTAACAGCAACTATAATGTTTTATTACCTTGTTTCACTATGTTTGTTCTTTACATATCATGCAGAAAATATATTTATTAACAAAGAATTTACTGTCTCTATATTGTCACATAAACCATTAATCGAAATAATGTATTCATCAAATATCTTAGTAAACTCAAAGCTTGTCGTATCCATTTACAGTCAAAAGCAGCAGTTGTCGGTAATTCGCTGACCACTATTGTACATTTATCCTGGCTATAGAACCTGACAGATCTCCTACATCTGGCGCCCGACGTAAGGCGGGGTTGTATCAAGTAACGAAAATGGATGTGTTAATATGTTCAGAAAATGCTACGCTTTGCAAATTTTATGGTATCATTTCGGTAACATTTTCAGACCACCCTTGAGTTATTTTAGTACTACTTGTGCATAATGTTTTCCTAACAGAAAGCTTGTCATAATGAAAAACCCGATCTATTTTAAACTTAATTTGCATATACAAAATTATTAAAGCAGTAGTTATTATTATGTGAAGACTTCAGATAAATTGAGAGAAAATCTTTAACAAATATAATTACTTTATAAAGAAATGAAAATGTGTATATGCCGTAGAGATCAACTGCTTCTACAGATGTAAGCGTGGTGAAGCATTCTTTCAAATCGGAAGAAACGAGATTAGATAGTTGTCGGACAATTACTTGCTACATTATGACGTGAGAAATTAAGATGCTGTTATCGCGTTTGATAGGCGTCGAACGAATGTTATGTAAGGAGAACCTTGGAAGACAATCGCAAGGTAAAGGGAAATGCGATTTTTTTTTCCATGCCGGGGAACTCTGAAATATAATTAATTATAAGTACATGCGTCTGATTATTGCGAAGATAGAGGCGTATTTATTACGCTAGGTTGCACATGGCGGCGTGGCCGGCCTTAGTTATCGCAGATGCATGGAGTATGCACGAGCCTGTCTGCTTGGAAAAGAAGTGAGCTAGATAAGGAATTGTGGAAACTCGCTCAATTTTGCACGAACAGAGCCTAAGTCTATACGCGATAGAAAGAGAGGAGTTGTGATCACGGAGAGCGAGAGGATTTCGTAAGGAAGGAACAAATAGAGTGGTGCAGTGTTGTGTTGTTCTGTGGTATGGTGTGCTGCTGCACAGGCATAGATTATCTCCTAATCGGAGTTAATAATTATTGGCCGGCATTGAATATACGAACCTGTTGTTCCTATGCGAAGAGCTGGTTATTATTTTTTGCGCAGGATTTGCATAAAATCCCCGGAGGAGAGTCGATGGACGCGCGCGCCAAGGCCAAGACCAGAAACTTGGTGAGGTTCCTCATCATCCATGTAACGATGACGAGAAAGAACATTGAAATATCAGTCTCTGGAGGGTGAAGTGAAATTGATACAGTCGTAATGCATTCGGAAATTGGCCGGATTACTTTTCCATTCTGAGCAATTTTATAGCAATCCGATGATCATCGGCGTTCGGAAGGAATCTTGAAAGGTTGGATTATCAAAATCCACGGTGCAGAAATAACTTTTCTCTTGCTTCCACATACACATAGAGCCCTACCGAATTGCTGTACTTTAGCAGAGCACGGGCGGATTACAGTTTCACATTGTGGATAAAAATAAGTTTCATTTATGGATGCTCGCGTTCTCCTGAGTTGTTTTTTCTTCTTCTTGCTTTTTGGAAGAAGAAAGCGAGTAAATAATGTGCGTATCAGTTGTTTGCTTTTGTATGGTGAAACGCGAGATAAAACTGTGTGATGCAGCGAGGAAAGCCCGAATAAACAATCTTATCACATTTATTACTCGGAAAAAAATAGAGACGAAGAGTGGTTTGACCCATAATCAGTAATATTGGGCCTCAGTACGTTCGAGTAGTTGGAAGGTGTCGTTACCAATATAATCGACATGAGTTTTTGCCCGTAAGTGGAACTGCATTCTAGCCGACTTGATACACTTTAACCCATTAAACACAGCCGAGGGGGTATCCATTTCTCCAGCTACTTCAGTAGTAATAGCGGAAATCCTAGGGGTTATATTTTAAGTCAAGTGTTACACGTATATATAGATCTTATTTATTGTGGCGGATATAAGGTTGTTTGGAGCAGACAGAGTCACTATATCATACACACATTGGTGTCGAGTGGTGTTAGTGGCAGATTTATATTTATCTCCATCGGCAAGATCGTGTTTGTCTATGATCAACGGTACCAAACCGGAAGCCGGAAAAAATCTCCTCCATCTCGCCCACATCAAGACCGGGCACCTACATTCAATTACATTATTATACAGCATACATAATAATACTTTGATGGAGCGAAAATAAATGGATTGCGTTCGGAAAGTTGTAAAAAAAAGTTAGTTTGCGAAGTGGTCTTTGCGGAAGTGCAGCTTTTTTATTGCTCCTTCCGGTGATTTGCTACGGAGGGCTTAATTAAGCGCACGTCCGCAACAGACGCGCACTCGTAAAAAAGGACCTCTTATCCAAAAATTAATTAAAATAATACAATGGAAACAAAGAAAGCAAACATCTTTTTCCTCTGCGTCTGAAGGGATTCAAAACAACCCTCCGACACAAAAAGTAAACAAATCTTTAAATGTATTTCTTTCTCTTTGTTCTAGGTAAGTGAAGCATAATTGGCAAAAGTCACCAAAAAAACACCCCCTCAGCAGAGCACCCTGTAAACAATGAAATTCCGCATGAATCGTAAGTGAAACTTCCTTTTTTTCTTCTGTTCCATTCGTATTTTGCAGTCGGTCGATATTTCGTAAATACATAAACCCGGCCGTTTACAATCCCTTTTTATTATGATGAAAAACATTGCGTGTTTATGTTATCTTCTACGCTTTTAGCCACCATCAAAAGTTTTATATTCGCGCAATGAAACTTTGTTGCTTCCCCTCAACAGGAAAATGGATTTCCCGCAGTTATTATTATTATTTCACCATCTCGATGCTGTACAGTTTGCATTCGGTTTGACACAATGGGCCGGAAATCGGGATGGGATGCCTAAGTTTAGTTTGGGAAAGTTTCCACCACCTATTATTAAATCTCTGGAACTGCGCGAAGAAACAGATCGCTTTGTATTGGAAACGATTATTCCGACGACGCAAATAGACAAGTTTTTGTTTGAGTCTCGCTCGAAATTTATGGACTTTATTAAACGGCTTGTGACGAGACATCCTCCTCCGGCGACGTTTCCGGTGTAATTTCAAAATTGACAGTAACATATTTACCGATTCGGCCGTTTTGGCAGAGGCATTATTCTTGTCGCGGAAAACACTATATCACATTCGCGTACAAACATCGAAATAAGAATAAAAAAAGGGGGAATATTTCAGCGCTGAAATATTTGTGTATCTTACTGTAGATAAAAAAAATATGCGTGAAGGAGGAAACGTAATTTGGGTTTTCGGGATATTCAAGCCTCGGGCTCTCGGGTTAGTTGAATTAGCATTGAAATTAATTTGGAATAAGTAACATCCGGTGGGGGAGGTCGCCCGTTTCGGATCGAATATTATTAAATTTTCATTAGGCGAACATCAAAGGGGGGTACTGCGGGATGGGAGGGTAGGTTATGGGACGGCAGTCATCTCGCAAATCCAGGAAGCAGCAAGATATCATCGACGAGCGACGTAAATTATAAATTACTAACTCGGTTATTAGATATTACGGGGGGTGGTGTGAAAACCGTTGCTCTGCTTCGTCAATATTGAAGGATCCACCCGACACTCAGCACATTTTGCCACCCCTCCGATGATGTCGAGCACGTGCATATAATATATACACCATGACGAGATCCTAACTTAGTCCACCCTCATAAGTGGATTCTTTTTAACTCCCTGCTATTATGAATAAGCGATAAGAATGTGTATTGGTCATTTTTGTAACACATTCTCTTGTCCTTGTATATATGTTTTTTTTTAATTTCGTTACAAGGGTTGGTCAGCCTTTTGCATAACACTTTTTTTTTCCTGTTGACGTTTCACCCCTCCTTTTGGTCGGCACATTAGGGGATTGGTTGCGGCCGCTAAATCATGCACCGACTCCGACGATGAATATTTCATATTCGCACGGAAACATTTCGTATTCCGGGTCGAGTCAAAACGTGCACCGGAAGTCCGGAAAAGCTCCGGATACTAAGCCATACCCTCTCCTCCTGCTCCCTCCATACATTTAGCGCGCGTTTAATTTAATATTTCAAAGAAATCCTTTCAAGAGGAAGCCAGAGCAATTTCATGTTTCAATAAATGGTTTCGATTTCGTTCAGGTTTCACTCAGACTTTCTCTCAATAACACTTAGTTATCAACTGAACTCATTTTAACAAACTACCCTAACTTCGGATCGAATATTTCATATAAATCTGTTAATTGACTATTGAGTATCCATAGTAGTCTTGTAGAAAGTTAAATATTTCTGTTGATATGTCTCAAATCAACAATAAATTAAACATTATATAATTTTAATTAGACATTCTAAAATGTACATTTCGATTTATAGTATTTTCTAACTTCTTAACATGAAATATATTTGCAAATATGTTATTAAATTAGACGAGTCTTTAATTATAATTTATCTTAAAGATTAAATTTGTTTCAAATGTGTTCAATGTAAATAACAAAAATATATAAAAGAGCATTTAAATCGTATTACCAAAAAGAAGAGTAAAAGTACGTAAAGCGAGGAGTGGCTGTAATAATAGAGGCTGTAAATATTCTATGCTAGTTGCACATATTTGTTATTCGCATCGCTCTGGTCCCTCGTTTATTGTTAAACTCCCATTGCTATAAAATATTTTATGGTGTTACATTTGGACCAGCACCGCCATTTTTTGTCGAATCAAAAAAAAATAACCAAAGCATCGCCTGGGAATCGGTAATTGGCGGATTATATGGGTGATATTATATATAATTTACGGTCACGACGTTTCAACATTTTATTTATATTCGCGTCTCCCCATATTTCATGGTCGTAATTACTCGTTAAAATTCAAGTGGGTGAAGCCCCATATCGTCCATAATTTAGTCCAGTTACACAGGAGGGGACAATATTTTAACAGTGGTTTTTGCATCATTGCATCGCGTCGAGCAGTTTAGAAGCTGTGGACATTTTAGGATTTTCTTGAAACGGTTGCATCGCGGCGTTCGCAGAGTGCAACAACCGCTGCAAACGGTCAATTATCTCCAATAAATGTTTAATGAGAGCGAGTGTGCACCTTTTCAATACACGGGCATCTTTTATTCATCTTGTCTCCACGTTCCAATGGAGAGGAAGGATTCCGACATTTCTCGTTTTCGCGTCGCAATCCGTCAGCAGACCATGTTTGCAAGCATTTGTTGGATGCCGTGACCGAGACGACGGGACCTGGTCTCTCATCCTCTTCTTCTCCTCGACATGTTAGACATTGTGTTATTTAGTGTTTCTACACACTAAACGTGTTCATATCAGCTTCTTCATATCATCCGAAACCGAGACGAGACGCGGAAATTAGATTCACGAGAAGTCGCGCGCACCTGTTAGGATGCCATATGGCTCCCCAAATAGATTATATTCATTAAATTTAATTTCCTTCCTTGATGAAACCATCAGAGATGCATCAATGATCGCTTTATTAGCATTGAGGCACAATTGCTTCATCTGCTTTACTTCTATCATTAATTTATGTATTTTCTCCGTCGTAACTGAATATTACTACAGACCGAATGTGCTAGATTAATTAGACGAGTTTGCTTTACCAATTAGTATTTGTGAGATGAGTTTTGCACAACTATTTATTATAATATCGAAGGACCTTCTCTGACCCTTCCTACTCAGCATCATAAATAACTCTTCAATAGGGTCAGCTGTGGGATATGCTTGAACCCTTGTCGACCAAAAAGGACTATACAATAGTTTTATTTTATGTAGTTCTTCTCCTGAAATTATAATTATTTTTTATAATGTAGATATCAAAATATATTTTTGCAAATGTCACCGATTATATTGTTATTGTTTTTACTATTGTAATGTTTACTACATATTATTATTAAAAATATTTCATTTCAATATAAATAAAAATATATAATGTGATTTTCTCACATAGATTGAATACCATTTTCGTTGGAAATAATGTCTTGAACTGAATTTATTTTTGCTTAAGTAGCATATAACTGAATGTTTCTATTATTAGTAAATTGTCATCAATGTTTGGAGAACAGTCCACTTAAAATACAAATGGATTTGAACATAATAAACATAGATTAAATGAGTGTAACGTCTAGATTATATAGAAATATCTGCTACTTTAGATAACGAGATATGTTTACGTTAAACGCCATCTGCTTATTGTTGCTAGATTTTGTGGTTTATGAATCCGTTTGTCGGCTTAGCGTTTGTAACATACTGTACACTACACCGTGCCGTCTAGGTACTACTATTTGAGAAATGCATCGTTGTTGGTTATTCAAATTAACAACACCTGAACGTGATCGAAATTTGAGTGAGCGTTCTTCGGTTGCGCAATCCGCTCTTCACATGCAGGCATGCACGCCAGCCTAGTGCGTTCTTTTTCAGTTGCATTTCATAACCAGTTTTTTAGCCCGTTCGAAATGAACAAAGAGAGAAGAAAGAGTGATCTCTTCTTCTGCGCCGCAGTCGGGTGATGAAACGAATGCAGGTTTCCGGGAATCTAATCTCACACAAAATGGCTGTCGTACACCTCACCTGCAGCACGTAAAACGCTCCCTTTTATCGCGCGCGGTTTTATTTAGATTGTGATATCACAACCGAATCTTTACCGAGAATGGAGAGCAGCTCGTGCTATCCTATCCTCCACATGGAGAGGCCATCCCCAGGTAGAGTGAGGAAAAGCGAGCGTTTGACTTTTCAATTGACATATATAGCATATTTTTTTTCAGTATCATTTCAGGGGCTCTGACCTTTCTGTTGATTTAAGGCCCCGGGAAAATAACGTTTGTGTACAATGCAATGACCTTTAAGTTTTCGAGCACCGTAATATTATTTATATATCGCACTGGTAAATACGCATACACACGTTTTCATTCGCAACACCAGGAGTGAGATACGTTTACTGCGTCTCTAAAGAATTAGCGAGGAGAAAGCCTTTTTGTTTCTCCTTTCGCTCAATTACAAAACTTGAAATTGATACGTCGCTGATCATTCAATAGTTATTGGTTATATATTCATATAAATAAAAAGTATCATTGTGGGTGGTCGCATCTTCTTTCTTTCAGTCCTCGCCTTTTATTTTATTCTGTTCTTCAATACTTCGCTTTCATTTAGCAAAGTAGATTTCTCTCGGGTTAAAAGGACGACGACGGCTGAAAGAGGAGAGGAGAGACTACGAAGGTTACAGGATTTATACGTAAGCTGCAATCTTATTTGATTAATGGTATAATCTCGGGGATTGCACAAAAGGCAGAAGAAGAGAGGACGCTGTAGAAAGTGCTCACATATATGCATATAAAGATGTTACTGTCTACTTTGCGGGAATGGGATGCATGCACCTCAATTGGCTCTTTATAAGATTGCAATCAACCCACACCGAAAACCACTCTATCACAATAGTCTTCTTTTGTCTTTGCGCTGAATTCGGTGAAATTGATTCCCGTGGAAATTGGTGAAAGTACGCAATTCTTTCCTCGCATGACTCATTGTATCCTATAAAAATGAGCGCGTAATGTTTTTGATTGATCTATGCAGTTTTATGTGATCTCGTAAATATAGAAATACATTCATGGTAATACGCCATGTCAGTCAGTATGCGGCAACTTCCTCCCCACCGATTAGCGTTTCAGTCGAATGGCAAACTCTTAGATTTTTCCCCTAATCCCCTGCCATCCAGGACACTCTCAATCCGTCTGGAAGAGTAAAGTAGTAGCAGAGCGACTAGTGTGAATCATACAGAGCCATTGTGTAACCTTTAATTGCCAGCAGCACTGGCCTCTTGGCGTTTTGTTTGGTGCGCGTTTCAACGAGACGGCGGAGACTTTAGTGCAGCAAGAGCAGTTCAGTCGCGCCTCTCCTTTCGCGTGGTGCTCTCGTGCTTCACGTCTTCGTAGCTCGCGCTTTGTATATTTGTATACACACATCTGTGCATTTCCACCTGGATGACCTGAAAATCGGAACTTGAATCAACGCATCCAATCAATACGTACCATCGATACATTGGAAATATTGAAATGGTACTTTTCCCAACCACCCAGACCCAAGGAAAACGCTAATTTTCACTCGTGGTAATTGCTTTCATCAGTATCTGAGAACATTAAGTTATTTCCACGTGTGGTTTCACATCTTGTTACATCAATTAAAGTTCATCGTGCGCTGTGGAACTTTAATTGGAAATTATTTGGCTGCCCAAATACCTAATTAACATAATATACATTTCTGCTCAGCAATAATTAAATTTATGACGCAGATGAAAGAAGTTTCATATTTCCATACCAATTGCAAATCAATAGCCATAAAACAGTAATCCTAGAATCATTTAAATAAACTATTTTTGAAATATATATTCAACCATAAATGACTTAATATTATCTTATAATATAATAACTATAAAATATATTTTATTTCTCAAACGAAAGTAATAAAATAAATTCAATTATAGAAAAACACTATAAACAGCAATTCAAGATGTGAATGTATAAATGAAATTAATTCTATTCATACGCATGTTCGTATAGGTTATCGACCTTAGGTACTTCGCTGCTATTTATTGTCGTTACATAAAATAATTCCTAAGAAATAATACACACAGATTTTAAGTTTTAAATCTAAGTTTCTGCACCAAAACGTTGCTTGCAGTTAAAATTAGATTTCATAGAGTTAGTCATTTAAATTTAGATTTTGCATTTACTCGTGACGAGTAGAGCTTTTCAATTAATTATTTCCTTATTCACAGGGTAAACATTACACATACATGTAATTATTTTTATCAGCATTTTTTCGCGCAGTTTCATTTTCTCTTTCGATTCCGGGCTGGCTTTCACTCGAAGTGAAATTGAAATATTTCAGTCGAATTGGACTAATTAAACTGAAGGTCCATTATGCAACGGTGCAGAGCAGAAGGCTGCGTTGCTGATTTTAATTGTCTTTTCGCCTTTTTCGGAGTGCGCTTGCACACGCGATTTGGGAAGGGTTAAGAAGAGAAGAAAAGAAAAGAAAAGAAACGCTTTGTAATTATTGTTTGTTGATGTTGTATGGGTGGTTATGCAGGATGAAATTTATGAACGGAAACGTTTCGCTTTTCGCAATGCGCATTCGGAATTGTGGGAGGAAGTTTCAAAATGCATCGCGTTTGTTAAATCATGCATATTAATGCGAGAGGCGTCGCCGGGAGATTAGTAATATTTCTGATTATAAACCTGACACTGTGTTTTACTGTGCGAAAGCCGATGGATCATGATGATGCGTTCCGGCTATATGAATCATGTGATTTACATTTCATTAGTTGAGGTAAATTGTTGTTGCAGTTGCGTACGAAAATGCATAGAAAAGGAAGGAGCTCGACGTTCCGGTTTCAGGCGCTGCGGTTTTGTGCAATACATAAACACAGGTGCCTGAAAATAAATCCCAGAAAGTAAATACTTCGGCTTCGTGTAAATAGCGAAAACGCAGGCAGTTAAATTCTATAAATATTATACGAAGAGCGAACAATTTTTTTTATAGTAAAATAAAGAGTATTTGTACAACCCAATTGCGCTTCTTGCGTCTGGGTTTGCCGGATCGAAGGATTCTGGAAAGTGGAGTGATTATGAAAGTGCGGCTATTTTTAAGTTTGTTCGATTTGCAATCTGGTTTTGATGTGAACTGTGTTGTCGGGCTTGTTAAATAATTATTCTCCCTGATTGTCCGCGTGGGTGCTTCGCGCGACTCCCATCCCATCGCAAAAAACCCAATGCTTTTCAATCAAGTTGGATGGTAATAAGCATTAGCAGAACCGAAGTTTTTTTCTTCTCCGCAATCTTTACTTAATTTTCTTGCTGTGGTCGGTGGTGGTGATGGCTTTTTTCTTATTTTCCTGGGACGGAGAGAGAGAAGAGAGAGAAATGAAGGCGCGCGCCCAACCAAGAGAGAGTTAACAGGTGGGCGAATTCCTTCAGTATTCGTCTTGTTGCTTTGCAATTCACGTGGGTTTCGGGATACCAACTCATATCTTGGCTCGGGCCGCATTTTACAATAGTCGCGGCCGCGACGCCAGATGAACGTTCCACCCCAATTTGCACCTGAGCGCCAAAAAATCACAACCACCTACCACCCCTAAACTGTGCACGACCCCGGCAATAAACCCACCGCGAAGTTTCGCCACCCTTGTGCGATCCCTAAGTGCCCCTTTTATTGTTCTCCCTCGTTCGAGTGTAGGTGTGTCTCGTATATTGTTTTTTCTTTTTGATATCCAGCTCTTAAGCGAGAGAAAGAGACGAAAAAACAGTCGGACCATAAATTTGTCTGCCTCAAGAGACGCCGTTGAAATAACGCTCATTAACATCTCCAGAAATATAAGACCGCAATGGTAAGGGGACGAAGGAAGCATACAGAACAAGAAAACACAAAGCGAGCAAAACGAAAACAAACGAAAAAAAAATGGCCGACGGTTTGGTTAATTTACCTTGTTGAACTTTTAAACACGTGCTGTGGCTGCGCTAAATTTAGAGGTCCCAGCCCTTTTGGAGGAGAACGACGGCTGCTGCGCATTTAAATAAATTCACCCGTGGAAGACCGCCTCTCTATTTATACTTGATTAAAGTTTCTATCGGAAATGGGTCGTCCAAGATATTGCGTGGAGAAGACGAAGGGGCGGCGCGGGTGGCTCAGGAACACCTCGCTCGCCCATCGGGGAGTCTTTTCCTTTAATCAATCATAAAAGGCAATAAATCACCGCCGGCTTCACGCGCCAGACGTTAAAATTCTCCATTTAATTTATTAACGCGCCCAACCCCCGTGAAATCGCCATTACATTATCAGCAAACCCACCCACAATTATTTTGTTTTACCATTTACACTAAATTACTATATTTAAACTATAATTAACAATTATTGACAGTACTACTAATTACAGTAGTAGTTTGTACACCTAACAGACATATTTATATATTTCCATATCACGTCAACATAATTGAACAAATAAATTTCATAATAATACTATTATAATCTACTTGTGTTAATACAAGTTTCAGTGTAAGACCTACTATTCTTTAATTTATATCAGATCCTTTGATTTATTTAAAAACTAATATCATCAGGATTCAGTAATGTTAAGTATCCAACTTAACTGCTACAAAAAAAAAACAAATTTATGTCTGGATATACGGTTAACGAATTTAGTGCGTTGATGAAAACTCGTATATCTTCGGTCGTAAATTGCAACCAAAATGTAAAATTTAAAACCATTAAAATTCAATCAACACGCAAAATGTTTCATTTTCGTATAAACAGAAGATGCAATAAATGGAAGATAAGAGTAGTATTAATAGAATTCAAGTTCAACTGCACACGCAATTCTATATAGTAAATAATTTAATTAAAATTTGTTTTTAAATTATTTCATTTAATAAAATATGCAAGTCTCTGGAAACTTAAATAATAAGATCGAACGTGGGTATTCTTGATGGACCATTACATTTTAATTATACAATCCAAGTGAACTGTTTCAAGAAATTATAGGTTCTTAACCTTCTGCGTGTGCGTTCCAAGGTGGTCCATGAAATTTAATTCATATTATTTATTTATTTTTTAACTGGTAAATGAAAAGTTTCTACTTAAAATAATAACTAAGTTTGTTTTTGTAAGGAGATTCCTAATTACATTTTTACTATAATCATAATTGAATTATTATTAAAATTAATAGATTACAAGTTTATTTTTCTTTAAGTTTCAAGAATGTTAACGCTTTGTAATTGAATCAGAATTTCTATTTTATTTACTGAGAATTTCAATATTTCTTCTATTTTCAAGTTCTATTTAAATTTATGCTAAAGTTTTATAATCATTTATATTAATAGATTTCCAAAAATCTACAATATTATTAAAAAAAAACAATTGTAGGAGTTTATTTTTAAATTGTTAAATAAGTCGATTGTTTCTGATTCGAAATACAAAGATTACCATTTAGTATCAATAAAGCACAGATGTTTCACGCGTGGGATGGTCACGTTGTACCGTGAAATTTCAATTAACCACGATTCTTTCGTTCATCTGGTAATAGATTTCTTTCCTTTAATAAATATTAAAATAATTTCAGGCAATAAATTAAACTACACGCTGATTTAATAGTGTTTTGTTCAGAGTCCCCATTGTATCATTGTGATGTAAATTGTGTACGCGTTGTTTGCGTGTGGGCCGTTGAAGAGTGGCGGCGGCGGCCGCAGGAGCGGCGGTGGTTGCTGCTGCTGCGACCGAACACAGCAGCTTTTAAATTGTGAATATTAATTACAACTGCGCTTGTATTGCGCGTTATCAACAATTTGATAACGACCGAAATTGGGCAGAAATGAACCCTCTGGAACAATAGGTAGTAACTTGAGGGATGTTTGGGCGTAGTACGAGTGCGAGGGTGGTGCCATCAAGAGACCACACAAAACGTCGCCCGACGCATTATCCTCTCTTTTCACAGCGCATCCTCGTAAATTACTACACATGTTTCCTAGAGACGGCCGCTTATATATTTAGAAACCAATTAGTAATATTTTAAGAGAGCACTTACTTCCTGTAATTTCAGAGCTAAACCTTGTTGTATTCTGTTTACCCTTATTTCCCCGTAAAAATAGACGGACCAAAACAACAGAAATGCATGGATTTATCAATGGTCGAATATTGTTAACATATGGTGCCTGAATAGTTTAATGTGGTGTTTCATAATTTCTACTTTATGGTATCCGACTACCGGTAGCTTACATAATCGCATATACTTATATTGAAATGATAGAATGGTTATAAATTTCTTACTTCTTTTAAGCTTTAAAACGCAGCATTTAATATGGTAAAGTGTCGATGCTTAGATTTTTCTTTTGCCGGCCGGCACACAATGATTGCTGAATATTTAAATTGTCAATTGTACGAGGAACTAAATATATTAGTAGTCAAGTGTATATTATCATAAACATCACCTAGCCTTGTTGGAGATTTTCGCATAATTTCCGCCCAACAAACGAATATTACTTCACATCTTCCTTGAGTCACAAACTAACAGCGCTTACCCAACTTTGTGAACAATGATGGATTATTTTTCAAAGCGCATATGCATTGAGAGAATTGTAACTATTTAGGTCATTCGATCAAACATAGGTTTGGATGTCATTTTGACATTATCTAGATTATCGTAAATAATGTTGGATGGAAACTATTATTAATTGATTTTATGGAAATAGAAGAATCAATGATGCAATAAATACCGTTATTTCTGCTGATCGAGCGCGATTGCTGTGCAATTGGTATAAATAAAAACCCAAACAGGAGGTGAACACGAAATGCACGCAGGTTTTTTGGGTTGATTAATGCGGTCAGCGCTTATTTCGTTATCAATTTGCGGATGAGTGATGTTTTGCGGATAATTGGAACAGGGAATTTGTTTTCGATCGCAAATTAACGTTCGTTTTGGAATGGGCTTGTCATAAATTGTATATTCATCATGCGGCAAGTCAGCCGCCAACCTTTCTGGTGGATTAAAAATAGTCTCTTTCCGCTCTTCGCCTCCGTCAAAATACGGGACAAAAAAAGGATGTAAAAAAGTAAACGAAGATAGAGGAGATGAAACTGAAACTACTTTCGAAGATGAAGAGCATTTATTTTAAAAATGGGCGGTTTTATTTTAAACCTCATCCCTCAAATGTCATTAGGGTAATATTTTAATGAGGTTCCAGTAAATGACAATCGCAGTCCATCATAATTTGGTAGAAAATTAGGTATGAAAAAGACAAATTCCCGAAGCGTCTGTAATGACTGCACGGAAAGGATGTTTATAACTTAATCTTCTTTTAATAAGCGCAGCCACACGTGGAAATACTTGCAGATGAATTAAAAAAAAGCAAAAATAATTCTTACACAACTCAATCGTATTCTTTTAGATTCGCTTCGTTAAGCAACAAAGTTACTGAAAGTGTCATGTCCTAAGACTGTAATCAAATCCTTTCCTTTTTTGGATTACTGAAAGTCAAGAGGCAGCAAGTAGAGAGGAGTGTTTTAGAGATAAACAATGGCGACAATTTGCTTCGGTCCGCCGCCTTTGCCTCCGAACAAGAAGTCTTTGCTGTCGGGGGCGTCGCAGCAGCAAAGGAACCGCAAGCACAGCCAGAGTTTGCTTTCGTCGACCTATCACAGCTTCCGGGATCCTTCTGAGGACGAGATCGTCATCCTGCTAACGGAAGATCCGTGCAGGAAGGCAAAGGAAAGTGCGCGAACGGTGACGGGCTCTTTGCGGAGGTGCAGGAACGGGAAAGTTTCTCTGATACGAAGCCACTCCGATGGGAATCTGGATAAGAGCGGCAGGATAAACTCCAACGCTCCGATGACCATCAATAGATACATCAAGGTTATCAGCGGAAGCTGGAAAAATCTGCTGAATCGTGAGTGTTACATATTTCTCTTTTGTTTCAGTCACGCGCTAATCCAAATTGATTGCTCTTTCTTTATGGTAAAAGAGGCGTTGTTGCTGGTACAAAGTTCTCGCGATATACATTAGCCTTTTTCGATAAGAAAATCCCATGCGACAAACCGTATACAGAGTTTGTACTATATACTATTATAAACGTTTTCTCCTCGTGAAATAATAGGATTGCCGTCACTTCCAGGCGACTGTAGTTTACTTACTTCCTGGGATGTCCAGCAGTCTAAATTAATGCTGACACCGATCTCATTCTAGCCACAACCCATTTCAAACAACCAAATTAATTATATGGTAATTGGAAAAGATCTATTAACAAAAATATTAATTATAGTAGTTAAAGGGGTATAAATCCCGTGTGGTATATGTCAGCATGGCAAGACGTTATTAGAAGACATATCATCTTACCCTTCGAGAAAGAATAATTACAGAGCGGCACAGGGCTGGGCATTGTCTTAAAACGAGCCTTTTAAATCATTACCTTGAAACCATTTCTGATTGATATTCATTTTGTATAATTGTTAACAATAAATATTAATGATACATTACCTAGTCGTAATACCTAGTTATTGTTTAAGTATTTTATATAATATCTAGCCAATCTGTAGAAAACTGAATTATTACTTTGCATGGAACATTTTTTCGCCATTCTCCTCGTCCTGTCGTCTTTTAGCGGAATCGTAAAATTGTTTCCATCCAGCTGGTGTTGTTCTGCCCGGTGCACGACCCTCTTCTTGCCAGTTCCTTAATATATAATATTGGCAACGATTCAACTTTACATAAACCTCTTCGGTCTTGCACAAATGCGAGACTTGGATAAACAGAATGGATGGTAAACGAGAGTTTAGTGTCTGCAGGAGAGAAGAGAGTGGTGTGTTAAAACGAATGTGCATGTGTGTGAAAAGTAACACCGTTAATGTCCCGACATCACCTTCGCAGCAGCAGCAAATTGACTTGAGATGTTCGTGATTGTTGTGTTAAAAAGTCCCTTTCCAACTTTAATTTTACACCGAAAAAAATAAACCTTTGCTCGAGTGCTAAATAATGTAAAACCGGTGTTTGAATGCAAACGCTTCTTTGGATGGCTTCGCTTTGATGGCAGTCATTAAATTGGAAGCTAACCAAATAGTCGAAAGTTTTTTTAATGATGCATTATTAATTGGGTTGTTTAAATAACCCGACAGGTATTTGTAATTAAAAGAACAAGAAGAAGTAGAGGAGAGCATTGGGAGTTGTTGGGCAATCTGTTCTTGTTTTCCTATTCCATAATACAATATGTAGTTAGTTGGATGGAGTGTGTGTGTGTATGGATGGATATGCGTACAAGGTGCTTGACTGCAAGCCCATACTACGGCGGCCTTCATTTGAAGAATTAGAGTTCAGTTTGCTATGGGCGGTGCTGCAGCAAGCGAGCAGCAGCAGCAAGTTGAGGTTCTTTCTTTTTATCGTTCTTTAAAGTGGTGTGCTCTTGAACAGTAAATGAATTCAGTTAGCGTTCTGCACGCTCGACAGGAAAGCTATATAAAGTTATTGGATTTGGCGAAGCTGCACTTTCTTCTTCATACACTACTCCCTGCCTACATACATACATCTATATAGGTCTTCTTCGATGAAATTCAAGGATCGCGTTTATAATGCCATAAAAGAAGGTCTGTGGATAGAATTAAGGATGCTTAACGTATCAATTTAATTTTCATTCACTTATATAATTTAGATTAACTATGAATCGAGTTACAGCGTATATAAGATTTTCATTTCAGAATTTAAAACTTGTTAGATTAATAAGTAACATGACGTTTTTTTTTCAACATCTCAAATTGATATTTCAAAAACATGCAGATTGTGTATCATTAGTGAATGATATAAGATATGCAGCTTGATGAATAGGTTTCTGAAAAAATGAGTTCGTATTTTTGGAACTGAGCTTCGGTTCGATGTCATTAATATTCCATTCATTAATTAGGGAAAACGTTGCTCTTCGTAAAATTTTTCGTAACGCAAGGGGAGCGGATGAAAACATATTTTGCGTGCGCAAATAACGAAATCAAGGGGGTGCGGAATTAATAGTAAACAATGGACTTGGGGTAGCAGAATGAGATGGTGATTTACTCATTTCGTCTGCTGTAGTATAAGAGTATACCGTAGTCAGCAAATAGTGTTGTATTATTTTAATGAATTTACGTGCATTCAGGGGAAAGTGAACGAGTCTAGACACCATATCCCATTCATCATTGTGATGTTATTGTGTGCACGAATGATAACAAACACAATTGTGATGCGGATGCAAAAAGGGATAAGAGGGAATAGAGCTCTTCTCCGCCTCTCGTGCTATGGTTCCACTGGTTATGTGTTGCAAAACGGGGCGACGCCGCCGCCGCCGTTTCGTTTTCCAATGATGATTCCATTATCGATTCCACGTAATGGAAAACCGTTCCGTTTCGCACTTCGCACAGCTACACAGTTATCCCTCTATTACAAAATAATAACGTAGAGGAGTCGCTTAATGGATCCAATACAATTCGGCTCTCACATATATGTATGATCTATGACTTGGCAATTTGAGCAATTTCCTGTCAGCACAAAATATTACATTTCGTAAATATTTGTTACCGATGACGCATCAGAAATAACAAAACAAAGTTTCGAAGAGGTTAATAAACTAATAACTAATTTCGTTTTACAATTAGATTAATTTTGTGTAGTCGTTAACTTTTACTTTCCGTCCATCTACTTTTGATCGTGATTTCGATTTCCATATGGTCTGAATCTATCGTTTCTGCACTGCAGCACACGCACACAGGAGGCAACGTTAAATGTATGCTCGATGCATATAGGTCAAGTTTAGTATCATAGCTTGTTATGTCATTGCTGTGTGTCTTGCGTAACACCGAGTTGTTACCAATGCCTGCTTTTGCGCTCCAGCTAATGATGTTTACAAATACGAAAACAATATATCGCTCCAACCATTATTCAAAGTTCAATAAGGATATAAGGTTTCATTCTCTAAATTCGGAGACCTAAAAGCAAAAAAAAAATACAACTAAAAGAAACCACCAACGTTTCCCAAGGTTCTTTTGTTGTATACCTGCGATTTTTTTTAAATGGGGGGGCCAAAGTATTTATTGCGGCCGAAGCCATTATATGATATTTAATAGCTTGTAGTTTTGGTTTCTTCGTTTTTTTTTGTTAGAAAATTTATACTCGTGCATTTTTTTTTGATAACACAGACATCAACCGAGCCTCCATAAAATATAATGGTTTAGATTAAAAAGGATTTTAGGAGGTTCATAACAATAAAAACATAATGAAACAATAAATAACGGGCCGAGGGTACCATCCTTTTGGGATTCTATAAAATATATCGGATTGCGCTAGAACTCGCAAAAGGAGGGTGTTTCACCATAAAGTCCGATGCGCATCTAATGGGAAATCTAAGATATTAACGTTGTAGATGAAGTCAATGTGCAGATCTAATTAAAATATACACACAAAAAATTGTAATCGGGTACATTCATGTTCATTCATCTTGGAAAGTTTTGTGGGTGTAATGGTGATCACGCAATGTTTCGCTTTTACTGGAATTGTGGTTCCAGGAAATCCGAGTTGATTCTACTTTTGTGGACGTGGCATTAAGATTTCTTTATTGCATTTATTATTTTTCTCCGGGAAATGTTAAGCTAAGAATAATTGAGGAAAATTATTTTATGTATAATTATTTTTATTGTAAAGGCCACAACGACAAATTATACGATTTCTAGACAAAAAAAAATACATTTGTAACTTCTGTTTACATTCAAAATGTCATCGGATAATTTCTGACAAATTATGTAATATTCTTTAAATGGTCATATTGAAAGTGAATATATTTTGTTTTTGTTGATTCTATTTTTGTAGATATGACATTAAAATATCGATTTAATTGAAATGATAGAGATTATTAGAAATATGATCAACTATTATTTCTTTTGTATTTGTTACTTTCTTACGTACTTTCCAGATATTGAATGAAATGTTAACTTTGGAATAACTGTTTCGTAGAGGTTATCACGACTCTTTGCTTGATTTATCCAAGAAATATGAATATCTGTTTACTTTCTAATTATCTAATTGGCGGATATTTTCATTTTTAGTAATCGATTAGTAGTAAATGATGTAATATTCTTTAAGAGGATGTTGATTATATTAATGTATCTATCTGTTAGAGTTTTTAGAATTGTTGAGGAGACTAATAATGAAAAGAGGTCTTTCTTGTACTTAATATTGGAGCAATCATGTGTGATTATGTTCTAAACCAGTTCATGTTTTTGTTCGTAATGCGAAATGGACATGACGTAAACAAATAAATAACCCATTTAATTGTGGCAATTATTTTCTGTAAACGTTTTGTGTGTGTGTCCGAATATGTAATGGATTCACATGAGGAATACCGGTTTTGTTTTTTAAAAAATGTAATTAGTCTGGATTTCTGAAGAAACGCGAGAGGCGCCCATCTCATTCATTTTCGTTATTACCCTTTCCTTTAGCTGCTCACTTTTCTAGCGCTCAGACTGAATGGAATGAGGCTGGGATACATATAAATGCGTTTTATCAATAAACTTATTTATGAATGAAATGCTAATGAAATGGTCTACTATTAAGGAAATATAACGTAGGCACCAATGCCTCCTATCTAGTCAGGCATCGGCCCACTGTAGATCCCTGACCGAGTATTTATAGCTTGCGCAATTTTTACCTTGTCCGTTTGTATTCGTTTTCATTTTTTCCGTTTTCTCTTTGGTATTTTCAACACTTTTCTGTTTCTCATAGTAGGCGGAGGGAAGGAACAAGTCAATTGGTTTTTAGTATTATTGCGCCGGGTAATTAGCAGTTACATAAGCTGAATTTAGTTGGGCGCGCAGGGATTTGGGCCCCTCTCGAATCGAGATTAAATTCCATCCGAGAGCGAATTATTTTCGTTTTAAACGATTATTGGAGGTGTGTGCGTGTCTCGCTTGAGTTTTGTTCATTTTCGGGGTCGTTGCGATCGTTACGGATTCAAATTAGGCTCGAGCTGGGGAAGAAGGGGCTATTAGCAATAATGCATATTCATCGAGAAACGTTGTTTCTGCGATTATGCCATGTTTATGTTTTGTACTTCTGTTGCTCTCTGCATCAACGGGCGCCCACCTACATTAATGGAATTACAGTCACGACCTCCTCCCTTCTTGCATTAAACATTTTAATTAATTCCCATTTGTTTCTGACATGTGTTTAAGACATATTGCAGACACGCATCCTTGTTGCCATTCTCATTCCAAACAAATTCCCGAATATTATCCGTGGCGCAACAGGAGAGAGATAGAGAGAGCATAGAAATATGATCATGCTATTTATTGAGCATACATGCACCAATATGGCATGCGCATAGATAAATCAATATGGCACTTCTTACTTTTTCAGCTGGAATGGGTTATGGGATTTGCATAATGTATGGTATCGCGCCATGGTTGGCTTCTCCAGCCGCAGGAGTCAATTGCTGGAATGCGTACACGGAGGTGTTAGCGGCTGTAATGAATACGTGCAGGCATGTACCGATAAGAGGGAACAATTTACATGTTCAGCTACTCTAATTAATCATTCCGGTATGACGGTTTCGAGAGGGAGCCAGATTTAATTAATATATTATACGCGGTCCCCAGTTTGGACTGGAACGAAAATAAAAGAAGAGAGGTGAAAGAAACTGCGAACGGCTTCCTTGTTCGGTCGACTGCCGGACATAAATTACCTCCGACAATGCTCACCGTGCCAATATACACATTATGATCACTCTTTCAAAAAAAAACCCTGATATTCAATGCTACTCATATCAATAGATAACGCACTACATAATTCATCAGTAAATCGTATTAATTACACATTCAATATTTTAATGATATCACTTTAAATTGATTACCTGGTTTAAAGGTGTGAATGTAGTTCAAACACACCAAATTTTATATTTTGAAATTTTGTTCTACCAAGAATAAATAAGTATATATTAAAAATACTATTACAACAATTGTTTAAAAGCCATATTAATTGCTGAAATTAGTTTTGTTATATATAAATGCAAACATTTACCCATTCAATAATTAAAACCATGCATTTATACCGATTTATAAATTTTCATTACAATTTAAAATGGATTATTAGTTAAATCATTTTATCCATGTTCATATTTATTTAATATTTATGTTTCAGACCGTTGTTAATATAAATTGATATAAATTGCATTAATCATTATATCCGTGTCCCTTTATCATTATATCCGACATAATATTCAATATTATTATCACAAATAATTATTATATTTAAATATAGTTGTAAACGTAATAGTAAATTAATAGGTCTGACTTATTTTATATTTTCAAGAGGAATGTCCATCTCTTGGAGATGTCTATTAACTATTATTAATCTTCAATATTTTATGATCCGTTAGAGTTGCTGTTGCGTAAACAACATAGTGTATAAATTGAATGCAAGAAAATAAAGCTTTTGATGGCTGTACGGATTGGCAATAAAGCTTTGAAAAAGTTAATAATTTATATTGACGCCTGGAGTCCTTCGTTGTAAAGTTCCAACAACTTTACCATAAAATCAATTACTTTTTTAACTGTAAATTTTAGTTAGTTCACAGTTCATAACTCGCCGAAATTAAATTTCGTAAAACCCCTTCGACTTGAGACTTTGTAATACAATAAAAAAAATATGTATATAAGTGCAATTAAAAACTTTATTAATTTCGTTTTTGTCGCGACGCTCTGTTTTTAATTGTTTAAACAAGGTAATCCCGTTGATTGGCAGGCTTTTGGGTGGGTGGATGGCGTTTCGTCTAATTGATTTATTCGAAGTACTTGCCTTGGATTTCTTCCTTCGACGACGACCATAAGGATTTAATATTCCTGTAAGGAGGCCACCCTTTATTTTTATTTGTCGCTGCAGACGTGGCTCTAATTAAATATGTAAATTTAGCGTTTACGCCCACCGAGCTACGCTGAGAATTTATAAAATCGGTAATTTCCTTCTTAAATTAATGAGGACTTTTATTGGCAGTAATCTCGGACCGAAAACATCCTCAACCTACGCTCCTGTTACTCTCATCTGCTCTCAGGAATTGCAACACCATAAGCAGTTTGTTTTAGAGAGGCAATAGTCAAGTGACTTGTATGCAACATGTTCGTTATTCGGTTATCGTAATCAAGTTGGATTTTTATCAGCGCGCTTAAGGGAACGTAAATTCTGGGCTTACCGTGTGTGTGGGCTATACCTGATCCGGGCTGGAAGAGAAGGACAGAGCAAAAAAGGAAGTGAATTATTTCAAAACCATATGTTCGATAATATGCAAATGGACATCAACCTTTCATTTTAAAACAAATACATAACACACGTACCTGATTCGCGCACAGACACATGCACACACATTGTGCATTTTTTCGTGTTACATATTCATAATGGATATGCAACGCGTATTATTTATGCTCGAGTCTCTTGGTGAGCGTGAGCCGAGTTTTTCCAGCAAAATCGAAAGTAAAATTGGCGCCAGCCACCAAATGTGGGCGAGCATCTCTTGCGTCACGTGCACCAGACGTTGCTGTTGCTGCTGCGACCGTCAAATTGAAAATTCCGACACTCTTAACACCTGACGGTGAAAGGTAAATAAATCTAAGACCGGTGTCTGGCGCCTCTCGCAATTATCCCATTGTGTGTACCGAAAAGACACTTGGACTTTATTGCACCGCAGGGGAATTGTCGCGCAATTGCTCATAAATTTGTTTACCGAACTGCACTCACCATTACCTGCACTTTTTCAACTCGAACCCGCATTAATTAGCGCCTGTTGGCTACTTCCTCGAAGGATTCCAACGAGTTCTCATGTCCTGTCACTTGCAACAATCCAGACGTCATATCTGCATGAAATGTTATGATTTCATCAACTTGTATGGTACACTTGTTGATCGTAGACGATTTGCTAGAATATCTAGTTCATGTACATTCAAACAATACAAAACTTGATTGATGGCCCCTTGTAATAATCACAATCTATTAAAATTTAGATAATTCTTTTATGGATTTCGCGTTTTGTTTGTAATATCTTGCGATAATTCAGATATATTCGCATATATGAATTCGGATTGTGCCCGAAAAATAAATACACAATGTAAGGTTTTGAACCTTAAACCATAACAATTCGGGGTTTATTTTACTCGACGGGAATGTGTCAAGGCGCAGTCAAAACATAAACAAATCCGGTTTAAATGCACGCCTGATCGCTTAAATGCGGAATGATTGATCGAATGTATGAGTGTGAGCGAACGGCGAGCAACGCCCCAGAATTACCTTATCCTGGGGCTGGCTTTGCGTATATGTTTGTTCGAATGTTTTTGGGAGGGTATTTCCATCAGTCATTCGGTGCTGCTAAGACTAAGATCTGCAATTTGGTGCGGATAAAGTACGATGAATTGCACTATTATCGTTGCACGTGAATAATGTTCTTTGTTTCTTTCCTATCTTTACAGTTGGCGGCATGTCGCGGCCCCCTAAGCCGGCGGCTACAGCCAAGAAGGTCGCACCGCCGGCCGTACCCCACGAGTTCAGGCATTCCGGAAGTTCCTTCGGATCTGCTGGTTACGCTTCCTCAGAGGACGCAGGATTCCTCGCTCCCTCTGAACCACCAGGAGTGCCAAGAGGTAAGTTAATTAAACATTTTTTTTATATAAATTTAAACGATACTAAAAATTGAACAATGATTATCACACTAGTTCAGTTTCGTGAATATTCTAGACAAATCAATATTTAGTAGTCATGTTCTTATGAGTATTAACAGTAATTTCAAGCGTAGCTTCTACTATATCTTATAAATCAATATCAAGATTGATATAATAAACTAGAAAGATATTACATATTATTTAAAAAAAAACTAAATTGCTTTCAACGATTTATAAGTGTAGTTGTAATGTTGAAAAAATGTTAAGTATATACAGCAAAAAAGAAGAAGCGTTTAATGCAATTGGTTTATTTCATCGTCTCGAATTGATAGAGATTTGAAACATCGAGGAGGAATTCCCGTCTCCTCCTTCGAACGTGATTTATTTGGTGGCGGAGTGTGTGCGCACTTGATTTAAAAAAATGTGCACTGCATTCAGTCAGTCTGGCTTTAAGCTCGTAAATAGATTTTGTGGAAAGCAAGCAACTGGCCTGCCTGGATTGGATGGCTGACTGCCTGTGCTTTTGCTGCTGCTGCTCAACTAACAACACGTCCGATGGAAATGGTCGATTATCAATCACCATTGCAGTGTGAAAGAGCGATGGCCTGCGATACTGGGCTATTTGTCTAATCCTGAAAAGGTTGATCGTCTTCTGTTCACTGCCCTCGCACTCCCTTCCCTTGTGCGATGAAAAATAAATGATTTTCCCGGAGACTGCTCAATAATTAATAACACCGTCTACGTCTGAGAATAAAAAATCGCACAAGTACGTGATTCCAAAAGGAGATAAAGCATCTTCCTTGGCGCCTGAATATAAAAAAATACCAGTGAGTATGTCGAAGGAGAGAAAAGAGAGACTAGGAAAGGGACGAAAATGACAATCGTTAGGAATTTTTTTTATTTGTGACACTTTGATCGGTGGGCTCGAATCCACTATCTCCTAACCCGATGATGAAATTGAAATTTTATGTTTACTCCGATCGAATCGATTTCGTGTAGAGATAACGTTTAGTGCTCATTATTTACCTTGCTTTCTAGTATTCCGGCGTCGCTCCGAGCTTTCAGACACTATAAAAATAAATCAATATTTTTAATAGATGTGTTCATTAAGAATGGAGACCCCTTCATTCGTGTTCTTCTTCAACCAATCAAGGTTGCGAACTTTCCTCTTTCCGCAGGGCAAAACTCTTTCTCTCGTTTCGTTAAGGAGGACGTGTTTAAAGCGACTTAATGGTCACGCTACCGTTCACCAGGAAAAAAAGCACTCTTCGAGGGAAATTTATTGCAATCGCAAATTTACAGCCAATTTATTTTCCGCTCGTATTTTTGTGAAAAGAGAATGTTCTTTCTACCCTTTAATTTTGCAATTTCAATAATAAGAAGATTTATTTTGCATGCTCGTTCAGTGTTTGCCTCTTAAGGATGGTCACTTTGTTTCCTTGTTTTTTTTTCAAAATTAATTTCCTTCTGATTTATAGGAGTAGTAAATCTGACGAAAAATGGCTTGATGTTAATTTCGCAAATTACAACACACATGAGGCGGTGGTTTTCAGAGGGGAGTGAATGAAATCAGGTGCACTCTTTGTATTGTTAAAAAGATGTTAACGGTACGACCTTCCAAGTATGGAGATGGCCGCTTACAGCAGACGCGTCAAACTGGTTCGTTCGTTATATATTTATTGATTGGAATTTTAGGAGTTCAATCACTCCCATTCAATCGATCTCTCCTCTCTTCGTCTCTCTTTCTTTCGCTCTGGTACATAGCACACACTTTACTTACGGCAACTGCAATACATATTTACATTTAACACTTCATCATTTCAAACGACTTCTTCATGTTTTCGCTCTGCGGCGGATATCTGCATATTTTAATTTATTAGTGTCACTGCGAGGCGGCGCGCATTCATCATCCGAGCTCATACTTTCCTTAAATTACTAACTTTGTGTGTTCGTGTCTTTTGGTCGGGAGAGCCTCAGAAATAACTAGAAATTTCCTTATCCATTCAGCTGCGTCTTTGATTAAGATGATTAACTTCTCACTATCTTTCGCATTTCCTAAAGAAAGAAAAATATCCAACTCAAGATGAATTGATGGATGAGTGGTAATTGCGTATCGCGTTACAATTCACTGAAATTATTGCATCACTGACCTTAGTGAAGCGGAGCAATACTTGATGCGATCAGAATGAAAAAGGAACGAATTGCAATAAGAAGCAGAAGAGGGAATGAAAAAAAAAAGCGAAAGAAATAAATGCCGGCATTCTTCTTGCGGATGGTTTTAGTTGTACGGCGCCGCGAAAGGCAATAGCAACCTCGACTTGACTTTGCCATTTCTGGATGCGCTGTTAAATGTTGACAACGAGAAGACGACGGTTAGGTATTTTTATGAAATCCCTTACCATCGGTTTTGCAGTCTTTGCTTATTCATGCTCGCCCCATCTCCTTTGTTCTCTTGACTTCGCTTCCTGGTTATGCGAACTATTTTGCTAATGTCCCATCATTTCCTAATTAAGGTTAACGAAATGCCAATTTCCTCTGCTTTCACTCTCACGATATAATTGAAAATCGAAGGTTATTTAACCTGCACATTTATTCAACTTTTACTCCTATGTTGTTGCGATCGATAATTCGAGGAATTCTCATGTTTCTCACGGGTCTGTTCACCATAAATGATTCGGTCATCGATTGAGCTACCATAAATTTACCATTGATGGGCGTAGTCAAAGCTCGATTTGGATTTTAGAAAAATAACAAATCTAATCTAAATATTTTGCATTTTATAAATGGTATTTACGGTTATTTACAGATGATCACTCGGATTATGGGAGCACAGTTAGTGGAAGCACCGGAAAATCTCCGGGACCGGTCTTCCCACCGCCTTCGTTCACCTTTCCGACAACGCATTCGGGAGCTGTCCTCACCCACAAGGCAGCAGTCTACTATCACCACCAGCTTAGTCTCCAAGAAGACCAAGGAATTGATATGACCCAAGTAAGAGACTAGCCTGTGGTATTTTTAATATAGTTATGCTAATATGACTTGTACTTCTTCAGTCTCCAGGAAGAGATAGTCCCGGATCATCGAGTGGCAGTGCAGGTTCGGGATCGAGACATAGCACGGCGTCTTTGGACAGCGGAAGGGCATCTTACCACCCTTTGAGTACGGCTGGGCGCAGCACGATAGGATCGGCCAATAGCCCCAGGTGCTCATTAAGTTCGTGTTCGATTGGTTCCGATCAGGGTCGGATCGAACGGATGATTCTGCAAGGTGTTTCGGTAAGTTAGCGCTCGTTCGATTGAATATTTAGACAATATGCTGATTACGTTTTGCTTTTGGTGATGTTCCACGATAGGATCAAGAAATAATCCACGCTTGGCTGGTCGAGCTGCAGTTCGAGGAATATATCCAGCTGTTTCTACAGGCTGGCTACGATCTTCCCACCATTGGCAGGATGACTCCGGAGGATTTAACGGCGATAGGTATCAAGAAACCTAACCATCGCAAGCGCCTAAAGTCCGAGATTGCGACTCTCAACTTGCCGGACAATTTACCCGATTATATACCAGTATGTAGTTCAATTAATATTCGTTGGTTCGATATCGTAATTGACTCTTTTCTGTTTACAGGGATCATTGGAAGAATGGTTGAGATTGTTGCGATTAGAGGAGTATCAGCCTGCATTTTTGGATCAAGGCTACCACACTGTTGACGATGTAGCACAGCTTACATGGGAGGATTTGGAGGAGTTTGGTATAGTGAAGTTGGGCCATCAGAAAAAAATCATATTGGCGATTAAGAGGATTAAGGACATTCGGGCGGGAAAACGTTTCAATACGGCGGAAATGAACAGATCTTACACTCAACAGGTAAACCAAAACTAGATTTACATTATATTCATCATCTACCTTTCTCTGTCTCTGTCTCTCTATCTATCTATGTATTTATCTATTTGTATATCTCCACCCACGCTCCCCGAAGCGCATGGTTTTCTATTTATGATTTATGTTATTATTATTTTGTGGTAATCGCAATTGAGACTCCGGAGACTGTTCATAGTGTTATTACCGAAATGTAAAAACGTAAGGACTAGTCGCTTATGCTGCATGTTTGTTGTTGTAAAGGATGTCGTGGTGCACGCACCCCTGGGTCCGTCATCGCCCGGTGTTCCGAACGTCCACAGCACCTTCCGCTCATTCCACCAACCTTGGGAATTGGACCAAACGCGACAACTTGCCGGCGCCGGCACGCACTACATACAGTTTTGCACTGACATTGTTCCCATCAAGGTATAATATACACTTTAGTTAAACCTACACTTATTACTCTACTTCTCTATATGTGTAAATGTGTAATCGATGTCCAAGTTGCTCCTCATTGCCCGGCTTATATATTTATATCAAATGTTTGTTACAGATTAGAACAGGCAGAGGCAAGTCTTTAGAGTCGCTGGAGGATCCAACCGAGAGAACCCATCACACATTTAGCGTGGACAACGCGCAAACCCAACAGATGTACTATCCACAAACGATGCCGTGGCGTAGATCCTACGATGACGGTGATATAACACCCACAAACGAGTCGGGATTGTTGTACGAAGGCGGCGGCACCTTACCACGACCACGAGGTGTCATCAGACCTAGACCGATAGCGAAAATACAGGCGAAAGCTCGCGAATCCTTCCCGGACTTTGAGAAGCCGCAATTTAACACGGCCCCGCAATCTCCATATAAAACATTGGCGCGAGATATAATCGATGGCACGAAGTATCAGATGCAATACGGAAGTCCGCTTATGGGCAAGAAGATGCCACCGAATCCACCGAAGCGTTTAGATTCGTGCAGCGAGGGCGGCGAGACGACGACAACGGTGGAGATCCACCACGTCCAGACTTCCAGTCCGTTACCGTTGCCGGCTTATCCCAGCTCCGATAGTCTGAGTATATCTTTGGAGGCTCAAGGCGATCTTCCGCTTCCGCCACCACCTGCTCCCGGCACACCTCCCGGAGCACCAAAAATGAATTCTTCCAGATCGTGGGGCGCTGAAGAACAGGAGCTTATCAACACATTGGCGTTGCAGCACAGAAACGGCTCTGATGCTAGTTTTAAGGTATGTTAAACTAAAAATCATCAAAAGTTTGTTCTTTATTTTCTAAATTTATTTATTTTCTTATGGTTTTAGTCGAGTTCAAGCACAGAATCAGATTCACTGCCATTCGCGAATGAAAATGCCGGCACGATAAGGACGAGGGCTGGAAGCAGAGGCGTCGAATTCTCTCCTGCGAAACCACGTTCAGGGTTGCCTCCACATCCGTCCCCGACACCAAACAGGCAACCTCCGTCCGCCAGCCGCCCTCAAAGAACGGAGTCCGTCGACGTGCTCAACGACATTGGCAATATGCTCACCAATTTAACACACGAATTGGACGCCATGCTGGAGGAAGAGAGATTAGAACAACAGCAACAGTCATGTTGCGAATAAGACTGATACAAAACACAAAAGGAACGTAAGAACAAATCGTGGTCCTGGTGGTCCCGTTTTCTACTTCTCTTTACATTCTTCAACAGACACTTCGGTTCAAATCACTTTATTCTCTCTTTTAATTTCGTTTATTTTTATATGTATATAAAGAAAAAAAAAGGAAAAGATAACGGAAATTAAACTTCATTTACAAACATAGTTTGTAACAATTTAAGCCTTTCCAGTAACTTAACTACTTATTGTTTTTCGTTTGTCTTCGGAAATTCTTCATTAACCTTTTTGTAAGTTTTGAAGAGAGTGGCTGACAACTGGAGAAGGTCCATGTCTGGATTAATTGTTTCTTTGTTTATTTTTCGATAAATTCTATTTATTTATTATCTATCATAGATCTCTGAAAAATCAAATTTTATTAGTTAAAGTAGACGTATTGCTGATGAAAAAGAAAAACATATTTGTGATATCCTTTAATTGTTTTTAATCTTATTTTATTTTATGTTTTCAAATTGAAATAAAAATCTTTTCTATTTAATTACAATTAAGTGCTTAGGGGTACTTAGGAAGATTTGCACATTGAGCCTAAACCAAAGATTATGATATTATATTGATAGGAAAAAAAATCTCTTTGATTTTTCTATTTAAATAATACTGTAATCTTTGTCTGAAAAAAAAACTGTAAAATTTCTATTATTTTGTAAATGTTTCTTATCATCGTTTCGAACTATGTATGTATAGTCAGGGTTTGCAGCAATTCTTTAGGTGATAGGCTCTATATAATATATTTTATTTTTTGTTTGGAAATTTTAAATGGTATCTATTAGATGGGAGAACGATATCGGCCATTTTTAGCGTTATCTACGTGTATATAGGTTGAGTATATATTATAAATAAAAAAACAACTAATTTTAATTTTACATTTATAATTTCTGTAGAATTTAGTTTTATTATTTTGCATAGGGAAAGAAAACTAATTGGGAATATTCGGATAACAGATGAATTTTTGTACAAAGCCAAGTTTAGTATACGGAATACAGAAGAAGGAAGACGTGGAAACAATATGAATTAGTTAGGGCGTTTTAGAGCATATGTAAAATACATCACATTCGGTGCCCAAAAAAAACCGTTTTCCAAACTAATTACAGAAACGTCTCATTTCTTCTATAAATATGTGAAATATGTGTCGTCGCTTATAATCAATTTTCCGTTTCGTTGGTTCGTGAATGTTTGAAGACGCCTTGGCAACAAGATTTAGTCATTTGTTGGTTTGATAGGGAAAAACAAATGAACACAAAAGACTGGTAGTTGGATTTTTTATCTGAAATTTAACTCTAATTTGACATGTATGCTTTCTTTTATTTCATACTTTATTTTTGTGCCATATGCAACAAGAACTTTTTATATATAATATATATAAAGATGAGGAAGGTGTGAAAAAAAATATTGGAAATTAAACGCAAACCATGAGTGATGAGGTATAAGAGGGTATGAGGAAACTTTTGTAAAGTGTAGCCAATTTTTACATACATTTTTAGATAAATAAACAAGTAAAGGTGGTATATTTTAGTGCATACATGGAATGATTAAAGAAACACAAAAAATAAATAAAAAATACATGGGATAATTAAAGCAAGTGTTACGTAGCATTAAAGATCTGTGTTCGACATTATTGTTTATATAAAATATATGGTAATCTTTTGAGTGCTTATTAACATTAATTTTAAGTTTTCTGTCCTTATTTTCTTTTATTATTACTTTATTTCGATAACTATGTTTAATATTATACATACATAAAATATTATAAATACCCTATTCGTTGTTATTTTGTACAATTTTTTTACTATTATTTAATTAATATTTGCTTCAAGCCGAATATGATGCGTTTCAGTATGAAGCTTGGTGCAAATATGATTAGCCATTATTTAAACTACTTAATCAAAAGTAAACAAAAGCCATACAAAACATTGGGAGCCTAATTGTTTAATAAAACTACTTAATATTATATATTATATATTTTTAAAAGTAAGACATTTCCTGCATTCATAGCCGTTATTACAATGTCCATTTAATTTCTATTATATTTGTTTAATTATATTTGTTAACAATGATTATGAAAATAGAATAAATAAATAAATGAAAATATATTTTGTATATTTCTTTTAATACCTTCTGACATTTTTCATATAATTGATTCTTTCAGCCAATAATTATTTTTGTTGTACATTCACACATATTACGACTGATTTTTCTAATCTTTCTTATGTTATTCTACTGTAAAGATGTTTTATATATAAATATATTTATGAAATCTAATGCATTTTATTTTCTATTGTTATAATTTATTGATAAATTTCATATTCTAGAGATATTGAGTTGGTATATTATGAAAACCTAATTATCTTTTTTCTTCTGTTGCACGGTTAGTAAAAACACAAATTATTTATAGCTCTTATTATTTTTGCTCAATATAGTAGAATCTAATAATATATGTTCTTAAGATTCATACATTTTATTTAGAAACATTTACAATTTATAGTAATTGTAACAAAACTCAGCTTGTCTTTTGTACAAATTTGTACAAAGTATTATCTACTTTTTTTCTAATAATGTACTAATAGTAGTTTCAATATATTGTTAAAAATTAGTTTTATAATTACACCATATACATTAAAAGTTTTATTAGATAACGTATCTTGTTTTTTGTATCAAAATTCGAAAAACACGTAACATAACTCGGGTGCAGTGCCACTTGGATACATAGATTAGTGTTTCCCAAAATTTTCCTGCAACGGAACACTTTGTAAATCCTGAAATTAATTTTGTGGGTTAGATATTTATTTAGTAATTATTTCATTCCAGTTTTTCACGGAATACATTAACTTAACATAGTTTGGGAATCTCTGATGAATACAATGGTTGCAATTCGCGTCCAAAGTTAACACTCCAAAAAATAGTGTTTTCACATTTGATTGATTGTCTCGAAAACTATAATAGATAAAATAGATTCAGGAGATGCATATGAAAACTCGTTGTTTGGCGGAATGTAGCATGCATTGCTTATTTTGTGTGGTAGGCAATAGTTTCGTAGACCCTGACATAGATGATGTCGGAGAGTTTGAATTCCAATATTTTTTGTGTGTGATGAACACTACATTTTTTTTGGCCTGTTACCCAAAATGTCTCGCAGTATCAACACTGTCACGTGTATCCTAGGTTAGCCATCACTGACCTCATGTAATAAATATGAACTGATTAAAGTTTAATTAAAAACGGGTCATTGAATAAACGTGTGAAGAATAAATAAGCAAATTCAGATAGTTCTTAATCGTTTATGTTACGTGAATGCAAGCTAATAAGAAGATTCTTGTACATAATAGGCTTTAACCAACAATAAGCAAGAGCAGATGGTTAAAATAGGGTTTAAGGTAAATGAGTAAAAAATTGTAGATATTAGATACTTTTATTATCGTTAGAATATTTCTTTATTTGTTGAAATCAATTAGTTTGGTCAGATCAATTTATAAATACCAAAGTTTAGAATACACTAGTTGTTCATATAAAATATATATTTGATTTTTCTTTATCTTTTCAATTTTTGAGAAAGTTTCCAGTTATAAATGACACGAGTTTTATCCGAAGATAATAAATATTTAGGAAAGTAGCGATAATAACGATTATAGTTATTCGACCAGAAGGAAAATCTCTTCTGCGCATTGCTAGAAGTTGGTGCTGGCGTATAAAGCATAAAATTCCGGTGGATTTTCCTGGGGGTAGGAAAATATTGCAAAGGCCATCGGAGCAGAATCAGCGAATGCGGCAGAAGTTAATGCGGCGTGAACCGAAATTTTAATATGAATTTAGCAACAAATACAAACCATTAATCTTTGAGTCGCTAACTACAAGTTGTACACGGATATGCGTTTGAACACTCCATCAACTTTTTGAACAAAACAAAGTGAACGCTTAGGGTGGGCGTGTAAAAAGGGAGAAAGGCTGTACGTTATTGAATGAGGTCCGTACACTGCATAAAGTGTGTATGTGCAAAATATAATAATCTAGCGTAGGAAGAAAGTAAAACGGGCTTTTGTTTGTTCCCAAGGGATGAAAACACACACTCTCCATTCGACCTCGTAAATAAATTACTCAACACATTTTTATGCTGCCGTAAAAAAAGAGAAGAGGAAGAAGATGAGGAGGATCCGAGGCGAAAGCATTTTTGATGTTCTGCCTGTCTTCACTGGAGACACATTTATTATCATAACACAATACTTTCCTTTTTTATGAAATTTTATCAGCTACCGCAACGGGAGTACGCGTGTGAGAGAGAAAGGGAAAAATCGTTTTCCAATCTTGGTTGCACCAAATGAACAGTAAATATGCAAACGGAATAGCGAGAAAAGAATAAAGTGGAAAAGTGTTAAAGTCCCGGGAGTTCGCCATTGGGGTGAGAAAGTTTTTCATGTAAAGTTTTATAGGAGACATAAATTTGATCAGCTTTATTAGCATACGTTTATGAACTTTACAATCCGTAAACGAGTCGAGTGTTCTCTGGGGCTGCTTACATCCTAGAAATTGCTAACCATTGTACGAATGCAAAACAGTTTTCTTTTGTGTACTATACACAACTCGCACATAAATATATCTCCTACTCACTTGCGTCCGCTGTATACATTTTTTTTGTTGTTGTTCCTGAATGTTCTTATAAAACCCTAAGCCTTTCCCTCCGAACAACAGTTAAAACACAAAAAAGCGGAAAACTAAACAAATAAAGGCGGAAGCTCGTTACTTTGTACTGAAACATAATTTACATTTGTTCCATATTTCGGATGAACTTTTTAAATAAATTTTTATACGACACAATAGAAAAATATTTGCTATGCTTTTATAATATAATTATTTTATAATATAAGAATCACTATATACATTTTTAATATAAAATGTATACAATTTTATTTCAAAATACAAATTTTAATCTATAAAAACAAAAACAGTGTTTTTCATATTTTTTTGTCTCTTGTCCTTTTTTTTTTTATTAATAAGTGAAAATCAGATTTCATGTCCAAAATTCAACAATATTATAAAAAGAGTTCAAAAGATTTGTATTTGTAATCAGAAAATAGATAGTTCATCTTAGAAGCTATTTAACTATTAGTATCTAATGATTATGTGTCTAATAGATAGATCTATTATTATCTATTATAATGAACAGTTTTCAAAATGGAACCAACCATTTTTATTTATGTTGATGTTTGCATATTTATTAGAGAAGTGAATGTTTTTTAACGATTCAAATTAGGCAAGATTTCCATACTTAATGCTTGTAAATTTTATTGTATTGATGTCTGATTATAATTGTTTGTAATGTAAATAATTAGAATGGTTGGACATGTCTGTTGTTTACTTTTAAAAGATACATACATGATTAAAATGTATTCGTTTTTCGGGTGGTCAACTGATGGGATACACGAACTTTCTTAAGCAAATACCATCCGTCATAAACCTAAAGGCAGGTTTTACTGCGGAAAGGCCTTTTAGTTTTAAGCCCTGCTTTAAGCCTCGGCGGTTTGCGGATTTCCTACCCTCGTTTAAAAAGTTCCAACATTCAATTTAGCGCAACCGTTCCAAAGTGTACGTGTGAGTGAATGAGCAAGTGAGCGTGTGTATTGATGTTCCAATACTGAAACAGGATAGAAAAAGAAAGGAAGTAAAGGAATAATGCAGGGAGGAAGGACGAAGGAAACAAGGAAGCGGAATGCGAGATAAATTGCAGTATGGATGCGAGATAAGAATTTCCCCGGCGCGAAACGAACTTTAATGCGGAGTATTAAAATATTAGCTTTGAGTGTTTGGGGTGCGGAGCAGTTGAGGGATTTGAAGTTGGTAAATTTGTATTTGTATTCAAAACTAAGCCAGCACCGGCGTGCGGGCCCATAAACTGTTGGATGGAGCATAATACATTTATTATCCTCGGAACACAATAGTCTCGTTGAGGATATTAACAACGGCTTGGACGTGATGAGATACAATAGGTGGAAGGCCCAATCGAGGCGACCTCGGTTTTCGCCGCTCTGGCAGGTATATATGGATGGAGGTGGATGAGGAGGAGGATGAGAAGGAGGACCAGAGCAGACCACGGGACAAGCTGTAATCTCCTATCCTCCAGTTGCTGACACCGCATACATGCAGGCCGCTCCCTGGAGCCTGCCACATTGCGCCCCATTACAACGAATTTCCCCGCAGGAATCGACTAGGGGGATTAAGTGTAACTTGACCGGCTGCTAGGAAAACTCCTCTTTTTTTTCCTTCCTTCCTTCAGACCACCAGCAGCACCAACCAACCCCCAATCCTACCCACTCGCCATCCCTCTTTGCTTGCTTGCACGAGTAACTAAATTTACGGCGTCGCTAACTCGCCAAGATTGATAATAACGGTCGTAATAATGTATAAATCTCTCCGCAAGTTTTCAAAAGTTTTTTGCTGTTATGCAGGAAACGAAAGAAAGGGATAGAACGAGGAAGGAAGAAGCGGACAAAAAGGAAAAGTAAGATTTCGCTCGGTTTATATATCACACAAGAAAATAATAAAGCTATAAAATAAAGTTCTTCCACTATATTTTCGTCGCACCGAGAATTAATGTTTCACATTAAAACAATAACAAAGAAGAGAACTGCTCTCTCCGGTTACAACATACATGTTTACATCAAATTCAATTGCAACTCATTTTTCTTTGGTTTTCGCAAAAGATTATTAATATAAAAACCTATTAAATTTATAACAAAAAAAAAATAAAAATTCATTACAATATTATACTATTATTTCTATAATTAAGTTATATACAGCAATATTTTCGCATGGTGCGTTTTCTATCAGTCCAGATTCAATATTGCCCGGTTTAAAAAATTAAAAAAAAAAAACTAAAGTTTAATTGGTCAATTAAAAATAAATACTAAAATCTATTGCTTTTTTGTATTTTGTGCGGTTTATTTTAATGTGGTTTTAAAGTCTTTGATTTCAAACAGTCCAGCAGCAAAAATATTTTCATTTTTTTTTATCTTTAATTTTTAAATTAATTAATTTAATTACAATTTGTGCATATTTGCTACATGTAAAAGAGTACGTTGCAGTAATTTCAAAATTAATATATTATTTTATTAATTAATTTAAAATTTTAACCTGCACAATAATTTATAATTAATATTTCTTTAAAATATGAGTAATTATAAATATATTTTGTTATTACTATTTTACTAGAATTATATGTTTTATTTGATTAAATATAAATATTTCAATCTTATAATAATTCTTATTTTTACATTTGATTTCGTTTGATTAGTTGTATTAAATCTATAGAAATAAACTCAATTGCATGTAAAGCAAAAGACTACAATTATTATTTTTTCATTTTCTCAATGACATGTGGTGGACACGTATCAGCCGCATACATGTATTGTTCTCATTGTACATCAAGTTCCTCCATGTTGTTTATGTAATTATTGTAGTACGGATGCTTTGTGGGATGCCATATTCAATTGTACTTTAATCACGATGCATCTGCTATTCATGTTACATGTTTTCTATTTTCTCTGCAATTTTCTATTCAGTTCTTAATATTACACTTGTCATTACAGTATCACATTAAAAGTTTATTAAAGCTGCTGATAATCAGAGAACAGCATCATTTAGTAAAAAAAATATTTTATATATTTTTATTTTGATGAAATGTAACTATTAAAAATATTATATGATTAGTATTACTTATGATGGATTTATTACTGATGGTAGCAAATGTAACTTGTATTAGTTTAACAATAAATCTATTTTCACCGATCTGACGTTAATTAAATGAATCAATTTCTCCCCCAATAGCCACGATCCCAAATCTAAAATCGAGGATCAGGAAAACCGCCACCTGCTAAACTAATCTGGGTTGTGTAATCGCATTACAGATTTACAATATATTTGTTATATGTTATATATTTATATAATTTGCTTAGTTAAAATAACATGGTACAATATAAATAAAGTAAGTGATTACAATAAACACTTTCTATTTTTTTAGTAAATAAAACGAATGTAAAATTTCTAATAATTAGATGCATGTTTAGTCAAAACAATGTATATGTATTATAACCTAAACTTTCTTTATTTTAGTAAATTATAGATCGAAAAAAAAATATAATTCATATATTTGCAAATTATACTAAACATTCAAATTAATACAAATTTACTAATTTCAAATTTTAGGATTTAAATATTTTATAATAAAAATAATTACCAATATAATTATAGTTTATCTATTTGTTAATAGAAATTTATTAAAGAGGAATTATAAAATAACGGAGCATGTGAGAAATTCAGAATTAATTTAATATTTGCTGACGGATAGTGAGAACGTGAGTTTTGAAATTTTCTGCTTGATAATGGATAAATTCTGCTGAAGAGGATTGCGAATACCTTTATTTGTATAAAATATAAGATAATTATATATTAATGACAATTTTGCATAAAGTTTCTATTTCAAACATTTTGTCTATAATTATTCAATAATTACTGTGTTAATATAATTATTTATATAATTTTCAATATTTTTAATTAGTTTGCACAAATTAAGAGTATATTAGCAAGTATTAGTTAAGTTATATAACGCAGATTTCTAAAAATATGTCCGAAGATGATTACTGTAGCAGCAGTGTGTCATTGAGGGTCGTCTGCGGTGCCAATTTTTCATGTAATGCTAGTCGCTCCCACATCTCCATCATACTTAAAGCCGACATTAGAGCTAATCAATACCCATTTTTAAACACATATTTTACACGTGCTATGATATATTACCATTTCCGCATAGTAAAAATATTTTAGTAAAATCTCTTCTCATATTATGTATTTATACTATTTGTGTTTTATCTATTGAAATACAATCATGAAAATATATTTTTGAAACTATTTATTTTACTAACTTATTTTAATAATGAATATCATGATAAAAGTATATTTATAATAATATATCTACTAAATTATCCAAAGTTCATGAGAGAATGTCTTAATTTTTGTTTAAATTTTTAAATCGATTTAATTGGACAAACAATATAATTATAACATTGTTATTACATTAATACATGATAAATATATTCCACTGATTAAATTGTTATTGTGAACAGAGAGAAGAGTTTTTACTTCATTATTTTTACATGTATAATAAATTTGTAATCATGTAATATTATATATACAGTGGAACCTTGCTTAAAGAGCGTAATCCGTTCCAAAAGTTAAGGATTTTTACTCGTATAGTGAAACAATTTTTCCCATATAAACAACTAACTATTTTGGAGTCATTTTTATTACAATTTATTGTGCTCGTTAAGCGAAATGCTTGTTATGCGTGGTGGTCGCTAAGAGAGGTTCCACTGTATATTTACTAAAAATATTGGTATATTTGTACTAATATTTTACATTTGTTCATAGAGTACCTCGGTTAACATTACTTTTGATAACGATGCTAGCCCGAAGTTGCAGTAGATGGAGAAAAAAAATAGCCACGAGATTAGGAATGAAGTTAACTAGATGGTTCAATTAATTTAAGACAAAACGAAGATAAAAATGAAGATAAAATTAAAACCTGTCGAAAAATGATTATAATTTTAAAAGAAAAAAGCACAAAAAATCACTTGTAGACTCATATTTGAAAATGTGATTTTACTTTGTATGTAAGTTAACTGTTTATTTAAATTCACTTTTCTTTGTAAACAAAAAACTTTATGAAAGAACGTAAACTAATCATAATATCTGTACCTGTGAAAACAAAGTTTTGATTAACAAAGTATTTTTGTGAAGCGCATACTATTCGTTGATCGAGGTAATTTTGACAATAGGACTTTTGTTTTAATTAATGTATATACTTTGGATAGAAAATATATTATATAACACTTTTACTTTTTAATTAAAAGTATATATTCTAAAAAGCACTTAAATAATAAGTAAGAAAGTGGAACTTCTATAATATAGATTAATTTGCTAATTTAGATGAAAAACATTACAATAAATTCAAATAATTCTAGGATCAACAGATTTTGTAAGGTTTGATAATCACAAATTGTGTATTAATATATATAGTCTTATATGTATATAAATATGTACATGTATATACTTGTATATCATTATATATATAAGTATATAACTTAAGTTATAATTTAGAAGAAAAATAATCTGTTAACATTGTCTAAGTGTTAGTGTTATTACAGCAAGAGAGAGTCATTCGTACGTGTAAGGAGGAACGTACAAAATATCCTTGAAAAGTTTTACAAGGCAGATAACGTAAGCACTCACACAATGGACGGAGGGTTCCGCTTTTTCATGAAGTCGTGCCATTTATTTTAAGTACCCATTCGGCGAAGCTGTGAAATACTAAAAGCAGAAGCTTCTTAGGGCAATCATAACTTCGGCCGGTGGCCCAATGAAAATCCAAATTAGAATTAGATCGTGAGGAACTTTCAACATTAACACCATTCAAAATACAATCCGGTAGCGCGAAAAAAAAAAGAACAGCAACGAAAATAGTAATAAGAACAATGAAAGAAAGAAGTGAAATAAAAATGAAACAAAGAACAATACGAAAACTTGAAACACGCGTACATAAACTTAATTGTCCGTGTTTTTGTTCCTCATCTGAATGGATGCCGTTCGCGAAATCCGGAAACGGAGTCAAAGCATATGCAACTTATTGGATTTATTCAATGCAGAACATTAGAGCAAAAGCGGGTCGGAGACTATTAAAAGAGCAATTAATTCGGAAACTCTTCCCTCAACAGTTGCCAGAACAACAACGGCTTCAGTGAAAAGAACCACAAAGTGTTCGCGCTCTTCCCTCTTTCGCCTTGTTTCGCTCGCACCGACAGACGAAACACATCAACTCATCCTTTTTCCTCCTCATCCTCCAAACCTCTTTCACTTGCAACGACCGGAAATTACGATGCGTAAATAAATTTGTTTAGGGATTATTATCATCCCTTTTCATATCTGATTTGTGGCCTGGGTGGCCGTGGGTTGGGGAACGTGTTCGAAACCCGAACCGAAACTCCCCTAAACCCACATCATTTAACTTTCAATTGCGAGATTTTCATTTTCATTTAAGTTCGACCCATTAATTATCTGCGGACATTATACGCGGTGGATCGGTACAAATAATCGCTGTTGTTCCTGGTTCCCGGGTTTGTGTTCCAAATTCAATTAGTTTCGATTAATGATGATCATGTGATAACCGTTTGAGATAAATGTTTCTTTTTTTTAATGTTTATTACATTTTAATTTAATAATTTCTATTTTTTTTAATTATTAAATTGAAAGTAAGTACATAAAATGTACCAACTAAGTTGAATCCCCGCACATCCACCATTTATGTATTTTGGTAAATTTATTAAATTATTTTAAACTTTAACTATTCGCGCCGGTGTAAATGGTACACCAATTTTCTAAGAAAGGATAACCCGTCTATATTTTCTTTCCCCCATTTATGACACTTTACGTAATCTATGCAAATACGTTGTTTTTGTGTATGTTCGTTCTTGCTCTGCAGTGTTAGTGTAATAGCAGACGAGATGATGACAATTCTGATTCAGAAATTATTATAAATGTATTACAAATAGTTAAGTATCTAATAAAAATGCATTAGATAACTTGAAAAAGGTTTTTCTTGTCGTAGTACAATCATTTATGCACTTTGTAATACATGTAGTGTATAAAATACACCACTCGAGTAGTTCTTATAAATTTCAGTGCGCGAGTAGTTAAAGGTTATTTTTTTGTTAAAGGTTTTTGTTGTTGGTTGGCTGTCGTCTTGTAGGTAAACTTTAGTAGTATATTGATGCTCTGCGATTCCACTATTTCCTTTGATTGTGAATCTGCTGCTATCCTTAACACTGTCATTGTCCATCGACTTGGTTGAAGGTCCATATGCTGAACCTCATTCATTTCACTGTCAAAGCTTCAAAATAGAACAAATTCATATAAAAAAATACCATATCATAGTTCTTTCCGCATATATTTTAACATTTGAAATGTACATAACAATAAAATAAAACTAGCGGAAAATAAATATTTTAAATAATAAATAAATATAAAACATTTTATATTAGACTGATAATAAATAAACTAAAAAAAATGAACGTATTAATTAAATTAAACTTTTTCCTTTCATTATACTATTAATGTAATTACAATGCAACAGCTATTATATCACAAATAATAATTTAAAAATGCAAGATGAATGTGATACATATTGGAATAATTATGTAAAACATTTATAAGTCACTTTTATTTCGGTTTATCTTTGTATAGTTCAAAATAAAAATTTCATAATAAAAGCAAATTTTAAAATTATTTCTGTAATATTATTTCTCTAATTTAGTATAAATTGGTAGAATAACTTGTTTGATAACCCAAAAGTACAATTTAATCTAAAATTACTTTAATTAATATAATTTATTTAGAATGAATAATCGAAACTATTTTATATGATTATGTAATAACTACATGATGAAAGCAACTTATGAAGTTCTAATATCTTTACAAGGAATAATATTGATACATTGGTATCACGGGATTAATAATAACTGGGAAAGATTTAGTAGCTAGAGAGGAAGGCAGAGTGTGTATGTGTTATGAAGTTTGAATTCGAGATAAGGGTAATTTAGGCAGTACAGGTATAATCTCTAGCTTTAGGAATAATAAACTTTGCAAGCTACAAATCAGCGTGGATCCGAAGAACTTTAGAGCAGATAGTCTCCACTCCATCCTTCGTTTAAGCGAAATTTTATACAGAAAAAAAAACAAAGAGAAGAATGCAAGATAAAAAAGAAGAAAGAAACAACAAAGACTTAAAACGATTTTATTTTAAAACCCCGTCGCGGGTTTTCATTAATCCTCATTAAAAAGTTCCTCGTATAATTACAACTATAAAGTGGCGCACTTCCTTCCCTCCTAAAACCACATCAATTTTCTTCTTTATAAATTAACCCGTCCGTGCAGACCAGCTGAGGAAAAGAGGACGTGAAATAAACTAGACCATGTAAAATCGAACTGAAAATTCACGAATAACGTTTCTTCTCAATATTCTCAACGGAGAAACGAACTGTGGAATATTATTAGTTTTCTGAAGTGTGCATGAATCCCATTGTGTCGCAAACCTGTTTATAGGCTTATGAAAAATTCGATAAACCAATGTTGCATTAGAGGTGGTGAATACTCGAGCGTAATGCTATATATATAGACTTTGGTAGCAAAACAAAGAGTCGAAGTGTAGCTTGAATTATTTATGCGACGACGCCCGACGCCGAAGGCGTATTAAGGAATCTTCCGGATTTTATTCATGTAAAATAATCGAAAACCGCCGTTGCATTCGTTCTATGGAGATGAATGCAATTGCCAAGCGATGGCCGGTTTGGGACTTATGCTAACAAATAAATCCCAATTGAATATTTAAATTGAAGCGAGCTTCGAGAACAAGAAGAATCGTCAGAGGAATTGCGGATATTATATGGGACGCAGACAGGACACAAGTCCTGTTCTCTGCTGAATTATGTATATTTTCTGCCAGCATTCATACGACAAACACTTTATGTATCCATCCTCGGTTACTCTAAATAAAATACGTTTAAAACTTGTATATGTGCATTTTTTTTTACAAAGAAAATGTTCTTTCTTTATTATTTTAAAAATATTTTACTTCAAAATCTTTTCAGCAAAAAAAAAAAATAGGACAAGGGTTCCCAAAGTTTTTAAATTTTGTAGCACATTAATAATAATAAAAAAAAATATATACTGCTATATATAAAAACGATGCACTAAGGTAGGGTTTACCAAACTTTTCCTGCAATGGAACACTTTGTAAATCCTGAAATTTTCACAGAACACATTGTTTATTTTGTAGGGCAGGTAATAACACATAATCAATATAATTTAAAAAAAAAACATTCATTACTTATTCAGTAATTATTTCATTTCAGGTTTCAACGGAACACCTATTAAGAAAGTTTCGGAAACTATGCACTAAGGAATTGAAAAACTAATTTTCAATAATAAAAAATGATTAATAGTAAATATTATATTTTTTTATTAGTATTAATTAAATGTAGATTATTAAGATTTATTTACGCCAATGTTTTTAATTTATTATTATTATCATGATCATGAAAACTAAAACTGATTTCTAGAAATTTAAATTTTATTCTATCAATTTTTTAAAGCCAAGATTACTAGTTTTTGATTGAGATATTGACAGGTGTTAATTGATAGCTCAAACAATGAGAGTTTATTAATATTGCCTTGAGCGTATAAGACGCGTATATAAAGGATAATGCTTGAGATGGCTATATAATAGCAATTCATTAGAAGGTAATATAAAGGAGGATTGGATATAAAATGCGAACGGGCGTAATTAGCGAAAATATGAAAAGATTAATAAGGCATTAAATATAATGAACTGCGATATGCAGGGTGGCTGCGTCGTGGACGGATAGAAACGGCGACGTCTCAATTTCACGAATAGCTCTAAGGATAAAAGGGAACGAGCGAAGGAGGAGGATGAGATGGTGGGTAAGGACTTCATGGAAGCATTGGGGCAAAGGACCTAGTCCTGATGATGATGCTCCGCTCATGCTTTTCCTCCTGCCGAGTCGACTCGATCATTAATAATTCCATGATCGTGACGTCTCAGGTAATTGAAGGAGTTCGCTTTATACCACTCATATTAATGTTTTGCAATTTGAGCTGCGTCGGTACCCGTGCCGATAGAGCGTCGCGACGCTCAGTGGCGCCCTCAGAATTCCGCTCTCTCGGAGCGCCCTCCTGGAACGTGTACAGGGTAGTAGAGAAATGTATTATAATTAATACGAGTCTGCCTCCGGAGGGGCGGCAATTGAGTAGAGTGAGGAAAATTCATAAGTTCGGTCAAATTTGCGGCTAATCCAAACCCACGACCACCCTGAAACGTAGTATAAGATATATGGCAGCAGATTTGTACCCGTGTACACGTTATCTATTCATTTATTTTTGGATTACCTCACGACCTTTATATAAATTAACCGATTCAATATAATTATCGTCTACTCCATTCCTTCTCTCACTATGCTACACCTTCCTTACAATATGCAGCTGAATTTATTTCTACAATTGCGCAAATTAGATTCTCTCGTGTTGAACTCCTCCTGCTCTGTGTTAATGGAGTATTTATAATTAACTCACAATAAATACTAAATTCACTCGAGTTGAGCGTGGTAAAAAAAAAGAATAAAAGAGAGAACACTACATTTCTTCCGGCTTCGCGAAACAAATAATTAAATAGAAATAATTGTATTAAAGCAGATGTGCTCCCGGACAACATTGTAATATTAATAAAAAATATATATTAACGTGTTTCCACAATGAAACCCCGACAAAGTACGTTATTAATGTTTGCAAATACATGGCTGGTGTATGTTGGGTCCTATCCAACTTTTCATGAAAATCTTATGTAAATGATTACGCTTACAATTTTGTAATTATTTTATGCATTTAGTGAATTCAAACTAAATTAAAACGATACCCTAGTCTAGCGATTCTTAATTTTTCGTATTGCGCCCACTTTTTGCTTGAATAATTTTGTTCTCCCTAGATAATATAAAACAAAAATATAAAAGAAAGTAACCCAAAACACCCTAATCCCAACATTTTTTTGGACTGGACTGTCTTGTAATTATTCTCTTATTAAATCAATTGCACTGTACCTTTCTCCACCACTTATCTTTATAAAAATGTATTTTTCTGCTGTAGCTGCTTTAAAGGCTAAATATAGAAACAAACTTCATATAGTCACTCTCAGCTCTGAGTTACTATCTCCGGTGTCTCCGGCAATTAGCTATGAAATTCATTTGCCCGAATTTTACGTAACGCGGCTTCTTAGAACAGTAGTTCTAGGTGTGTTCATAGCATTGACAAGGAACGCACTGCAATATTTCCCTTCTTTTGATGGGTTGTTCAAAGGATATTCTTTCCTACTTCTGATGTTGCTTATATTTCTCATAGTGTGACCATTAGGTACAATCTTAAATGAGTGTTCACTTTTCATTTGGTACCAGTGACAAGGGATACTTTTATCTTTGATTAGTATGCTATCAATTTATGATATTATGGATGGTATCGAAATACTTTTGGTATGGTTTTTCGTGTTAAATTTGGAGATGGTATGTATTTAAGCTGGGACTCTTCCGTCCGGCAGACTGGCTAGAAATAAATAAGGGTTATTCACTAATATTTAGTTTATTATCTCTTGGATTTGTTGTTTTTTTCCAGTTCTGCAAGATTTCTTAAAAATTCTGGACTTTTGCTGCAACTCTCCTTACCAATATGTATTAGTTTAGTCAAAATAGCAGCGTTTTGCCGCGTATATTTTTTGTTTCGTTTTTGTCGCTCTCTTCCATTTTTCACCTTGCTCGGATGGAACGTGCTCTTCGCAGTCCGAATTTGTCATTCCGGTTGAGCCTACCAGCAGTGAATTTACCCACCAAGAATTGATTGTCTTACAACTATGCTGTATGCAGGTATACTGTATATTAATTTTACTCTTAACTATAAAATATTGTGATGATATCCATGTTCAAGGTGCACCGCCGTCTTAACACTTCAGTATCTCAAAACAATCTCAAGAATTATTTGTAAATTAATAAAAGTTGGTTTGATTTTCTAGAATTTATAATTTAATTTTAATTAAAATTTTATATATTAAACACGATGTCTGAAATTGAAGTATCTACAAAAAACAACAACAAAATTACTGTTTTGAAAAATGATAATAAAAGTGAGGATCTACAGTTTGAGGAAATGATGGCCAACTTCAAAAAGTTGACTATTGGGAACCTGAATATACATCTGGTGATGGACGGAAAACAACAATTGAAAGATATATTTTCAATTGACGAGAAGGATAATAGAAAAAATATTTTAAAAAGTAATGCAGGTAATGGCAAAAAGATCGTTAAGTTGACTTTGAAATACATGAAGAAAAGCCACGATAAGAATGAGAAAAATATGGTTTTAAATGGAAATAATGGAGAGAAGATCAAAGTCATTAGAAATAATACATTTTCACCTAAAGGTAATATAGTTAATACTACAAATATTTACAAGCTGACTATCAAAAACACGACAAAACTTGTGAGGAAATCTAAGGTTTCAAGTGAAAATAATGATGAACAGATTAAAAGTTTAGAGAACATGAAGAAATTGTTAACAAAGAACTTGTTGACAAAAATTGGTGAGAATTTGAAAAAGAAGATTGAAGCAGATAGTAGAACTGTGTTTGTTGGAAATGTAGATTATGGGACTACCGCACAGTTACTAGGAAAAATATTCTCTAAATGCGGTAAAATAAAACGTATTTACATTCCAGTTAACACGATTAGTAGAAAACCTAAGGGTTGTGCATACATTGAATTCGATTTGTCACAATCGGTGGAGAAGGCCATCGAAATGAATGGTTTTGTACTGAGAGGTAAGCCGATCCAAGTGAAGCACAAGAGGACAAATAAACCTGGAATGTCGATAACCGATCGCACATCTTTCGAACCAGTGCATTCCAAAAGCAGGAAAATACATGAAGAATGTGTCAAAAAAACACCCAAAGTGCTTGACAATTATGTTTGTAAAAATCACAGTGGTTCCAAGACTGCTAATATAAAAAAATGTTAATTATATATTGTAAATGTCATTTTATTACTATTTTTATATAAATAATATTTATATATACAAATTATAATACAAAATTAACATGTTTTTTTTCAATTATTATTATATAATTATAATTTTAGAAGTAAATTAATTAAGATTTTTTACACTGATGATTTTCAAGAGTATCTTCCTAAAATAGTAACATTTTTCCGTTTTTATTCGAGATTTTAATTTTGATGAAAGTTTATGAAAATGAACATAAAGTGAAATATGGGAAAATTAAATGCGTCTATATTATTTTTACAGACGACTAAAATAGAGTATAGATTTTAGCATCAAACAGTTGGAATGTTTTGGGCCATAGACTAATTATTAGATGTTGCGAATGGACGTGAAAAGTAAAACGAAATACTCGTTAGCGTGCATTTGAATGGACATTGAGTAGAAAATTTCAATTGAACGTGACATTGGTAACAGTTTAACTAACTGTGTAATGTTTGCCGTATAGTATTTGTATTTGTACGAAACGTCGCAACGGGGGGAACCCATAGTGGTCAAACTTCCAGCCGAGTGGTTGACTTCAAAGCGTGTTTGGTCGTGCTGCGCCCTGCCTACAAATGTTCATCACATATCCAATTTGCCTATTTGTTCTCTGGATCTTCTCCCACGACGATAGAAGCGCCACGACTTGAGCCTCCGCTCGATATTACATAACAACACGACGGGTTGGCGAATATTTCAGTTACGCCACGACGAGGCTCTCACCAAACTTCCCCGCAGCAAACTCACCATCAACCAACTCCCACCAGAGGAGGCTCAAGCTGCGGCTCATATGACTGCCATTGTTATCCACAAATTATACATTTAATAGAATTTACTATCGTTCCGCGCGTATAACTTTGCCCTTTACACTACACCATCGGAATTATGTGCCGTGTTATTAAATTCTATATCATCGGCGTTATTAATAGCACCACCTCCGCGGCCCGTTACATAACTCGACGGGAACGACCTAATCTGGGCATTTCGGAAATTCAAATTCGAGGGAAGAAACGGATGGGGCCAATATTCAAATGTATCGGGTGCACGTTTCGTGATCGGACAATTAAATTATTGGCCATTTGCGGAAAGAGCGGAGCAATTTTAAATTGCTCGCATTCCATGCAAACAAACACCTGCTCGTTTCGCAATTTAACAGGACCAGTTGTATATTTTTATTTCGTCTATCTACATAAATAAGTGAATCTACACGATACTTTTTTGTGTTCTGCGTAAAAGGACATTGCAATATCACATACAAAATAGCAGGAATAAACAAAATAAAAATATCAAGAGAAATATTTGGTCTTCTATAGAATAGAATAAAAAATAGTTAAAAATAATTACCAGAGTTATATTAAAAAATAATTTTTTTATTAACATACAATTATTGCTTTTACATCATAAATTATTTCGTTTAAGACAAATTGAGACATTTAATATTTATTTTACATCATTCAAAATTAAATGTACATAAAAAATATGCAAACTTAAAAACTTAACTTATTAAATGTGAAACTAAAATAGTTTAAAAAATAATTAATAATAATAATTTATTGGCCAAACATCAATATATAAGAAGAAGAAAAAAAAGTACAATTTATACATAAATAAATTTTAACATACAATAAAAAAATATATATTAAAAGGCTGGCCAAAGGGCTAACGACCGAGGTCTTTCCGCCAAAAATAAATATATATATTTTTTTAGTTAAATTTATACTTGTTTATATGAAGATTTCCGATTGGAAATCGTTCTGTTTTTGTTTTCTTTTTTTTTCTGTCTATTGCCAAAAAATATTCTACTTATTGCTAAGAATGTTGGCAGGTTGTAATTTTTTTAAAATATATACAAAAAAAAAATAAAAAATATTAGTAATTATTATTAATTTATAATTCAATTGAAAATTTTATAACGATTAATAATTCTGTTAGCAATATATATTATAGAATTCTTTAAATATTTTAGGTGTTATTTGCTTTTTATACCAGAAGTTTCAATACAAAAAATACTTGCTTATTCTCTAATCGCAAGTAGTGTTTTTTTTATTCTGAATTTTAACTATGATAATAATACATAGATTACTGTACTTGATTTGAAAAAGTTGGACGATTTTCTAAAATTTTAGGATTTATCACAACAAATGATTATATACAGAAAATTCTATATATATATATATCAAGTTGACAAAATTTAAGTAAACATAAACTTTTGATGCTGTTTTATAATTTTCTTTGTTCTTGCTATTGATTATTCAGCGAGCATCTAATGAGATGTGAAGTTCATTAATTTTAGTTCGCTTAATTAATGAAATCTCAAATTCTTAGATCGTTAACTTAGATAAACCTTCAAACAAATTTAATTTAGCGTTAAGAAATATGTATAATGCATATAAAAGGTATATACTTTCTACTCTTCTTCAGGTACATGTCTGTAAAAGCGTGTTTGGTCTTATGTGTTATTAAAAAGGGAGAAGACTATATCTCAAGTAATATATATTTGATTTTAACATTAATTAAGTAATTATTATTCGTTTTATCTCAAAAGATTCTTTTAAATAAACCGATATCTATTTTGACGACGAAGATGATATTTTGTACTACGAGAATGATATTGAAATTTGTTATGAAAAATAATGTGAAAGTGAATGTGAGTCGAATGATCATGGGGATGATGCGGATTTTTAAGCTATTAAGGCATAATTCCAAAAGGCGAAAGAAGAGAACAATAGATTGAATATCTGAGAGGAAAAACGGGTTAGGGCCATTTGCAGGAAGCTGACAAACTGCTCGACAGGCTCTTTATTATAAAGATAAAACAAGAGGTCAACAAAAGTATCAACAACAACCTATTTGTATTTGAAGATGACGAATTTATAGCTATTCAGACCCTTGATTGGTGTGACAAGTTATTGGGAACTAGCGAAAGTGAAACTGACGACATCGATTTAAACTCGAAGGTATGATCAGTGCCGACAACAGAAGTATGTATGTAATTAATTTTGGTTAGCTATGATATGACCAAGACTATACTTGGAGACATTTACTGCAAATGTTTTACAATTCCTCTGAACAGAGTGATTCATAGACAAACATATTGGTTATGCTGAAAAGTAAGATATTCAATTTGCATCTACGATCAGACGTCCGCCAAGCAATTCTTTTTCCAGAATATTCAAATGAATTGAAATGGTTCTATGAGTGACAAAAACTGTAATTTAAACAATAAAAAGAATAATCTGTGTATTTATTTATTACATTTTCAATTTGGTTCCATAAATGGTTATACAATTTTATAATGGGAATAATTTAATAGTAATTCATAGCGTTTATTAACATTAGTATCTCATCTATATTATATATAGATATATACAAAAACATATAAATTGTGTAAGAATATATACAAATTCATACAAATGAAACATAAATGTCTATTAGTAGTATGGAATGATATGTATAGATGGTTTACATAATTGTATATTGTACAACAGTAATTCAGTTTAATGGAATTGGATTCAGTTATACTTAATAGTAGTTCACTTCATAGGCGTGAAGAATATTTTCAATTCAACTTCATATTAATTCACCTCTTGATGAATAGACAATTTGTAGTAGTAATTACCAAAACATAGAGATTGAAAGTGTATATATTTGGTAAAGAGTTTCTTATTAAACTGTTAGATAATATCGTATACATCGTTGCTTGAATAAACAACATTGAATAATCTGCATAATTGTTGATTCTAATGATAGCGAAGTTCTGTACACTTAAGATCGATCCTGTTTGCATAAAGAAAGGAAGTATATTATATTCATAAACAAAAACCTGCTGGTGTTTAGGTTGCTTACATCTACATTTAATTTGATCACGGTCTCTAGCACACGAGCGCTCACATCCACATGTCAAAGGTAAACATCCGAAATTAGGCTTCGCTGAGCTTTATTATTGTTATTATTAGGAATTTGGGCATTGTTGTTCATGATTAAAACGCTCATTGTGTGCGGCCGGGTGGAAATTCGGTTTCTATTAATTATAGCTTCCTGCCGGGTTATGAAGTTAGGAATCGAACGCTGTTAGTGTGTATCAATACTCGTTTCCGGTTGGTGCCTGCAGGGAGGAAAACCGTGGGATGAAGAGGGTGGCAGCACCGGCGGCAGAGGCCGATACCGGAAACACGGCAATAACTTTCTTGGGCGTCAGTGGTAGCTGCAAGTGGAAGCTCTAAATCAGATCGTTATTTCAGAAATTGTTTCAACCCCTCGTTACGTTACGCCACTGCGTCTCGGATTGCCATTAAATACACTGCTTTGATTCCACTAATCTTAACGCGCTCGCAATGAATCGCTTTATGGGAACCAATGGTATATTAAATCCTACTCCGCAACTACACAAATCTCAAACAGTTTTAGTACATGAATGCATTCCATTATATTAATTAGATTTTCCACCATGCAATTATAATTAGACTTATTTCAGTCCGTCATTTGTTTTCGAAATTTGACTGCGGTGTGATCGGAATCGCTCCTTTGTCGAATGTTTGCCTTTGTTTGTCTTCGAATAATTTGATTTCCATTTACACGTTATTAAATTTTAATTAAGTTTTAATTGAAACTGAATTAACTCTAAATTCCAAAATTAATTAAATATAATTATAGTAGTTTACACTATAAAAAAGCTTATGTGTAAATAAAAGAGTATAATGAATAATAAAATAAGGATGATAACTGAGATATTGAGGCTAATCCACAAAATTAAGCACGATTGGAACTTTTCATGAAGGTTGGTAAAAATAGACAATTGATGTATAAAAGACAACATATGTAGTCAACTATTATGATTTTTTATTAATTAACAAACTTGTTTACAATTATTTAATTTGTAATTTTATGTTTTCCAAATATGTTACACATAATAATAAGAAGTTTAGGATTACGTAATTTAAAATAGTTTCTTTGGAATCAATAATGCTTGCAGTCATATTAATATCATAGATATAAACTCAAGTAAAAACAGCATCTGACTTTTTTTTCTAGCAGTGATGGAAATTTTTTTTTTTTTAGAAATTTTTAAAGTGTTATAAAGGTTTAATATTATTTATTAAATAATCGATTATAGGGCATTTCTCAAACTAAGAAAGCTCTGACGTTGACAAATCTTGGTCGCAAACTGATGAAAAGAGATTTTAAGATTTTTTTCATCTATTTGCAATGTGTTGTATGATATAATAAAAAAAGTTTATTATAGGTTTTACAAACTATAATATTTATATTTATATAAAAAAAAACGGAATTGAAAATGATAACAATTTATGTAGAGAAAATATATACCCAATTTTATATACAATTATGTGTGTTTTATGGGACTACTAAAACAATAGTTGAAATGTCGATTTCTATTTGCATTTATACTTTTAATATTAACTGACCGACTCAATAAAACTTGAAAAATTTATCAATTTTGAGATTAAACATACACAGATAAAGTCCATTTTCGGTATTGGTATATAGGTAAAAAGCACCTACCATAATTTTGCCTTGAATAAGTATGTACATATAATAAGTGTGTACAGACTGATCACTTAGATCAACTTCTCCCTTTTTCTTGTTATAATTTTTGAACACATAACATAAATCATTGATTTTATCAAATTGAAAATCAAAAGTACTTCTCAATTATTTTGATAATATCTTTGAGAATTGTAACAGACACTTCTATGTTCTCTTCTCTTTAATTTTTGTTGTTCCCTAAAGCCCTTTTCGGTCCAAGTTTTCATCAAGTGCAGAGTAAATGTCTTACTTTTATGGTTATAGTATATTATTCTACATATTAATAAACAAATATACAACTACAAGTTTTAGCTACTTCTCACTATATTGCCGAAAAATCAAAATAAATATTTCTGTACCTGCTTGGGTACAGTGGACAAAAATGGGTTAATATAAATTTCTTGGGTTTAAATTTGCTAAAAAGTTCTGATGTCAATATGCGTTTACTGAATATAAACATAAACATTTTATTATGTTGTACAATATTTATATATAATCTATATTATAACATTATATTTAAAATATCTATCTAAATATAATGTAAAGATCATAAGCAAGTTAGTTTGGAATTGATAATTCATTTTTGAATAAACTTTATTTTATAATACTTAAGAGTTTTTAAAAATTAAAAAAAATGCAATGAAATTGTAAGTAATTAAATTTGTCATTCTTAATATTTCTTGAAGAAATGTGATAATGTCTTCTCCAGTCAAATCTAATTCTCTTGATGTAAATGTAATATTTCTTGGACTGGAATTGCTAAAAAGTTCTGATGTTTCTGATGCGTTTACTGAATGCCATACGTATATGTAATAATGATAAAATGTAACTATTATGTTTCTGCTACAAATACCGCGATTTTTATTTTCTGGCGCCGTTAATGGCTTGAGTGCACGAAATTATATTAATTAGATTTTACGGTGGCGACACCGTACCTCAATATGTGTGTGAGTGTGCGCGCGAGAGGATCTCAATTCAGATTTGCGCCAGTGGAAAATGGACTGAAAGAGAGAAAGAGTGGAAGAAGAAAAAAATGTAATAACGTCCCACAGTTACATATGAGAGACATTAATTCCTGTGGCCTGATTCGCAAGAGCTATTCCGGGTTCCGGTCCCGAAGCAGCTCCGGGCGACAACGGATAGTCCGTACACACACACTCGCACACACGCGTATACATATATGTAAATGCATATATACGTATACAAACAGACACACACACACATGGACTCAGTCACAGTGCGGCCATTTGTTTTAATTACTAAAACAGAAACAAGAATCTGTGGTCTCGGTCCGGCACAACCCCGGATCCGATTTATCATTTCACACCACACGAGGCCACACACCGCCCCAGCAGCAAACCGGCACTAACTCTAGAATCTAGATTCTAGACTCTACAGTCTACATGGTTTGGGACCTTTCCTCTACTCCTGCTGATGCATCGCAAGAAATTAGCCCCTAGGAATTGGATCGCCGCATTGCACAACAATGTTTAATGCCGTAAAAGTGGATTTATTCGCATCCGTAAATTATGTTCGAGCAGCAACCAACCCAACCAGACCCAAGTTTAAATTTAATTTCCCCGTTTATCGGACGGGGCACTTCTTAGCCTACCTAACCCTAACCGGGGTTTCCTGTACATCCACCCTCTCATTCACGAGATCAGGATACGCACTCTTTACAGCTTTACCACTCCCACCTTCGTTCGCATCGATAAAAAATATTTACGGCTAAAACTATAAAGGACTTCCTCCGTTGCCTTTCATCCATTCTACCCACCCGAAACACAAGTGCCTCGACAAAGGAGCCCCACAATATATAACAATATATAGTAGAACTACATTTTATTTCGGTGGCCCGCGGAATACTGTAAAGGACCGACGAAATTCTCTACAAAAATATTAAATTCCACGTCAAATATAAATATACTCATTTTATTCTACCATAGATGATAACTACAACAATAAATTATTCTGAAATTCAATTTAAGCAACATATTATTTTTATTACATTTCACAAAAAGCAACATAATATAAGTAATATGAACCATTATTTACAGTGCATGGAAATAAAATAAAGTTAATAGATATATTATTGATATGTATGTGTTATGAATTAATAAATAGTGATTTTATATTATATACCAATAGCCTTTTGTAATTTCTAACGACCAATAAGAAATTGTGATTAGTTAAATTTACGTCACCTTTACCATGAGATAGCATTCCTGTCTACCAGTGACTCTAAATGGAAAAATAATACCGGCGGGTAATAAGAATCACATACAAGCAAAAAGAGAACTACTCGAAATTAAGTTCAGGAAACTCTACTGGCTATTACGGAAAGACTCGGAAATTTCGAAATTACTTATCTACAAAGTAATTTTAAAACCTGTCTGGACATACGGAATACAGCTATGGGGAGTCAGCAGATCTAATATTACGACCATACAAAGATTTCATTCGAAGAACCTAAGAAGAATCATTGGTACTCCATGGTATATTACGAACAGGAGAATTCATGAGACAAAACAGTAGCCAATACCAAGGTACTAGCTGTCAATCTTCTGGACAATAGTCTAACAACACAGCGACTGCAGCGACACACGCCACTGATCTAGCATTCAAATTCAACAAATAAAAAATAAGTAAAGGATAATTGGCTATGGGCAATGTCCAATTAAAATCTTGTCAAACGTTGATTATAGAAAAATTTATAGAAACTTTTGTAGTAAATTGGTAATCTTTGTCAATTTGGAAAAAGACATATATGTCGTCTATTGTTATCATCCTAATCAATTAAATTTCATGCTATATTTATTAATAAACGTGTATTAATTGAAATATTTAAAATATTGTATTTAACTTTTTGCTTAAAATTAGTGCGAATAAAAAAAAATCAACCTTTAAATATTCGTATAAAACTATATTTATATATTATTATAAATTAATAATAATTATGCGTTAAGAATTTTATGTCTTTGTTTGTTATTATTTTTAATATTTACAAATAATAATTGTTGAACTAAATCCTTAAATTGGTTGATAGCTATGATGATGTGACAAAAAAATATTAGTTGGTAGTAGATTAATATGAGAAGCACATGGAATATAGATGAGTGGATGAAACTTGTGGATGCACTGGACCAAGGTTTGTAAGTGTTTGAATTGGATGCAGCCGAATAAAGTTACTGAGTGTATGTAATGTATGCATGAATGAATTTGGAAAAGGCGACGCGGAGATGAGTAAAATTATTCGTAGTTTGGAGCAAAATTATTAGTAGTGGATGAGGATTATATGCATATTAAGAAACAATAGAAGATAATCTTGTTATTAGAAATTATGTGTCAATATATTATTAGTTATAACTTATTTTACTTTTTTTATGTTGTAAATAATAATAAATAACTTCTGAAATTTTTATTGATGCAATCATATTTGCTTATTTTAAAATGTATGAAAGAACGTTGATCGATCAATATGCAGCAGAAAGAGAAAAGCGAATCTGATGCGCAAATATTTTATTTCGATTAAATGAAGAGATACATACCGCACGCACTCATAAAAGAAGGAGGAGAAGGGAAAAGCTATTACCTCTTTTTATATATTCCATGTATATATGAAAAGGACGAACGAGGAGAGGAAACATACCGAGCGCATCAAGATATGACATCTTCCTAAAATGAAGCGGAGTCAGATAAAGACGGCTTTCTGCGACTTGTGTAGCCACTGGCATGCAATTATTGAGAGCAGCCCCAATCTGGATTCTCATGTACAAATGGAAACAGAATACTGAAAGAGAAATAAAAAGGACGAAAAGAAAAAAAAACAATTCAGATATACTTGTATATATATACCAAATGCAATTTCCTAATGTTATTAAACTTATTCCAAAAAACTCTCTGATTTTTATAATGATTGCGTTGAAACTGGAAAGCGAAAGAAGAAAAAGGGAAAAAGTTATCGAAGCACTTACCTACTGGATCCCCTCATATGATTAAGGCAGATGGGAAAGTTTTTTTTCTGTAAACAGTTTTCTGTTGGGAATGTTTCTTGAATGAAAATTGTTTCGCAACAATATCGATATATACATTATAATTATAAAAACATTTTGAAATAAAATTTTAAATAAATAAATGTTTGTAATAGAATTAAAATTTAAAATTATCGAAGCACTTACCTAGTGGATCCTTTAGATGAGAACAGTTTTTTGTAAAGTCTTCTGCAGAAAACAGGTTTTAATTGAAAATTGTTTGATATAATTATTGAAATGTAAGATAAATCTTAATTATAGAAAAACATTAACTATTTAATATAAACTAATAAATCTTCAAAAAATCTGTATGAAGTAGTTGGAACACCTGACATATATTTATTTCTCATTTAATTCAAGTTAAATATTTGTTATGTTTTGTAAAGGTATATTTTATTATATTATTTGTTCCTGGTAGAAGGTATGGATGAGATAGGACAAAGCAGTATGAGGTTGGAATATTACGAAGAGTCAGCGGGCGGTTCTTGGGGAGTTTTGGAATTTGTTGTGTGTTGCAGTGCGTTATAAATTGCAAGGGCAAAATAGAAATTGTGTTTATATGTGCACTGCGGAGAAATATGGCTGGAAAACAATAGTAAATTTCCGCATCGAAGAATCGATGAGCAAATAAAAACAACGATGCAACAAGAGAAAGGAATGAACGAACGAGAGAGAGTGAACGAGAAAAATGAAAAAGTAATGGACGAAGAAGTTGAAACGAGAAACGGGATTTATTTCAATTTATTATTTATTCCTTAACAAAAACGGATATATCTGTAACAAATCACAAACCTTTCATGTATCCACTCAGTGTCTATCTTCCTTTGCTAATTATTCATATCATTTTCACGCGTCGGTTAAAGATAATTGGGTTTGGGGGAGAGATAATCATAATCATATTTAATTCAATCTCAATATCACAGCAATTACAAAGTCATTATTTATATTATTATTATATTTTTTGTTAATATATATATGGTATATAAAGCAATGGAGAAAAAACGTCGAACATAGTATTACATTAATTAACATTTATTTCTTATTTACTTGTTTTTTTTTGTTTACGATATGATTAATTTGATTTGTCTTTTTAAGAGGTACGAAAACTGTTCTTCGTTTACTTTCATCATAACTTTAGTAGAAGCACACCACGCCAGGGCGATATTGTTTTCTTTATTCGTTTATTTATATATTTTAGTTATTATCATGTACTATTTTTTTTTCTTCTTCATATTATATCAACATTAATAAAATAAATTCTGGACAGGGTGTGGATTAAATTCTGAGCCGTTTTTTCCAGTTTTCACGCCGGTTTTACTTCAAACGAGCTGATGCAGATCCAGTTCCCTATCTGGACTTTCTTCATACTTTGATGGCACGTGTTTCCCGTGTCATACCGCACTTCCAGAGTACGCGATAGCGCTCGACCGTTTACTCGAGAAGTCTGCAAATCCGGTCTCCGGCGTTTGGAAAGTCTCGATCTTGACGCACTTTTTGCGAGGCCTTTGATGCTGCAGCGTTTTGCTTTTAGAACAGTAGCTGCTCGAACTGTTAGAGCTGGAGCTTCCGACCTCGGAGACTCCAAGGAAGCCTTGATGAAGTGTGGTCCCCGGATGAGGCATCGTTCCGTACTTGTTGGAGGAGAAGTTCGCAGGGTACGGCGGAAGATGATGGTGCGGATGGTGGTGATGATGGTGATGGCTCTTGATGGTGATGGGTACAGTTTGTCCAGCGAGGCCTGGTGTGGTTTGTTGGGCAGTGGTTGAAGTACATGTGACAACCGGTCCAGCTGCGAAACCACTCTGCTCGATGACACCTGGAATCAGGGTACCGCTGATATTTCCGGCGGAAGCAAACTCGATGCATTTGTTGGTGGTGCAGACATCTGGTGGTGTCTTGTTTAGAAGTGGACCGCACTCAGCTTCGTATTTGGGTCTCTCCGTGCAGATTGGGTCGTATTGTTGTCTCGTTTGGGGACTGAGGTGTCGTTCCATGTATTCTCCGGCAAGCCTTTGATGTTCTCGCAGCTTGCGCTCAGCCCCAGGTACCATCACACGAACCTGGATCAATAATTAATTATTATATAACTTATATATCAAAAGCTAAACACCTATAGTAAATTCCAATGGAAGGCTCTACTAAGCCTAAGCCACAAGACTATTAATTTAAATGAACCTTTTTTTGATTACTGACTGAAAATAAGTTTTAAATATTTTAATTATCTTATTATTATTATGTTTTTAAAGATTAATTATTAAAAATAATGACAAATATGCATAATTTATAAATCTGAAAAACAGTTTGGAAGAAACTTTAAAAAGCAGCATTATTATGTAAAATAATTTTAAAAAAAATAATAGATTATTAGATAATTAAATTAGAAATTTATAAATAATTATGACATAAATTTGAATCGAAAATCCTAATTTTCTTTTAAAGTTTGAAAAAGCAGTTATAAAATAAAATCTTGCAACTTATTTTACATCTTTCGATGAATGCTATATAGTTTTCCCTATGATTATCTCTCCATTTTGTGGAGAATCTTCATTTCTGCGTTGTCATGGAAAATCGGTGCATCCTCATTTCACGACTTTTGTATGGCTTAAGTCTTATCTTACAGCGTCTCAGGGCGCAATCAATTGAAATTTCTATTCCCGTGTTACTGGAAAACTTTACTAATTTCATATTCGCTCTCGAACAAAACTGTGAAGCTATGCGCTCGCAAAAATGATTTTTCATGAAACTTTATAGTTTCTCATCTCGTACCTGTTAAATACACTTCAAGAACAACATATACTCATATGATGTTAATAACTAATTGGATTTATATACTCATACACCAATTATTTTCATTAGGTAATATAAAAAATAATTTATATTTTTATAAATTTGACTTTATCTTTTTACCGATCGTTAATTGTTAACATTTGCATACACTTCAAAAATAACATATAAACTCATATAAAGTTAAGAGAGTATAGATTGAAATAATAACATTATGAATATTATAATATTTTGTTTTATATAATTTTTTTGAGATACATAATATCAGTTAATATATTTTTTTTACTATTATTTTTATCTGTTTTATTATTATATAAAATAAATGACAAAGTATTCATATATGTATTATATCAATTTATCTCTTTTTTTTAAGTTTTTCTTTACTAGTGAATATAATTAATCCTATAGTTATAAATCACAAACATTGATATTTTCTATTGCATTCAAGACGTAAAGTTTTATAAATTATTTATTTACTACTAGCAAATTTCTAGAATTTTTTATATTTATATAAAAGTTAAATAATATTTATTAAAGCGTTTATATTTTAAAAGAATCATTATTTAATAACAAAGCAATGTAATTACACTGCCACTTCATTTCATTATCTAGCTATTTATGGTTGAAAATAAATTAAATGCACTGGGAATTCTAAAGTTACTAAGCTGGCATCCTTCCAAGTCAATTATTTTATGTAATGGATAGTATTCAATGTTTGTCAGACACCTGTAGCATCAAATTTGTTTTCGATGCAATAAGTGACGTGCATGAAAAATGAAGTGAGCAAACTTTGATACAAAACCAATTAAATTTGGGATGGGTTATTAACTTTCTCGAAGATAGTAAATTTAACATGTATTTATTGTTCATTCAATGTAATATAATTGTAATATACAGTCAAATAGAGTAATACCTTGAATAGTATTGCGGTTTTCGGATATATACAGGAGTGTTTGAAACCGTACTAATCCAGGACTTTAAAACCGTATAAAAATAAGCTGCACAAAATAAGAATTGACTGTTTAAAGGCAAAACACAATAATTTATGTATAAAAATATTTTTGTTTATTAATATTTTAGAATTTATTGTGTGAATTCAAAATTTAGTTTGTTATGAATTCTGACTAATAGAAACCGTTCTATGCAAAATATTTCTATATATTGTTTAATATAAATGTTTTGTTTTTTATTAAATACTTATTACATTCATTTTATTGAAGGAGGACAATTATTTTATTGATTAGTTTTAATTATTTTGAAATTTGTGTAAGTTATAACAAGTAGAACGTTTCGAGAGTTTCAAAATATATAATAGTTAATTATGTATTTCGAAATCTTCATTATAACTTTATAATTATTTTTGTAGAATTAAATTATTTAGTAGCTTTATGTACATCAATACCAGGCATAGTGCAGCTTTGGTACCCTATAATCCGGTTAGAACATTTCAAAACAAATTTTAATTGAGCAAAATAATAATTAAATTGTAAAAAAATATTTTTTTATAAAATTCTATTAGTCCGGTTTCAAACAGTCCGGAAACCAATTACCAGGACTATTGCTGTATTTTGTTTTCAAGATAAATCAATAAAAATAATATTTAATGATTTTCTTGTCAGAACATTTGATCAAGAAACATAGTATAGTGGAACCTCGCTTAACGAGTTTAATCTGCTCCAAAATTTCCGGATTTTTATTCGTATAGTGAAACACATTCATAAATACACATAATATATGTACATAAGTGATATAGCAGGCACGGAATCCGCGATTTCTCTTCTCATCGTTAATCGTTATGCGAAACGTCGCATGTTAAGCGAGTCATTTTTCTTAGAATTAATTTTGCTCGTTAAGCAAAATGCTAGTTATGCGAGATTCTACTGTATTTTGTAATTTAGAATTTTATGAAAATATATGCATATGTTATAGTATTATTATTAACAAATGAATTTTATTTTCCTGTGTATTTTCAACGTGTTTCCAGAAATGTTCAATTAAATCACATATAGTGTTTTTATTGTATATCGCGTGTCGCGTTAATTGCCTTTGCTCAAACATTTCCGAACCCGTGTAAATACACATCCACACTTACAGAGCGTACGTACATACAAACACATGCGAATAAATTGATTAATGTGAACATTCAATTACAGCTTCGCAGTGCATTCCATTAATGAATCCATCCATTCTCTTTTACAAGATAGTTAAACTGTACACATATAATATTTAAAAAATATTCTCTGTTTTGATTTCAATTTAAAATTAATACAAATTCTTGTAAATAAATAAAGAAGAATGGAAAGAAATTATATCATGTAATATCAAGAAAATCTTTCAACTGATTCATTTGTTAATTTAAAATAACTTTCTATAGGAATTCTGGTGTATTTCAGTCTTGTCCATTAGTCACATTGCCTAGGGCCCACGTTTTTTTTTTCTGGGGACTACATAAAATAGTTGAATTACAATTCAAGAATATAAAGTTAAGTTGCCAAGATAATATACTTAAATGTTACCTAGGAACTTCGATCTTAATGTGGCTCTTTGAGTTGTCTCTTTTTATTATATAGCTTCAATGTATTCTGTTAGTTAGCAATAGGTAACTTGTAATCAAAGAAGTGAAGACGTATTAAAAAATGAACATTGTTTTTTTTTTCATATTTCAGTTATCCCGTTTTAATATTTAATTAGCTGCAGGCAAAATAAGTAAACTGTGTAAATTTACAATTTTAAAAATATCTATAGGAATTCTGGTATATTTCAGTTGTCTCATTTTATTATTTAATTAGCAATAGTTAATATATTGAAGTGAAGCGTATTAAAAAAGTACTATTTAGCAAAACTTTTCCAATGCATTATATTTCTTGTTAGTTCGTTTTTTTTTAATATAATCAAGGCATATTAAAATAAATATAGTTTCAAGTAATTCCTTCAACTTTTTTCGGTTTAGATTTCAACTACTAAAAAATCAATAGTAGTTGTTGTATATTTCAGTTGTCTCATTTTATTAAACATATTTAATGTATTTTTTTTATAGTATTTTTGTAGTTAGTAATAGATAAGGTGTAATCAGAAAATTGAAGGCGGATTGCCAGGAATAGGTGATGATTATTTTCTAGTGGCGGAGGTCTAGAGATAAGGGAAGAAAGAGGATGCACTTACCATCTCATCAACTGACGGGAATCTATTGAGATATCCGGTTAGGGAGAAAACTGCTGCCATTTTCGTCATTACGAACGCTGCACCGGCAGTAAAAAAACACCAACCGTAACGGTAATCGTAACTTGGTCCTGCGAGCGATTCCTTATGGTACTGAGTGGCTTCCAGCAGGGTCTCGGATAATGCTGATGCGAACAACACCAACCCCGCTCCCAGCAATAACGCTAGAACAATAGTCACATAATATTACGTAATAGTAACAGTAAACATAAATATAAGGCTATACACTTTCGTTTTTTGTTGTTGTTTATTGGCTTCGTACAAGAAAAAATACTTATTTTACTGCACAATTTTTGTCTGAAATTGATGTACTTTATGAATCGTTATTACTATGAAATATATATAGAAAAAGGTAAAACATGCAAAAAAATCATTATATAGTATTACAAAACTCATAATAAAGTTATATTTTTTTAAATTTCATATTAGAAAAAACATAAATTATGTAATATTTTTACAATAAAATATATCTTAAAAAACCTATTGCCATATGTTAGGAATGTATAAATTATATGTGAAATTGATATTGCTATCATTATATAAATTTTAAATGTAAATTGTTATATATTAATACTAAATATAAAACTATTTTTTTCTGTTGACTGTCTTACAAAAAATATATAGTTAGCACCAAACTTCTGAAATTTGAATCATATAATAATGCTAGAAATATATATAATTTGTTTTAATGTTACATCTTTAAACATTTAAGTAATAATAACAAATGTAAACTATAATTAAAATAAATAATATTAAAAGTAATAAAATATATAGATTTTTATTATGAATCTTGTTAAAAGAAAATCTACGATTAAATTAAAAATGAGGATGCTTTCAAATAGTACTTCTTTACAGCAATAAAAGTTAAAAACAAGTTCCAGCAGGGGTTTTAGATTTTCCATGTCATTGATATTTAGATTTCAATTAAGTAGTTCGAGAACCGTCGCTTCGAAAGTAAACTATTTGCGTGGCTTCTTCCCCGAGTACATTTTCCTTTCGTACAGTTTTAATTCAAGGAGATCGAGAAACCCAAGAAATTGAATTCAATGCAAATGAGCATTCTTCCTTTGACTTTCCGAAACGTCGGCTTTATATGCCTACGAGAACGTTTCCTCAGCTTAAAGCCAGGATTAATATTGAACAATTTGTTGGGGAGGCCTACATACGCCACAATGCGTTTTCCTGTATATTTTAATGCTAAAGAGATCTAAGTTAAAACCCTCCGCGAGGATCGTCAATGGAAGTTTAATTCAACTGAACTTATTAAGTAAAACAACTGGTTTGCATTATCTTGGATTTATATGTTCCTTTGGGTATATATAACTAAAGAACAATTAAAATTAGATTTGTTATACTAATAAAATAATATTATTATGTTATTAAATGAAAATATAAGTTGCTGTGTGTATTTAAGTCATACAATTAATAACAATTCATTGAGAAATAATTTCCACTTGAGTGAGTTGCAGCAATATAGTAAATCCGAGCATAAAGAGTTAATCCTGTTTTTTTATTTAAAATGTTATTAAGTCGTCGGGATTTCAAACCAGAAGGGAACCTAGGAGAAAAAGAGAAGGAGAGAGGTAAAACTTACTTCTTCGTAATAACTTTTTACAGCGTAAATCTCCACAGGTTTCATTAAAACTTTTTACCAAATATACCCAAGGATTCTTAATTTTAAATTTACTGGGTTCCTCATAAAGAACATTATATACGTCTATCATCCCAATGAATTTATTCATATAAATATCAATATGAATTTCAATAATAATCATCATTTATTTTAATAAAACATTGGAAAATATACTAAATTTACTTGCAACAACGTAGAAAAGTTAAACAAGATTTATAATGAATTATAATTAGATCGGTGAGTGGAAACCTTTGGTAATGTCGGATTTTTAAAATAGTATTTGCGTAAAATACAAATGATTTAATACAATAATAATTAATCATTCTGATCAACCACAAACAATAAAAAATACAGTCTATTGTTTGAAGAAGTAATTGTATAAAACTATTATTACATATATTCAAATTATGTCATTAACAACCATAAACTAGATTAATGTTTTTGATGTATGTTCAATTTTACGTACATAATTTATTACGTTTGTCTGACCAAACCAAACAATAACATCTAATAGCAAACTGTACTTGTAACAAATAATCGTCAATGTATATATTTATATTGAAATTCACTGTCCAATTAATGTACATTTGTTTATTGACTGGAAATGTATACATCATGTACATTAATTGAAGTTTATTTAATGCATATATTTATATTAAAATTAACCATTCGATTAACGTACATTCGCTTACCGACTGGAAATTTATGTAACTTAAATTAAGGTAAATCGGTAAATGTACACAACACTTTAGTTACTTTGCAGCAACATTTTATTTTCTCTCCTTTTTTTTGCAGTTGCATTTCTTAAATCCTTGTCCTCCAGTTAGAAATTCCTTAGCAATAACCTCACTTAGTGATATTTCAATATTCGGTACATCATCAATAGATAAAAATTGAGCGCCGCATGTTAACGTAAACCTATACACATCATTCAGTATATGTAAACATTTTCCGGAAATTCTGGGTAAATGTAAGTTAAACTCACATTTACCAACGAAGCTGCTAATGTGCAAATAAACCGGTACATGTACCTATCTACAAACTTTTACTAAAATACTTTATTAAAATTTACAGCCAGATAAACGTACAGTATTTACTGAAATAGTACTTTTTTTTTCTTAATAGAAAATATGATATGTATTATCATTTGTTGATATGATGATGGAAGTTGCAGTCACAGTAATCCGACACTTGTGTGTCACTCTGTGTTCCCAAACCAGAAGCTTATCGCCTTTGCGACGAACATAATTCCCGGGGCGAAATTGGAAAAAGGGTGAATCATATTTTCGTTAAAACCGTGGCCATGGGGCCCAGACGGCGAGGGCGTCCGGGTGAAAAAGAGAGAAAGAGAGGGTGCACAGGAAATGGTCGGAACAGTGGAAATGATTAATGGTTTCGCATTATGCCCCTGCACATAGCTTTCCTCTGTCTTTGTCTCACTCTCTCTCACACACGCTCTCTTTCTCTCGCTCCGTTTTCCCTTTAACCCCGAATCAAATCTTATCACGGCAATGATTCACATTTTAATATAATGAATGCTAAAGAGGATTTTACATCGTTTACACAATTTTTGCGAGATTCCTCGCGCTCCACATTACATACATTCTTTTTTTTGCAACACTCCTACCCCAGTTTCCGTTCTTTTAAGTTGGCCGACTATTTTTCAAATTCATTCCATTAATTTCTGCATTGTTCCACATTAATACATTGAAGTGCAATTTGCAGATTTTCACTTTCTTTTTTGCTAAAAACAAACTTTTATCTCTATTATAATAGAAATGAAGATCATTAATTTCGTAAATAAAAAATGCGAAGACTTAGAGGAATATTATGCAAAAGAAAATAGTAATGTAAATAGAATCATTTACAAAATTGTTGATTCAATAATTACATCTAAAAGTCAAATAATAGTTGTCGAATTACAAGTATGATTTTATTGCTTTAGAACTTAAACGCTTTGTAATTAATGTATTTAACAAAAATGCTTAATTTACCATAATAATTTATATAATTTAGATATAAATGTTATAACAAATTATAATCAAATAGTTTTTTCTTAGAAGAATGAAAGGATACTATAAGGATATATCAAATCCATAAAAGCAATGAATAATTATTTACCACTTAGTAAATTGAATATTTCATTATTTTTTACCAATTATTTTAATTTGTTGTTTAGCTTTTGCAATAGTGTACTTTCCATAGTAAAATAACCTCTTGAAAGTATCTGGTGTATACTTCTACAAAGCAAGAAGAAGCTTTGAGATTTATGTTTCAAAGACAAACTATGGCACAAAGCAATTCAATATGTTTCGGCGCGAAGTGATTTTCAATAATTTGCAAAAGAATAGACATGATGTAATATTCAAGAATAAACTGCTTGCACTATTTTCTTCTTACATTTATTATTATTTTGAGAGGGTTGAACAAACTGTGTTACGTTTCTATCATACATTGAAGATTATTATATAATAATTATGTACAATCAAATATATAAAATATTATAGTTCCATTATTACAAACAGCAATACCTCGCATAGTCCGGTTTCGATTAGTCTAGTCTAGTCGATTTTAATTAAGAAAAATAAATTCTACAAAATTATTACACAAAATTATTTTTTTATACATAAATGATCGGTTTTTCGCTTTATACAGTCTATTATTTTATATTTAACTTTATTTAAATCTTCAATTAGTCTGGTTTTAAACCAGATTATGCGAGGTATTGCTGTATTGACTTTTATCGAACACAGAAAACTTTCTTCCTAAATCACATTTACTTAAAAAATAAAAATAAATTGGACAAATGCGTTACAAACAAATACTAACCTTAGGTCTTCATTCAATATTTTTGATGTAACTTTTTGTATATTTATTGTTCGTATATTTACTACAATTTACTTATTGTAAGATATTTATAATTATGTTATCTAATTAGTTATAAATAATATTGTAAATATATTGATTTCATCATCAAACTAAAATGTAAAGGAATATTTAGCAAACCGTAACAGTTTTACAAAATATATTACTTTTATATGAAATGGATCTTGTATCTACAAACTACAGTTAATTCATTATAATTGAGAATAGCTGGAACATAGTAAACATTCACATGCTAATGTGCATCAAATGAAAATGTATATGCATGCAACAGACCCATACGTGCAAATATGAAAACAGCAATTTCCCGAGCTGCGCTTTGTTTATAATATATGTGAAATTGCATCCAACATTTTCCATTTTGATTCAATTTTCTTTTGTGGCGTTGCATTTTCTCTCTCATTTTCAGAAACAAACAACCCAATCCGGTGCTTTTTCTCTTTGCTTGAAAGTGCAAAGGAGACGTGCAGCAGCAATAGCAACAGCAGCTAGGATATTTTGTAGATGCAGTGTTGTTAGAGTTTAATCAATTTGGCGCGGCGTCAGTAGAAATCCAACGTGAGTTTAATATGTCACCGAAAGGAATATTGAAGTTTACTGGGATAATAGTGAGTGGGGCCAGTGCAAAGCTGGTAAATCCCCACTGGTAAATCCTTCTGCTTGCAGAGGGGTGGCACAGGGCATGTGTGTAGTATTCGGAGCCACCTCTAAGCTCCCCCTTACAACTTATCAAAACCATCGTCTTTTTTAAAAAGCACGTCGAAGATGTGGACAGTTCGAAAGGGGTTTGGGTTTTAAAGGCGATTAGAAATAAATCAACGCTTTGTTGGCTTCATCTTCTACCTTCGCTGGTATACACAATATTATTCGGGTCAGTGTAACACAAGGGCATCACAGCTGCGGATAAAATTCTCGCTTGAGCTTGCACCAGGAAGATAATTTATACAATGAACTCAGGGTTGTGCTTAAGAAACTAACGTCAACTTTATGCTTTTGACGTCTAATATGCCTGTGTACCATCGCCGCAAAACATTATTAATTTTCATTTAATATTCGCACATCATCAATCGATTTTCTTTTAGTATACTGAACATGATCCTTTTACTTCACACCTTGTCTCTATACTACATTGCAAAGGCAATACAGTAATGTATATATCTGGGGTAAGAAACTGTTATGTGTGGCTTCCATTGGAAATTTAAATCAATGTATGTAATATTATGTAATTACTATTTAATATTTGAAAATATATAAAATTGTGCTTTATAATACCTCATATTTGATATATATATATATATATATATATATATTAGAGAATAACTATAATGAAGTAGAACACTTGAATATTTAAGCTAAATTATTTATAACGATTGTTATGTATAGATCTTAAAACAGATTAATTTTAAGATCTATACATAACAATCGTGGCTTTAGTGTAATAATTATTATACGAAGTATCAAAATATTTAGTATTCAGTATACTGAATATACACATTTTTTCACCTGAACTTTATATTGTAATTCATGCATTTTCATTACTGAAATTGTCGACTTGTAAGTTGGTGTATTGTGTATTATCTTTAAAATTGAATAAAAATAAACCGCACAAAAAAAACACTTAACTGTAAAAAGGAAAAAAAGATCATTTTGCGAGGTATTACTGTAATCTATTTTTAAGTTCATTAAATACAATATCTATATTGATAAAATCAATTCTTTCTTCTTTCCTCACAATTAACTTTGGATATTTTACTTAAGACATGTTTATTAGAACTTCTATTATGCGAATTAACAAATAGGAAATATAATATATAGTTTTGATGAAAAGGAAAGTTATATAATTGCAATTTTGTTATTAAAAGTATAGCATATTTAATAAGAAATTAAAGAATTAATAAGTTGTACTTAAATAATTAGTTTGGCAATAGCTGAAATTTTAACATGAAAAGTATATAATACCTAACGTAACCTGCCCCAATATAAAATTATCTAAACTTTAACTTATCACAGTGCAGCTAAAATCATTAGTTTAAAAGTGATTGAATATTAATTAACAATATTATTTTATCATTGTTAATTTTGTTACATTGGTTCTAAGCACTTTTTAAAACCAATGTACACTTCAAGACAATATAAGTGTTTTTATTTATTTGTTATGCTTGATCTGTTTCACAGATATTTTTATTATTTCATTATCAAATATAAAATACAGACTTATTTGCTTATTCTTATTAAAATATTCACACACTTCTTTAAATTAGAGTTTTATATAAAACTATATTTAATTTATATAGTATTAAGATATATATTATATGGTATTTACGGATATGTAATAGAGGATATAATAACAATATGTTTTATAAAAATTGTACTATAAAGTTAATATAAAAATATAAATAGGAAAGTGATAATAACCAAAAATAATTGTACACATACATATAAAAGTCTCAATTTAATTGTTTTAATTATTATTTACTTTAATAATTATAAATATGTGAAAAATGACAAGAAACATAAGTAAGTTTTGATTCTGGTATAATCAAATAAGTTTTCGTAGTGTTGAAATACCCATTCGCACCTTTCTCGTGTTTCATAGCTTCATCTAGATTAGTAGGACACACAAAGAGCAGTTGTAGCTGGGATCACCGGCAGCTGTTCTAGGTCCGGTGTCCTCCTATTTTTGCCTGTTTGTAGTGAAATTATTATGCAATTAACCTTATCAAATTACCAGGGCGTAACGGGGTTGGCAACGTCGTTTAATCTGTCCTCCAAATTACCTTCGCCCGGTGGCATTAGTCCCGAAATCATAAAAATTACTTACACGCAACAAACATCGCCATATTGCGTGTAATTCGCATCCAGTTGGAACCCGTCTGTTGTTACGTTACGTACGTCAGCGATTGTCACAAACATGCATTTTTATTTATTACAGCGGTATTCAAATAACGTTCGAGCGCGTACGCAAACACACCGAACATGATTCACTCTTTGTTTCAACTCTGATAGAATTTTGCATTAGTTTCACATAGTGCTTCAATATAAACATTTTTATGCAATCATTGAAGTCAACTTTTTGTCTATACAATTTGTAATTACATATAAATTTAGAAACAGTAAATGCGCCACCGCGTTTCATTTGCAAACAAATACTTTTATTTAATACTCAAATTAGATTTGAGACGTTTTGTCTGGTCCAATTTAAACAATTGTCTATAGTCTAAAATTAAAACAAGAATGACAAATAAATATAAATATTTCACATAATCACAGATTGGAGCTATTGCAGTAAATTGTAAATTAACATAATTTGATTCTTACTTTAGAATAGTATAAGGACTATTATATAGTAAAATAACTGATTTCTAACTGCTGTAAACCAATAACTTTTCTCAAACTGAATCCATCCAATTTTAAACAATAGATATATACAATGTAAATACCAATAAAATTATGATAGAGGTCCAACATAGGCGCCAGTTTAAATTCGACAACTCTAACTTATATACTATATTATCTACACAGCATATATAGTGAAGATAATCTTTCTCAAAAAAATAATATTATAGATTCTCATTACATCATATATTACACTAAATTAATGAATTTTGCATAAATTAAAAAAAAGTTGTTAAAAAAATACATTTGACTTTTAATATTATAATACTCAAATGAAATGGAACTGAAACGGAATATGTGTTTTTCTATATATATATGCGCATTTGATAATCCCATATATATATATTTTTCAATATGAATTTACAATAATAAAAAGAATGAAAATTGTTGTAAACAAGAGCGCATATAGTTTTAATTGGAAACGGTTGATTGAATTTCACGTTATTTCCATTTAATTTCACGTGCAATATGTAAATCCGAACACTTCCCTCGATTAAAACTTTGATGGATTCGAGGTAAATTCGAACGCACAGCAAATATATTATAAATATCTATATCTATAGATATACAATATCGTGTGCGAAATGATATATTATACACAGCATTCACACATGTCCGCCCACGAAGGAACAAAAAAAAACGTACACGCATAAACCTTTATTATTGATGATTGTCCTGGTTGCAAATATATGGACCCGTTTGTCGCCGTGGTGAAATTATTAAAACCCTATTTTATGTATCATTATATATACCCATTTGGATGAATGGGGCTAAAGCCCTGTGGGAGAGGACGAACTTGTAGGCGTGTTCCTTCCTGCTATCCCTCTCTCTTTCACTTTTATGTTCAAAACTAATTTTGTAGTTTTCTGCAAAACTTTAGCGCTCATAAATTAGTTCACAGACATTTCAATCCAGCCCCCTTCGTCAGACACCACTTGTTTTACCCTTTATTGGAATTTAACGATTATTTTTTCCATTCCGTAGAAAACCCTTTTCGTTTTTTTTCTTCTTCTTTTATTCTTCTATATAAACTTAATTATTGAACAAGTTTTCTTAACTTTAGATTAATACGTAAACATTAATTATGTGTAATTTTAGATATACATTGAAAACTCGGTTATCGAACATAATACATTTTACTTTCTGTTCGAATATCATTATTTTCCCATCAGATTTAATATAAAATTCTATAATCTATTCACGAAGTTCATATAGCTTCTTCAACAACAACAAAAACTGCATAAAATTCATTAAATAAAATAAATATAGAAGAAAATTATATATACAAAAGTCAAAATTAGAAATAGTAATATTACATCCAAAAACTAAAAATGATAAATTTTATTCTAATATAAATTTCATTTACTTTAAACAATTGCACATATTTGATAAAAAAAAGTAATAAAAATTGGGAGTTTAAATAAAACTCCTCTTATAAGGTTATGAAAACGCTGAAGTGGATTAAAGTGTTTCTTATATAATTATAAAAACGCTTTACGATAAATCATCGTTGCATTTAGTTTGCGTTTGCAACTAAGCAATCTTTATATAGGTACGAAAACGACGTTAAAATAAGAAACATAACTTATTGTACACATGCTCTTATAGACTTTTCCTCCCTTTATTAATATATTATATGAATATATGGATTAGATTCTTTATTAATATTTGAAAAAGAAGTATGTAATGTTACGATAGATGGGTTTTCATGGATATGGAATGCATTTGATTATTTGCATATCAGATTGTTGTGAGGATGCAGAAAGCTACGTTCTCCAGGATAAAATTTTATGATTGCGGAAAAGATGAGGAAAACATATTCAAGTATTGAAAGGCATACACATATTGTAAATGGATGTATTTATCTATTTGTATATTACATTGAGTATCAAAAATGAGATCTGAATTTAGTTTTTGAAACGTTTAAAACAGGAAATCGATTTATTTATAAAATGTATTTTTTACAAATTCTTAATAATAATAATTTATTGGCCAAACATCAATACATAAGAAAAAAAAAAAGTACATTCTATACATAAATAAATTCTAACATAAAAAAAAAAAAAAAATTAATAGGCTGGCCAAAGGGATAACGACCGAGGTTTTTCCGCCCTACAAATTCTTATTTTTTTTTTAAAAAAACTGATTTGTAACAACTTGCATTAAATAATTTAAGATTTTAATTCTTCAATATGTATTTTTGTTTGCTTAAAACAGTTATGGGCAAACTGCGGCCCGCGAGACAGATACGGCTCGCCTAGAAATTCTACCTGACCCTCTAAATATTTTCAAACAATACTATATAAATATTTAATTTCAATATCAAAAAGAATAAGAGCGTGTTAAATTTATTGAAATGCAAAAATATCTATAGAATTTTAGTTTCATTCGTCTTTTGGCCCATTATTAACCCTTTGTCGTCTGACGGTACTTATAAGAATCGGCACATTTATGTGACTATTAAATTGTAATCTTTATGTTGTATACAAACATGATTTGTTTTGCAATTGGAAACAGCAAGTTAGTTAATCTACATTCAAGTAATATTTGTCATATTTATAATATTTTTGATATTTTGAATAAAGCTTGACTGGTTTAAAAGAATGTCAATTTTTGTGACATCAAAAATTAGAAAAACAATTCCAATTTTTCATAAATAGAAATGCTTGATTTAATGTAACATATGTGTTTTGAATTATATAAAATTTGGTTTTTGATGAAAACATTTATATCAATATGAGAAATGCCATATAATTAAACTCATAATACGCACGTTTAAAAAAAAACATTAGAATATAGATAAATATTTATAATTTGTCAAATAAAACTCTTAATTCTCTCTCACAACATTCACAATTATATAACTCAAGCTCAATGTGATATGAGAATTTAGAAAGTTTAGTGATATAATTTTGATTGTTGATCTCAGTGCAGTCGTTACGATCTAAAGGATCGTGTGTAATTACAGCGTGCCGGCCAGTTTGCAATTGGAAGTAATCCGATAGAATTGATAGAGTTGGAGTTTGGTTCGATGCAAGTGGAACGAAAAGGACGAAATGGAGGAAAAGGATTTCTAATAAAAGTTGTAACTTGATTTACTCACCTCCTAATATGAACATGCCGCTCGCCACGAGGGTTTTATTGTCGTTGCCGCAGTGTCCGAGCAGCGAGAACAAAAATGCCAGGAGCAAAAGGACGAGAGCCGCGCCCGCCAGCACAGTGCAGCATCTGAAAGCCAGGACAACGAAGATCATAAATAGCCAAGAAAAACTGTTTAATATTTATTATTAACGTGTAAATTACGGTTTTAGCGCAATATAAAAAGGACGCTGCTGGCCGTACATAAATTTCCGCTCGGTCCCAGGAGGAGATTTATTTCAGCGGCACTGCTGAATTTGCAAATGGCCGAGTGAAAACAAAACTATAGTTTCAGCTGGAAAAATTTCGCCCCTCCGCTTTGAATCAATACAATAATTAGCTGAAGGATTTAACTTTTCCGTTTCAAATTTGATGTATACATTTGATTATATATTTATTTTTGTTTTATAACATTGAGTTAGTTACTTCTATCCAAATTATAAGTACTCATGAAAGTTTATTATTTTTAATTTAAAATTATAATTAATAGCCTACATATAATTTTAATTATTTTATAAAACTTTAAATTTTTGCTACACATTTATTAGACTCTACTTACATAAAAATATTGAAAACGTACTATATTCTATATAATCATATAAAATGTGGAAAATTGTGTAACGAGTATTATACAAAAGCATTTTTTTTATTAAACCCGGCTCCTCCACTAAAGAAGATATGACTATAATATTTCAATTAGTTGCTACATCATTATATATTAAATAAAAATGCTACTAGCTAAGTAATAAGTGTATGCTATTTTTTATTTTATTCTCTGTAATTATTTATGTAATTTTATGGTTGTTTTTATACGTTAGTGTAAACTATAGATATTTTTTTTATTCTAAATAAAAGGAATGTAACAAAAATAAGTATGCTTTTATTATCCCAATAAAAATATTATGTAACATTTATATTTTGATTTATTAAACAAATAAATATTATGTAGTTAAATATAACAATAATAATAAATCTTCTATTAAATATTACACTATAAATTATATTAACTTAAAATGATACTTAAAATTTATTGCGGAAACGAGTATTTGTGTGAAAGTTTAACAACGTACATTGCTGCAGCTTTCACACTTAACTTAGACATTAATACCGGAATAATCACAGAGAAGTTTATTGTCTGGTTTACTTGTTAAACTGCAGATAAAACTAATGCTTATTATTATAATGTTCTATGAACACCTACATGTTTCAACATAAAGTAACGACGTGCACAGTCGCCGTTAAATATATATAATTTACTGCAAGTTTAATGGATTATAATAAATTTATTGGATAAGACGTTATGATGTTTTATTGTGTGTATCAAATCCGTATATTTCTTTATTAAATCCGGCTCCTTCAACAAAAGTAAAGAAGACATAACTATAAAATAATAATAATATTTATTATAATAATAGAAAATTTGTTACGCTTTTGACCTAAACTGAAGCCAATAAATAAATATTAAGAAAATTATAAATACATTTATAACTTACATCAGAATATTAAATATGATTATCAATTTGTCATATAATGTAATTATTCTATAAAATAAGTAATATCTATACATTTCTAATAATTTCTTTGAAAAAAACCTTATACAAATAATATAATATAATAAATACTTCATAATAATAACATGAAATAATTCGATTTCGATCTTTTTTTATCTTTGGAATACATTTAGACCCTTTACAGCCAACCAACTTTTAACCAACTTGCACCGTATTAATGTTTGAAAATTTATTTATTGGTGCCAATTAAAAAAAAATAAAGAATTTAGATTTGTTCATATTTGAAGAGTTTGGGTAAGGCTACGTGACTTGCGACTGTTTTGTATAAAATGCATAAGTTTCAAAACTTAATTTTTTGGTTGATAATTGTGATATCAGGTTGAAATCAGTAATCATTTAACATTATTTATTGCTGGAATTACATAATATATATTTATACATATTCAGTAAATAGAATAAAATGATCACAAATTCCTAAATTTCTAGATCCAACAAATTTCTAAAGAACTGAATAAGACAACTACGTCAATTAACATATCAACTAAATTAAAGGTTAATTCCTCTTTCCTGGACATTTCGTAGAAAATTATAGTAATACCACACTAGACATGTTCAAAAGGTGTACTACCGACCCTCAAGAGTTAACTTTCCGAGTAGGTAAATAAATTAAAATAAACTACAGTTAATATTTTTTTTTGTGAAACTTTAGTTTTTTTTTCAGTATATTTAATACTTGTATTGTTATCAAATTATATGTATTAACAGTGTTTTGTAACATTTATATATTACTAGCTTTTCATACCATTTTTATAATATTACAGTAATTCATCTACTGATTCTTGAAAATGGTTAATTTAAAATTATATTAATGCTATAAGAATTACATTTGGTATAATTAATTTTCAATTTTGTGCATTATTCATGGAGCTATTTGCATTGGAAACATAGTTAAATGCCGGCGACTACTTGATTAGCCAAAATACGTTAGAACCAGTAATTGCTTTACAAGACGTTGGGAAAAGGAGGGGTAGGGCTGTAGTACTCTGCGTCTGGGAAATTAATTATTCAGTGTGTTTGGTTTAAAGTAGTTTAAATTTGCGTGCGCCGAATACGCGTGTGAGCGAGAGGACGTATTGTATGTGTGTAGATGTGCGCGCCTAGCAATTTATTTCATTGAATTGCAATAATTTAATTCCGAACCAAATAGAAAATAAATAGATGTGGTCGAAGCTTTCAAGGGGGATTTGGACGTACGAACTAGTCCGACTGCCATTACCTACTGCCACTACTATCTATGTGATGGTGGTCTACGTGTGAATAATCGAAATTCCTATCCTATCCTACCCTAACTCACCCCGTCCTATCCTTTTCCATCCTTTCCCCTAGGATCACGGAAAAGGGGAGATGGATAGAGATAGAGAGAGAGTATGTGTATGCATGTATGTGTGTGTATTCGTCCTGCTGGAGGAAGCCCGAGAACGGGGGCAGAAAGTTAAGCATCGCAGCAAACCGACCGTCCCCCCAACGACCTCCCCTCCCCCCCGCGTCGACCTACCCAGTAAGTCATTTGTTATAATTACTAAACCAAAAACAACGAGTGGTTTCCCTCCGCAGGTTTTATCTGGCGATTTATCGCTTTACGCTACTCCTATTCCCAGCGTCGTCCTACAAATCCAGCAAGGCCACAATTTACTTCTTTTTATCCCCGGGATAATGTAATATTATGTTCATACTAAATCCCGTTGCCGCCCGAAAATAAAACATATTTTATTATTCTTCGCGCCGTGATATGCAATCCAGTTCTCTCCTACAATTTTTTTTTACTGTACTCCTACGTAGCCGGCACATAAATTCTGTGTTTGCACATGAATAAAAAAAAAAGTTGGTTCGCCTTTTAACTGAAACGAAGCTAAATATGGATATAGCATTTACTAAAAAACGGTAGTGGACTATACGCGTAGCACTAAATAATATTTATACACAATGTAGCCAAAAGTGTTATTGCTTTCATAAAAACACGCATCGTTTTTGGTTTTTGTTCGAACAGAGTAGTTTCACTTAACTAATTAATAATTTAAACTATATATATACACTCTTATAACATATAACTAATTTGAATTATTGCATACAAATAACTATGTAGATCTGCAACATTAGTACTATTCATATTAAACCATACATTTAGACCAAAAAAACTTATTGACAGTTATATGTTTAAAAAAAAATATATTTGATGTTCTACTATTTTGTAGAATTATTTTTTTATGGTCTTTAAGTATAATTCAATATCTTGTAATTCACATTAGAGATAACCATACATCTGATTCTTTTCTATATGGATTGAGTTATCCAAATTATTTAAATATTTGAAAATAATCTACATTTATTTTCTATTAAAATTTTATATATTTTTTAACTATCATTATCCTAGATTGTTAAAAAAATATTTAAAGCTAGTAATAATTCCTAGTTAATTACTACTTTTAAAACTTCTTTCCATATTATGCAATACAATTTTCTATATTTTTATTATATTTATGTATAATACAATCAATATGATTCCTGTTAAAAAAAAAAAACATCTAAAATATTTTACTTTAGTGAGTCTTTCTTCATAGTATATGTGAGATAAATTAACAACATTATGAATTTTCTAGCATCATCTCTAATAATGTTTGTAGTTTATATGAGCTCCTTTTGCATTAAAATTGGATGAAAATATTATTGTATCATTTGTTTATATAGATATGAAAATATCGATTTATAGAATTGTCTTCGTTGAATGTTTGAAACTAAGTTACATATATTTATAAAAAAAATCCAGCCTTTTTTCATTTTAGGTAAATAATTCCAATGCTTTCATATAAGAGAAGAAAAGAGTTTAAGAGTACTCATTTAGTGTCATTCAATACTAAACAAAGGCGTATGTTTGTTTGACAATTTATTTTACATGTAGAGATTTTTAATTGATATTTTTTTACTTATAAACAGGAAAGACTGTATTTTTATTAATGTATGTAATAAAAATAAATTAAAGAAATTTTATATTCCTTAACTTAGGCGACTAATAGCCGAATGGTTAAATCGTCCTACCCACGATCAAACTGGCGACAGTTCGAATCCTGGTCAAGCCAGGACCTTTGTGAGCCCTCTCGGTGCTTGCAGCAATAGAGCCATTGTTCATCACAGATGGACAGTCAAATGAATGATGTTCAGCATATGGACCTTCAGACAATTCGATGGACAATAACAGTGTTAAGGATAACAGCAGATTCACAGTGAAAGGAAATAGTGGAATTGCAGAGCATCACTGAAGTTAACCTACAAGACGACAGTCAACCTACAAATTACAAAATAAAACAAATCATCATAATGGTTATTATCCACCGGGAAAGATTATCCATTTAAAGAATCTGAATCAAAATAATTAAACGTTTATTTTTAATAGATCATTATAGCAGCTATAAAAATATGTTACTACAAAAGATATTAAAGCTCAATGATCAGCGAAGTGGATTTTTTTTGATAATAAGATTAAAATATAATCGATTCCTTTTCAATATTACCTCTTTATAAAGTTTTAAAATATTTTGAAATTTACTGCTAAAATACATTTACAAAGTTTCTAATATTACACCTTTGTATAATAAACTATAATTTAATTTTATGTACCTGTTGATACTGTTTGAAACAATATCTTATTTTAAAATTTTAATATTAAATTATTTTGAACTACAACATTCTCACCTTGTCTTTGATATTTTGATCCAAGACTTCCAATGTTGGCTGTGTAATTCAAGAGACAAAAATCAGTCCTAAGTTAGATTTCCTGCATTCCTTTTATATATATGCTGACAGTTTAAGGAATTATGTAATAGGTTTTTCTTGTGAATAAACTTGTTACATAATCTTATTTTCCGAACGGAAAAATAATAACTTTTTAATTTAGAAATCATTATTAATTTATATTTATTCATTTTTGTACAAAAGTTACAATAAAACTATTTGACTTTGACTATTCAGTGTTGGCCTAAAATAAAGTAATCGAAAATGTGCAAAAAATTAAATAAATTTTAATATTATTTTTATTAATTTTGACAAACAAACAAGAATAAATTTGTTATTCTATAAAATATGAAATATACATATTTTAGTAAAGTTTTTGATTAAATGGGGTTTGCAAACCGTCGGGGAAAATAACAAAGCTGTACAAGAGAAATTATGCTATAATTGTGCATTAACTTGAATTAGGTTACTGTTATATTAATATGTTGAATGCAAAGATGTAAGCGACACTTGAGTATAATAAACGTACGTAATAAATCTGGAAGTAACAGTTCACGCACAATAACGCATAATTTAAAGGGTTGCGTGCGTGGTGTATGTTTCCCGGCAATAATTAACCAGCAGTTATCGTTGCATGCTTACTGCTAGATGAGACCCTTGCAGGGCATGGATACGCCGTATAATTCAATTAATATGACATTTATATCTTATCATTTTCGAGGAGGGGTTAAGCTTAATGTGAAATATGCCGATTTGATTTACTGCAATTAACGTGATTTACCGTGTGTAGAGATAACAGTAAATTCCAGCAGCAGTCAAGTGCAATGCCAAACGTGTGTTCGCACCACCTACGACAGAAGACGACACATCAAAACCTCATGGAAAAAAAGAGGGATGTGGATGCACTGGGTGGGCGGAAATAAAACGTTTCACGTCATGGATGGCGATGATGGATGGGCAACGTTTCCGTAATACTTTACAAGACCGGTTATCTATATGGGAATACGAGAAACTCTTCCATGCAATGACATTCTTTCACATCCAGAAAGAGGAAATGCTTATTACTTGCCAGTACGTGCGATCAATTTCACACTGCATCAACAACAACTTATTAAAAAAAATGTTGATTTTATTTTTACAGTCTTCTCATTTTCTTCTTTAACAGAAACTAAAACAAGTAATGTTTAATGAAAAAAATATGAAATAAAAATTATTTAATATAAAAAAATCTATTGATTGCAGTCTTTCATCATATATAAAAATAAACTTTACTTACAGTACAGAAATAATTGTGGAATGTAAGAAGACGGTAAGAAGAGTATGTAAAGATTATAAAATAATGATTTTAGTCTGTTTGAAGATGTCATAAATTTTATATCGAATAATTGTTATATATTTTTGTTGCTTAAAAACCATTAATTATTTATTTAATAAATAATTTAAAGTGTATCAATCTATATTTATATGTATTTAAGTTCTGTTGTAAAATTAATATTAATATACTTATACTAGCAAATTGTTTATAATAAATTTATGATTCTATTTGGAACTTTACGCGATGTGCAGTAATTCGTATTAACTAGTAGTTAACAAAGTTAATACATAAATAACGTAATTAAGAGACGTAAAATATACATTTAAATGTAAACTGATGGATGTAGTTCTTTTCTTAATCTAAACAGAAAAGTTGTTTATTTAACAAATTTCCATTGCAAACGGAAAGTAAACAACTAATTAAAAATGTTCTGGAAACTGTTAAGAGGGAGCGAATAAAATTGTCGAAGATAAATACAAGGAAAGACTTAGATAAAATTATAAACGTAATTAAAGAAAACAAACACTCGAAGGAAAGCGCAACAACTTGTAAAGATTCATAAAAAAAACATTTCAACAATATACAGATTTTAAAAAGTTTAGTCATTTCTTAACCATTTCGTGCAGCATTTCGTAACTCGTATGGCGTCTGAGAAAATCCGTTAAATATAACGTTAATAATCATGTTTATTTTATAAACTTGTAAAAAAATATCTTCATCGTCACTTTTTATCTGATTCTTTGCTTTGTCCGATGTTATTGGTAATTTTAGTAAAATATATGCATTAGGTTTATATTCTGGATTAAAAACATTTTTTCGATACATCTTTTTACAAAAATAGTAAAGTAAAATATTATAAAACAACTACTCGCATGACGTCTGATAGACTACAGAAGGTACTTGATAGAGGTTTACAACACCATTCCAGTTTTAAAAGTTATGTTTGGTTTGTATCCACTGGCGTGTTATAGATGCCGCGCGAGTAACGGCGGATTAAATAAATCAATATTTCGATTAACCAATAGAATGCGTTCCACAAAATTACTTCGCTAAGCGAAACTTCGTTTTCAGATTTAAATATTATCACCAGGCTTTCGTTATGAATATGAAAAAATACGGACTTTGTTATAACAAATCTTCGTTAACTGAGATGTGACTGTATTATTAAATATAGGACATTTTCAATGTGTTATTGTATTTACTTACCATAAAGTATACGTAATTTATAATTGTTACCTGTATTATTGTTTTATAAAATGTAATCCGAAAAACAAATTATTTTTAATGTACATTATTTTTTGATATGAAATTACTGACATTTATAATTTCATTAGATGTATTTGTTTTATAATATTTAATGATATTTACTTCATATGTAAATACTGTTTAATGTCTGAAATATGAGAGTGAGAATTCTCTGTGTTCGTGAATATTCAAATCAAGAAGAGAGACATTTTGTAGCTCTCCATTAACTAATTAGATTATAACAAAGCAAAAGAAAATTTCTTAAGTCCTTAAAAACTTACGTAACATAAAAAATATATATTTTTTAAATTTATATAATGTACTACCTAATTTTACTATGAATTATAATATGGTAATTATATAGAGTGGAGTTATACTTGAAATCTAAATTAAATGAAGTTTCATTAATTGAAACATATTCACTTTCTAGATTATTTATATCATATCAATTAGATTTGTAAGTAAAATCGCTGTTTTGCATTGTAAATATATTTAAATAAATTAATAATTTAATAAAAATATAATAAAAAACAAAATATTAATTATATGTGAATGATGAATATTCTGTTGTATTCTATTCTTCATATTCTACTTGTAAATTATTCATTATAATGTTATGGTTATTGTGAATTGGATGAATTCTACTTCTGTTGATCTGGCCCTAGATTAAAAGAAGAGTGTCTGTGTTTGTACATATAAGGTTTAATGTATAGTCATTATAGTGGTATACATAACTATAATGACACTTTTAGATATTAAAAAATATCAGATGTAATACCTATTATTTTGTTGTTAACTGATGACACTAAAATTGAATTATCAATTGTAATTGCATATTGTGACACATAATTACTTTAATATTTTATTTTTTATATAGACTAAGAAGTTTTAAAACTATTTACACTAACAAATCTTCTCTGTTCTTTGCTGGAGTTTAATGTTAACTACAAAATATAATAATCATCTATCCAGTACTATTCAATCTATATATTGCTTAATTATCGTGAGTTGTAAATATTTGAAACTTGTTAAAAAAAAAATCATAATAATTTACGTACGTAATGATGTGTTCAGTATTTAAAAAAAATAATTAATTGCCTACAAAGGACATCGGTTTTTCATTTAGCAAACGTTCAAATGTGTGGATTTTAGATCAAAAGATGTAAAGAGCCAATTATGGCCCGCGTGCCGGAGTTTGCCCATATAAGGTTTAATGTAGAGTCATTATAGTTGTATACAGAGTTACTTTAACCGTTGTGGAAACGCCCGCATTTTTATTCAATGAAGACGCTCGCAGGGTATATTTTACCCACTATCTATTACATCAATTTATCTCATATAATTATAATGTATAATTTCTTGAAAAAAATATTTTGGAAGGCATTTAGTACACAAATAGAAATATTTATTTAGTTTATTCTATTACAAACAATCGGCTAGTTGCTGCAGTTCCACATCAGTTAGAGGGCGGGTCTCTGAAGAAGGTGCATTTGAAACCATTATACCAAAAATGCAAAACCAAACACAAAATTAGTCAATCAGTTATCACTGTATACCAGTCACTACAAAAATTAATTAGCCGCATATAAAACATAGAAACGCGCGCGATGGGTAAAATTTACCCTGGCGTACTTTATACTACAGCTGACAAGCAGTGACTGCTTTAAAAATAGGATAATTTTAAGTATGCCTTCAGAATAATCCATTTGGAAGGAACTGAGGGGCGGCAGCATGTAACTTTAAAAACAAGTCGGTTAGAACAATTAACTCTAGGTATGGGTATGGGTATGGGTTAATATTTTAATTTTGTTGTTTATATATACTACGAGTTAAAACTCTTTACTCTAGCATATCGTGTTTGTTTTTACTGGAGTTCATTTTTAACTACAAAATATAATAACCAACCAACCAGTACTATTCCATCTATATATTGCTTAACTTTTGTGAGTTGTAAATAAATATCTGAAACTTGTTAAAATAATTTGATATGTTGTGAATAATAATAAAATAACCATAAATTTATATTTATGATAATAATACGAAATATATATTGATGAGGTACGTAATGATGTGTGCAGTATTTAAAACAATTAATTAAATGCCTGCAAACGACAGCGATTTTTCATTTAGCAAACGTTCAAATGCAGTGGATTTTAGCGCTCGCATTTGCAAATTAACGAATATAAATAATTAATTAGTGGAGCAATGCAATATTGGGGGATTTGATATTCAAACATTAAATTAATCTATCAGAATAATTTAATGTAACGATGTTTTCGTGCATAGAAGAGTGAGGAATGGACGTATGGATGGATGCAACAACTCGAAATGGGTTGTTTTCAGTGTCGATGGTGCAACAAGCAATCGCTTTACTGCCGAACAAATTCAATGCATAGAATTTAAAAATTAATTGAAATAATTTTCGGTGATGCATACCGTCCCGCCGCTCATACACGATTTAATTTTCGACCGGATCGCACTTGAAATGGAACACAATTACCTTTCCTGACTGATGAACTCCAAAAAGAGATTGATTATATGACGGTACGCGTTGATAAATGCGTTGATTCTGCAGCGCACTATTTTCATTATATGTTACAATTAAATTTATCGTTCACAGCAGAATATTCGAATCATCGACGTTCATCGCATTTTGTTTGCTCTGTTTTTAATTGAATCATATTTTTGCAAAAAAAAAAATTATTTCCGCTAATATTCTTTTAGAATTTAATTCAGTTTTAATTTAGTTTAAAAAAAATCTATGACATTAAATGTATTTGCTCATTTTTTAAATCTGAATAAACTGGGTGCCTCGAAAATTGAAGTAAAACTACTTTTAACATAAAGTTTGCCCTGAGATAGACCAATGTTTTGACTTGGGGGTGTCGCGGATAAATTCTAAATTTTTATCATTATTTTATGCAATAAATAAGTATTTCCAAAACATAAAATAACTTTTATTTCCATTTTTTGTACTTAGAGACTTTATTTACGCGATTATCATTCATTATCCACGTGGAACCGAAAACCTAGGGACATCTGTATTAAGGACGCTGCAAACCAAACAGTTTTGGAACTCCTGGTCTAACCTGATTACATAATCCAAAATTAATAATTAAATTGGAAATTATTACAAATAGAATAAAGATTATTAAAAATAAATAAATTATTATTATTATATATTTCATACAAAAAGCAATTTTGACAACTTATGAAAGAACTTAAATTAAATCGTTTAGTCCCAAATCCTACTTATATGAGTTTAACCAAATATTTGAAGCAAAATTCTTAATAAACATATAACTACCAAATTCAAATTATAAAGAAGAATCTTTATGATATTCATATATTCCTTTGATGCAATAGAAGACAATACATACATTTGTATACATCAATAGATGGCAGCTTCAATCAGTGCACATTAACTGTAGTACAAAAAAAAAATCAAAAGGATTTTTGTCATAAAAGAGCTATAAAGTCAGTACACAAAAATACTTTTTTTAATATATAAATTATATTTTATTCCCTTTGTACAGTTAAGTATTTTTGTGCTGTTTATTTTTCTGCGGTTTTAAAGTCCTCGAATAGTGTGGTTTATAACAGTATATTCTGCACTGTTTGAAACCTATTATTTAAATATAAATTGTAACCATATGATACAAAAGTCTGTAATTAGAAATATGTAAATTTTTATAGTGTGTAATTTTATTTATGTATGAAGTTTTTATTTATAAAATAATTATACGTATTTTTTTAATTTAATGGCATGTGGAAAACAAATTAACTGGTAATTTTAAAATTATTTCTTGTCAATAAGAAACATAAAGATATTAGTGATAAATGTTTTACCAATTGGTAAAAGTATTTTTCACTAAAACATATTTATATCTGCAATAAATATTCTTAGTAATTTATTATTACTGAATTAATAAGTAAATTGAATAAATTTAATTATATTTCAATGAATTATTAATAAATTATCCCACTTTTATCAATTTATTTCATGATTTATTACCATAAAATTATAATAATTGATTCGATAACTATACAGAGTATTATTACATTGGTTTCTATTCCATTCCAGGATTTAATATAATATATAGTTCCATATCCAAATAATAAGTAGCAATTGAGAAAAAGTTGATGTATATATTAGGGATATGTTAAGGGATTACATTTTGTTGATTGTTGATAATTCATAATATTTTCTATAAATTATACAAATAAAAATAATATTTTCATTGCAAACTTTATATGAATAAAACTTTAATTATTAGTAGAATAAAGTATTTGTTTACATGAATAGAAAATATTGATTATTTAAATATTTTTTATAGAAAAGTTGTTGTAATAATTTTCTGAGTTAATTGAAAAAAAAAATCGAAACAAACTAAATTTTAATTGATCTAAATAAAAATAAATTCTAAAATATAATAGACAATATATTATTAAACACAAAATTTTTATTTACGTGCAATATATTTTTGGTATGTATTTATTTCTACGAACAAACCTGAATTCTGATGAAAACGATTATCCGGACTATGCAAGGTATTTCTGTTTTAATTAATAAATATAATCAAGTTAGAAAGTTTGCAGATTTCAATCAACTAATTGTTTAAACATAAATGCTCCTCTTTATGTGCGATTTATTTTTGATATGTATTTATTTCCTCGAACAGACCCGGACTATTCGAGGTATTTCTATATTTTTAATGGATAATTATAATAATTTGATGTAGATTATGTATTAAAAGACGAGTTGAAATGTCAAAATAGAACGTTAGCAGGTTTCAATCAACGAATTGTTCTTGAAAGTAAGACGTCCCACTTTTGCAGGTGGATGCTCCAGTTAAGTTCGCGATATTATTATTACGTTCAGTAGAAAGTTTTAATTAAAATGGACACGGATAAAAGCATTGTATGTGCGTACGCTTTGCACCGAAAGCGTTACATAATGGGCCTCGATGATTCGAGGGCGTAATTAGTTTTTCAGGCATTAACGAAGTGAGTTATTCCATTTGTGTGCAACACTTAGGCATTTATATGTCTGCTTACATATATACGTATATCAACGTATATACGTGGTAGTGTGTCAGCAAGAGATAGAAAGAGTGAGAAAGGGTGAGAGAAACAAGTTGTTCGGAAGTCTGGCCTGAAAACGCCAACACTCTACTACGTATAATAACTTGACGCGCTCCCCTGAATTATATTTTCATCAAACTTGGGATTTACTTTACACACTCACGAAATATGATTATCGAAGTAAAAAATAACTTTTCCCGGTTACCCTTTTTATTTTATATTTATACATTACAGACTTCTTTTTTCCTTAGAGTTCACAGGATGGCAGCAGAATATATGTATGTATTTTTTATGCCCGGAAAGGAGGAGAAAACTGCTCCGAAAATAAAGGGAAATATTGTAGCGCGTATATATCCATCCACGCAATTCGAAGAAAGGGCACGACCCATAAAAAACTCCTTTATGGACAGCGCCAAAACCAATTCAAACACACATCTATACACTATATATATGTGTATATGTATGTCATATATGTGTGTATATGTATGTTACATACACATGCAAGCAAAGAAGAATCTAGATTTTTCTTTTATTGAAGCCACTAAATTATTTATGTGACCGATCTATAATTGAATCAAGGACGATTTATGATCGTCTCCGGCTGTTTTCGCTCAAATATTAATTAAAAAAAAGATACAGCTCTTCGCGACGGTAATTTCCAGAGGAGAAACACATTAACATGATTAAAGCATAAGTAAAAGATATATATTAAATGTAATTTGTTAGAGTACGTCGAAATGGACAGCGATGCTGACTGTCTGCTCGAACGGATCGCGGAAAAAGGAAAATTTCATTCGAATAACATATTTCCATCAGTGGTGAGTATATGTGTGGTAGAGAAATGTACGTATCTAAAAATATTAGTGTCAAGATGCGGAATAAAGGCTGCATTTTATTTGTATCTATGTATTCGTTTGTGTATACATTTCGAACGATCGAAGCGAAACGGAAAGTTTGGAACTGTTGCTAAGCGGTGTTTTCCATTTGAGAGATTCGTTTTTAAACGTCTTTTCAAATTACTCAACTCACATGTAAATTATATGAAATATACAGAAACTTCCAGATGTTTTATAGTGGAAACGTTGCATAAATTTAATACCAATAAAGACATTTATAATAAATTTGAAAAATATGCAAATAAAAACTTTATTTTAAATATCTATATTAAAATCATAATGCAGAAACATTTAAAAAAATCAATAAGTTTAATTTATGTGAAAATTACATAATTTTGCTGATATAATTCTTGCAATATATAGATTATTTAATTGAACTTTACTTATTTAAAAACAAAATACATTTTAAATAAATTTTGAAATGTCTATTTTATTCGTTTGGAATCTCTATTTTTGTTCTATATTAATAAATTACTAGTTTATAAACTATATAAAAAATATTGAATAGTTTAATAAAAAAAATAAATTGCAGAATAAAAAAACTATTTTGTTCTGATTATAAAAATACGTTTTATTTGTTTAAACTTATGTTTAACTGTTTCAGTATTTCGTTCAAATTCCAAAAAGTTACATATACTAGCGGAAAACAAAATGTAATTAATTGTTTGCAAAGGTGAACAACCGGAATTAATCACTGACCAAAATCAAATCCCAATTTAAGTTATCACCTAATCTTCGTCCCTCAATCGATTATGTAAAACCATTAATGGTCACCCTCCGCAAAGTAGCTGAATACAGGCATACGACGCATAGTGCAACTTCCATTAGTATGGATTCACTATAGCCCGGATTGAATATTTGAAAACAAACTAAATTTTATGGTTTATTAATTGAAAATTATTGTATAGTTTAAAAACAATTAGATTATTTAATTATTATAAATAAAAAAAATAATTTCAATATTTCAAAGAAAAATATTTCATGTTTTATGTAGTTCGATTTAAATAATTTGAAAATATTGATTAAAAGTTTCTAAATAAATATATTTAAATTATAAAAATAACTGTATTTATTTGGTTTATAAATGTATATCATACCAAAATGTACATTGGAGAATGTGTATAAAAAAATATATTAAATCCGGACTGTGCAAGAATTCCATAGACAGAGTATTTAATTTTAAAAATATTTGATTTAATTCGACCTAATACGGTTTTAATTAAAATGGATTACCTTCAATAAAAATCAACGATTCGCGCGATTCGGCATCCCCTTTCGAACCCATTCCAATCAAATTTGATTTTATTATACGCAGTGAATAAAAAAAAGTATAACATGCGCTCACAAAAGAGAAACGAGCTAAAAAAAGCGCTATAGATGAAGTACCGAAATTGGATATTGTTAATCAAACATAATTGCAGCAATTATTCCCCCGGAATATTGCGTCCTTGCTATATATATATATTTTTTTCAATATTATTTTTCTTTCTGTCTCTTTTTGACCGGAAATATTTTTTCTCCTCGTTCGGATAAAGTGTGTGCTTTAATATCATCGATTTTTCCGCGGCGCCGCGTTTCATATAGATGAAACGGGTTAATCAAAAATTCGTTACGAGCTTCAAAGTGGCTGAAGCAAAGGCAAAAAAATAGGCTATATTAAAAAGTAATCCCATTAAAGAGCGTCAAAAGTTGATTTTCCAACTTTCATCTTTGCTGCAAATTGGATGCCCGCACATATATACACAGTGCAGACGCTGCGCCTTCTTCAAAGACCCGTGTTTCATCTGTATGATCATACTTTTGTTTTGTCAGCTTCAATCAATATTACTAATTTAATAATAAAAAGTGACTTTATGAAACGAACACGTGGCAGTTTTAATAAGAATTGGGATTATCTGTCCAACTCTAGAAATGGATTTATTTTTGTAGAAGAATTAAAAGGTTTTCTTGGTTATAAAGGTATTATTTTTACTCTTTTTGTTAAATGAATTATATACTCAAAGCTTAACCAAAAGAACATGTGGCTTCTTCAACATAAATCGGGATTATCTATCCAACTCAAGATATAATTAATCAGTTCTAGATTAATTTAGAGATTTTTTTGAATGAAATTGTATTTATCTATTATTTTTATAAATTGAAAGTCTACATTTATAAACTCGACCAAATTAATACGTGGCACTTTTAATTTGAATCGGGATTATCTGTCCAACTAAGGATACGTTGAACACAATATGAATTTGGATTATCCATTTAGCTCAAGAAATAATTAATCCATTATAGATAAATTTAAAGATTTTCTTGATTTATTTTCTTTTAGCAATATTTTTTTATTAATTGAATTATAGACTCTAAACTCCACAAAATGAACATATCATACTTTTAATAAATCGGGATTATATGTCCAACTCAAGATATAAATATTACATTCTAGAACCATTAAAAGTATAAGAAAAGAAATTGTTTTGCCTGTAAACTAGAAAAAATACGACATATGAAACGAAAATTTATTAGTAATAAAAAAGAAAATTATTTTTTTTACATACTTTATTTCAATAATGTAATATAAGTAGAGTAATTTTGTTAATTTTATATAATATAAAAAAAATATTAATATATGTTTTGATTGAAAAATAGAAAAACGTGTTTAAATTGTTGGATTTTTATAACAACTAAGTTTACTTTAACTTATATTTAAATATTTGTAAATAAAACGTTTATTAAGTAATTTATATCAGGATTTACTTAATGTTATATGAAAATTTGATATGATTCATATCATATCAAAATTGCACATAAATATCTTATATAAGTTATAAGTAAACGCATATAAAGTGTTTTGAACTGTGATTGTTTTCAGCTTGTTTTTCGAAATAAAGTGTACAGCAGCGACGGAGGGAATAAAAGAAGAAATATAAAGTAGAAAGAACACGAGAAACTTCTTTCCGTCTCATATTGCATAGCAGCTCCGCATTTTACAACCGTTTTTCGCAGGCGCCCCCTTTTTCCATTATTAGGTTACATTCATTACCGGCGTGCCGAGATTAATTTCGACCGTATGAAAGTTGAATGGAGAGGTAGTGCAAGAGGGAAAGCGAGTAGGACGAAGCGAACGAACGAAGGAAAAAAAGAAAGAGAGAGAGAATCAAAAAGAATAAAAGTTTGTGGGAAGTTGTGGTGCAAGGGGCCCGGGCTCAAAATGTAGAAGTTTGAAATAAAAGAATAAATGAAATTACGAATTGTGTTTGGATTCTTTCCCTTGTCTATTATAAACCAGTAGCAGCAAATATATCAGTTGCTTTTCGTCGTGTCCTTCTTACTTTTTTTCTTCTTTGTTTTTCCACTCACTATCCTCTTTATCTTGTTCATTTTCTTCTTCTTTTTTTTCGAAGAGCAACGTGAAAAGTTTTGTAGGGTTTGTGGAAAGGCAGAACTTTTCTAAAATAATTTGATTAATCGATGCAATTGCTGAGTGAAAATAAATGAAAATCCGTTGGTAGAGGGCGATGCAATTTTACAGAGTACAAAGTGGAAGTGATGACGTGGCGCGAATGGGAAATATTTTGATCGTTTGCGCGGGAACGTCAAATGGAATTAAAATTGTGCACCGAGCTTAATTGCAGCGCCTTCTGTAATTGTAGAAATTCTATTAAGTACTGAAATTCTGGGAATGCTCGTCCCGACAACTGAATTCCGCATCTGATTAAGCAGCAACGTCCTGAAGCGATGTTGCCGTTGGACGAGCACAAGTAATATACAAAAATGATGCTCTCAGAACGTAAAAGATGTAAAAGTAATTACATTACAAATAATGTTCCTTTCTGCTCGACTATATATTTTCATTTATATTACGTAATTTTATGCATTTTGGCACTAATTGTGTGCACTTAATTAAATTAGTTAAAAAAACTATACATTGTAACACATGCATTGTATGAAACAAACATTTATATTGTAAATTAATTAAATAAACCAATCAATTTGTTAAAGTAATCTTAAATTCATTTATTACGTGCCATATTCAATTAACAAAAAAAGTTATTCTTATAAAACCTCTCAGTTTACCTGAAACATTATTAAATACATAACCCATTTCAATAAACTAAATAAAAACTAAAATAATATATTTATATATAAAATTAAGTATATTCGTATAAGTAGAGAAAAATTAATCATAATATTAAAAAATCAGTACCGATTCGGATTCACTATAGTTCGATTAGACAATTTCAAAACAAATTAAATTTTGTATCGGGTTTTCCGGAAAGTTTGTACCGATTTTCACTAAGTAGCATTGACAATGCCTAAACATATCAGAATTGTGAAAATCAATGAACTTGTATTCTAAAAAGTGAGATTTTAACTGTCTTTAGAAAAATGTTTGGTTTGAAGATGGAAGAAAACAAAGTGCATTTTAGACTTTTATACTTTTCTATTACTGTAAAGCCATAAATGCCAATGAAGCAATAACTAAGATATATTCTGCTTATGGAAAAGTTGCTTATTGAAGAGTATATTGTATAAAAAAACAAAAGACATTTTTTCTTTTTGTGCTGTTTATTTTTATGCCGATTTAAAGTCCTTGTTTCAAACAGTGTCGTATGTTGCATCTATTATAATGATAAATTATGAATTGAAATAAGATAATACATAAATCACAAAGTAAAAAGTTTAAAATTATTATATTAACTCAATAATTTGTTTAATACATTTCAATGTATGTTTATCGATTGGTAAATTAATCAATGAAAAATTAACGTTTATTAAAAATATTTATCTTCTTACAAATAATAAATTATAGTATTTAAGCTATTTGAATTTTAGTGAAATATTAGGTATTAGGTATTTATTTGCTTATTTCTCGATGTACACAATTTTAGAAGTAATCTTAATCAGTTTTAAATATACATTTTCTTTAGAAAATATCTTTTATTAATATCTTGGCACCAAAGGATTATGTTTTGTTTTGTTTTAGAAGCGATTTAAAATGACATAGTTCATACACTCTCTATCAAAAAACATTTTATTTATTACTGAACTAGACTAGAGAAGGGAATAGACTAGAGAAGTGACTAGAGAAATATTTAAAAGTTTCTTTATTTGTGAGCTGCGTCTGCGACTGCTATTGTTAGAGGGTAAACGTTCAATCATGTCGCAAAAGTTGGGTCTTGCCTCGACGAAAACATCGATCACTTAAAGTCTGTATCTATTGTCACGGTGCTTCATCAGAAAAGAATCAAGGAAAACCGGGCGAAACGACGAATAGAAGAAGAGGGCCACCGGATGAAGAGAAAAAGGACCATACATTAATGAAACGGAGGAGGCGAGAGACGCATCGAATCCTTACGGCGCGATAATTTAATTAAATCCTTAATGCCGTCAAGTGGAACGAAAGAGATGGAGAGTAGAAGGAGAAGCGGAGAAAGCCAACTTTCCATTCAAAACATAATATTTATAGCCGATAAAAGATTAATTAAATCCTTGCATTTCGCAATACCCCAATTTCATTCCGTCAGTCAGGACGAAGGATGTTGGATGGAGTTTGTAGCATGGAGGTTTGGCCTTTCCTACTCTGGGCCCTCCCTGTGTTATGATGGGAGTATAACAGATTGGAAAATAACTGTACGCTCCGCAGCGGTTTACAATAATTTTTAATTAAATGTCGAACATGTTTTCCTTGCTGCATTCGGTGAATAACAAAATACAGAATGTGGAATAGAAAAAACACTAGTTACAGCGTTTTAAAGCGCTACGCCGTAGACTAAAAAGAAAATCAATTACTGCAACTCCAGCATTCTGCACTTCCTCTTGTTGCTTTTTGTTTAATAGAGCAGCCTGCATTTTTATAATTGAATATTTGCTTTGAAGCTTTTCTTTTTAATTCATTATTTTTCATTTCAATTATATTTTATAATAGCTATAGTTGAGAGCGATGAAAGAGCATTATTTTATATTATGTATTTTATTTTCTTTCTTTAACACAAATATACATTTTAAGCTTTTTCTTTTGTGTTACACAGTGTTTTTTATTTTTTTTTGTAAACGAATCAAATTATTAATACGGAGTATTTAATGATGTACTTAGTTTGTAATATTAGGGAATTGTACTATTGTACTTGTTAATACACCAAATACAATGGTGATATTGCAAGAACAACAGTGAAATGTCCAGTCAAATTATGTACCATGTCCATTGATTCCATGTTATGGCTTTGCAAAGTAGTCAACATGAAGCTCACGGGGACGTAAATTGAAGATGTGTAGAGAACACATAACATATTCATATGGCACGTAATACAATATACTACAGGATTATGGCACTTTGAACTAGCTTAAAACTAACAAATTTTATTCTCAATAAAAAAATCGCAAATACGATTTACATTCATATATTTATTGAAATAAAAATTTTAATGAATACAATTAAATATAAGTTTCCTTTTATTACAAATTCAACAAAAAGATTATGTGCCAGTTAATTTTTAATATAATCACATTTAACATTGAACTAAAATTTGTAAAATAATATGTGCCGGTTGTGAAAGTGGTACAAGTCATCTATTTTTGTTTCCAGATATTGAAATTATATGAAATTTACAAAAATATTTACTCTTGTAAAAAAAAACATTTTTTGAATGCATACAAAATGGTTTGTAATATTATTGTAATAATAAATTTTATTAAAAGTATTCATTTACATTCATATTTATAATGTCTGGTTTTCTTCATATTTACTGATTTAAAATATGTATGGTAAATTGGAGGGTTGTAGATCAGTAAATCCATACATATCTTTATATTTTTCTTCTTAACCGTTAACCGTACTTTCCAATTGTGGGGGAAAGATGTAAAACATAGAATTCGGTATCATCATCTAAAGGGGTTTTGTACAACATATAATATGAAGCGTTTTGTAAAAACTTCATCTATTGAATTTTCAATCAATAGACAGATACATACTCAGTATTTTTGTTGTTACTTCTTTCAGTTGACTTGTTGAAAAAAAATCTTTCTGCTTTCTGCAAAATGGATTCTTTTGATTGGTTCATAATAATACTAATACAGTATCATAATAGATCGGTAAATATTAATGGATAGATACCACAAATTCTCGAGAGTGCACATATAAGAAAATTATTAAAATATATTTAAAGAATAATTATTTGAAAATATTACCAATATATATTATATAATATTATTGATTGCTTTAACATATTATATGTGTAAAGAAAAGAATAATAATAATTAATCAATATTCAATGATGAATTTTCTTTTTTTATTCTGGCAATAGACGTTTCATTGAAACCTCCTATGGGATCAATAAATGAAATGAGTATCCAGAAATCGGCATTTTGCCTTGAAGCGTGATTAGCATGTGTTCGAACGTAACGCGGTCCTCCGCAAGCTCCCTAATTGAAACACATCGAACGCTAATTAATTAACGATATCAATTAAACTGTAATTGCACCAGTCGTTTCCTCAAACATCGTGCACTTTAAATATAATGCCCATGCCTTTAAATCTCCAAACAATACCAGCATTTAAAAACAGACCATCGCAGTTATCGTCGAGCTCCATTTCCTCTTTCATAAATTGAACTTTAAAATGAACCCCCGGCACATTTTTTTACACCTGTCCGAATATAAATGATTATATTGTTTTCCGGAGGTAGCAAAAAAAAACGTAACGTCGATAACGATCGCATATTTACAGTGGACTATAATATTGTAAAATGTTGGAGTGGATATTTATGTCATCGTTCCGTTTAAACGAAGATTAATGGCGGTCCGATGGCATTGAAATATGGAATCTGCGAGAGCAGTGCGCGGAAAAAAAATGCAACGAAAAAAAAAGTGAAACGTACGTCGGAACGAAAAAAATAAATATGAGAAAAAGAAATAAATTCGTTTCGTACTTGGTGATCGTTTCATTTCTTTCCGTTACACAATACTTCTCCGCCTCCTGCCATTTCTTAAATGGCTCCGGGGCGCATTGAAGGAAGGGCAGACCGGAAAAAGAATGAAAATGGAATCAAACAAGTGATTAATCTGATATGCTAAATCTTCCTGGGGATAAATCAAAAGTCGGGGTCCATTCATCTTCATATACGACAATTAGTGTCTCGAGATTTTTCCACTTATTTTTCACTTTTGTAACAAATGATGCCCAGATACTATTTATCTTACAGATTTATTAATGCTGCTGTTACACTTCTTTTGGAGGAGGACTTGTATTTATTTGATGGTGCGTGCGTTCCGCCTTTTTGGTTTTCATTTCTTTCTGTACCCCTGTTATCCAATTCAACGCCAATGTGCATCAATGGATAATTAGATCCTTTGATGATAGATAATAGCACTATATGTGCGGTTATCTAACTCTGCTTGACATTTATTCGTATAAAGGAGGGACCGAATTGATTCCGTTGATGCGGTGTATGGCGAAAGTATTGCTTGGTGTGATTAGCAGCATCAAAGTTAGTGCACACCGCATTTCAGTCATCGATCCTATTAAAATGAATGCAGTCTCTCCTATCATTAGATACATTGTATAATACAATGCTATACACGTAAACAATTAGTTATCATTACAGACATTGCAATCTAACACAAATTGGACATTATTTAATTGACTTTGAATTTCGACCCTTTGTGTACAATTTTTTAAAAATAACATTATGACTTGACTATTATCATTTAAGAATGTTCCTAAAATTTAAATACTGTGATTTTTCTGGTATTAACTGCTTGAAATATTTTCTGTTTTCCGAGAAAAATATGTAACATAACATTGAACTTCCTTATGAAATATGAAACAAACACTGTCATTACAACTTTTGGTTTTGGAGAGAATCTCATAACAATTCTATAGCATTTTCTTTCCATTTGATGTATTATTTTGAACAAAGAAATGTACTTCAATAATATCTACTCAAAATAAAAGTTCTTAGAGAAATAATTAACACAGACGAAAAGTGTTCTTAATAGGATGAACATGAAACATAATTTTATACAACTAACAAATATGAGACATTATGATGACAGTTTTTTTTAAATAAACGGATATTGTTACTGAGTTCCAAAAGCGAGTTCTGCGTAATATAGAAGCTGTTTTGATGCTTTGGTCAAAACAGCTAGTCATCACTCAGTTTCGGATAAATAAAAGAATGTTAAATTCGTAAAAGTACTGTTTCGAAACATTTTTAGGAAGTACCAGAATATGTTAAATGATATTTTATAAAAGGGGTTGTATAAACTCCAAAATATAACTGGTGACTTCCATTGTGATAAAGATTAAATATTTTTCAGACGGTAGAAAGTACATTAAACTTAAATATTTAAAAAAATTCACAGTCTATAGAAATTATTTGAAAAATATTCATATTAAATAATTAAACTTTATTTTAAACTTATCTTATTACAATCATTATTCGTATTGGTATAATGTATTGTTCATGTATGATAAATTTCTTGAATAATAAATTCAATATTATATTTACTTACTTCATTAGGATAGTAATATTAAATATTGTAATAAATTTATTTCATTTTATTTAATCAAAAACATGGCACTACATTATTGTGCATGATAATGTGCCGGATAACGTCAAATCCATAAGTTGAGCATTTCTCAAGGTTTAATCCACCTTGAGGGAAAAAGCCTTGATAAATGTTGTATGCATGTACAGTGATTTGAAAGCTAACGTGGCAGAAAAGCGCATTCCTATAGGAATAAATAAATCTATGTCACTTTTTAAACTTTTTCTTAAAACGCTACGATTTTATCAATTTAAATCAAATAAAATCTCAACAATACTAGAGATATTTCAAACACCTTAAAATATATTTTTTTACAAATACTTTTGTGATTCATAGTTAGTCATAAAAATTAGATTACCTTTACATAAGTTTTATATTTATTAACGTTTTCAATATTTATTAATATAAAAAAACGTCTATATTTTAATGATTTAACTAGTAAAACTTTAATAAATTATACACCTTTTTTTACCTATAAAGTCATGCAATAAAGGCCGTAGGCTAAGGTTAAATTGCGTACATTTGCATAGTTCTTACGACACTTATCGTGATTTATGGCCAGATTTTTGTGCCTTAAAGGTGTTACTGAAATTATTATTACGGTAATCCTTCGGTAACAACGGGGCTTTACGTCAAACAGCCGACGCTTGTTATTTTATATGCTTTCCAGTGATAAAATGAATTCATCCCGGTTTTTAGGATTGTACAGACCTTGTTTTCGTTTTAACATTTCACACATTCTAAAGATACAGCGCTTTATTTATTGAAATTTATTACATTATATAATAATAACAAAAAGTGTTACTGTCTCGTAATATTAATATAAAATATTTTAGTTCTATGCATAATCGAAATAAAAAAGAAGATTTTCAGTATTTTCCTCATAAACCAAAAAATGCAAGAATAAGCAATATGGAAAATATTCCCCAAAACGCTCAAATCTAGCATGCAGAAAGTGGAAGTCTGTGAATATACATATATGTATATATGAAATATGTTATATTCACATGACGAACGCCTCTAGGATTAAACCTCGTGCACCATGCTCGTTCTTTTTTTCATTCCCTCTTTGTCTATCTCTTTCTCTCTCGATTCCATTGTTCCAGCATTAAAATTGCGAAACAAAAAAAGGAATCCCAGAGAATAAAACGCGGAGGGTGGAAGGCGAAGGTATTATTTTAAATGGACGAACACGTCGGGGGTCGGGTGGGTGCCGATTGTATTTGCATTTTATTTTGCAACTGATGGTACGTAGCTTAAGCGGCTTTGCGAGGCAGGAGAATAGCGCAAAACTCGCGAACGCAAAATTGAAATAAATATTTAAAATGAAAAAAAAACAAGTCACTAGATTTGCTCTACCTTTTTTTTTTTCTATTGAACTGAAAAAAAAAACTAGAGTCGACAGCAAAAAAAAGTAGCTAAATAAAATCCAGCATGGATTTTACGTGTAACTAAAAACACCGACGTGCGGTCCAGCTGGGAACAATGTTTATCTATAGATTATCCCAGATTTGAATATTTTGCACTAATGGAACAGCTAGCTAATGTCCATTGCATACTTGATGTTCAAGAGATTACAAAAGTTATGCAACGTTGATCTGCTTTGTGTATATAAATAATAAGTCTTGGTATATAAAAAGAGTGTCCAAAAAAGAATTGACAGTTTAAATTTGTCGCCATTCTTTTCGCGGTAAAAAAGAAGAGATTTTTATATTCTATCATTAGTAAACATTGAGGTTAATTTATGGAAAATACAGAATCAAAATTATAAGAAATCACTTGAAAAATGGTGAAACTGTTCACAGATGATGTACTTTCTTTGGACATCGTAATGATGCTACTCGTAACACCATGGAGAATTGTTAGTAAGTGTTAGTAAAAGTGTAGAAGAATCCTTCAACATCAATTCATCGTCTCAATCAACAATTACGCATTTCTAGAAGCTCTACTTTCTAATAAAACAAAAATATTATCAATTATCAAATGAAAAATGTGTTTTATTGAAAAAAATAAAATTTTAGTTTATTTTGGGACACCCAAAATATTCACACAATAATTATGTACGAAAAAAGTCAAGAGTTTTTTTTATTAGTTTTAAATTAATTACTAATTATATAAATTATATTTATAAATAACATTTCTTTGTTTTACTTCTGTCAGAAGATTGTAAATTGACTTTTTTAAAATATTTATTTTCTCGTATTTATTAAGATTCTGTAATAATAACTGTCTTTTCTGTTTAAATTATTCCTATTCTGCCTTTATATATTTGAATATTATAATAAATGAAATATACAATTGTAATTAATCAAGTAAAGAAATAATCGAGAAGAAAATTCCTTACAATTATTGATAAATCTTTGAAAACTAAAATCCAAATTTAATGAAATTTGATGCATATAATTAATGAATATATTATGAATCAAATCATTTAACATTACATATAATAGTATATGATTGTATATAATAATTAATGCAAGTAATTATATTACAAATTGCAGCAGCGTATTGTATTTTGTAGGTGTAATCTAGGTCATTAATTGTACGGTGGGCAAAGTTCGCCCAGTGTATGATATGTTAATGAAGCAATTAATAAGACAGTTTCCTTGTTAGTAATGGAGCTGGTGTGGTGTAGTATAGTAGTTAGGGTACTAACCTCATCCGAGTGATGAAGACCGGCGCTAAGTCCAGTTGGGCCGCAAGACCTAGATCGGAGGCCTTTATCTCTTGCCAACCTGAATACTTGACAAGAGAACAGGCAGGAGACGGCATATCTGTAACAAGATTACGTGACAATTAGAAAACAGAATAATGTGCAGTGTTGGGCGTGTGCATGAACGAACATGCTGTGGATAAGGAAAGAGCAGGAGCAGCAGGATTTTAATTTAGCAAATGGAAGTGTCACGGAACGCGTAATACGTCGAGATAGTAGACTTTGGTTTAATAAAAGATGTCACGCTGTTTGGGATACATGCATCCAAAAGAAAGGCTTTCATCTGTCTGCATTAGCATGTTTTAATATCGATAATAAAAGAGCGACTGCTTCCAGCTACTGCATTGAAATAGTCCCAAGTCTCTTATAATTAACTGCAGATGTTAATGATAATCTAAAATTGTACTTTTAATTAAATGACATAATAATATCTTCACTTATACGGTCTCTTATTGCTTTGTTTATTTTAAAAGTATTCAATTAGTCCGGTTTCAAATACTGTGGGATATTGACCAATCAGATGTGAGGTATTTCTGTATTATTTTTTTGGCCATCAAAAATAATGGAATTTAATTTAGTTTCTCAATTAGTCCAGTTTCAAATAGTCCGGAATATTGGCGGAACCAATAACCCGGACTGTGCAATATATTGCTGTATATACAGATATTTTTACTTTTTTATTATTAAGTTTTCCAATATTTTGTGAGCGTGTCCTACATACAACTGATTCGTAATGACTGTTGAAGAAGTGAATCAAGGGGAATGAGTCCACTAACTTGGTCTGCCATTTAAAAGGACCTCGTCGTCCTACTACGTGAGAAGCTTCCTTCCAATTAGGAACATTGTCTGACCAATAATCAAAATTGCGTCTATTGACAAAACTATTTTAGTAAAATATGTGAGTATTACTGAAAATTTTATATAGTGGAACTAACTTTATCGATATTAGCTATAATTATATAAATTACCATTTTTTTTTAATTACTGTTTATACTGCTTACAATTTAGCTAATCTATTAAGAAATGTTATTACTCTCATATAAAATAAAATTAATTATAACGTGTATATGTTTCTTTATATAAATCCTTTAAAATACGTAATATGTACTTAAAATATTTTATCTTGCCTTATATAAGACATAAATGACTAGCTTTAGCACTCTAATTGAACTAACATTTACATATTCGTATGAACGTACAATGCTGTATGACTTTTAAAATAATAATATCACGATCTTACTAAAATCTATACATGTAATGTCAAAGTATAGTTTTTTCGTTAATACTATGACACATCTATATATATATAAAAAATAGTATATAGAAATCTACTATCCAGTCGATGTATAATTTTTAATTCAACTTTATGTAAACATCATAATATTTAACTGATTTTATATATTTTCTGCCACATAATTAATAAACATTTATATACGTAATAAATAATCTTCCTTAAGAGTATTAAGAGATTTTAATTACATTAATTATATAATTTAATATTTTAAAATAATGCTTTGGACGTCTCATTTTTTTTTTAAAGAAAAATATAAAATATAATAAGATTATATAAACACATAGACAATTTAATATTATTTAAATTAATAGAAGTAAAGGGAATAAAGTTATTTATTTTATCATTTGTACTATTTCTTAATGCATAAAATAATTGGATAATATTTTGGTCAACGTAACTAATTTATTGCTTAGTGAAACCTCGGATTTGGAATGACCAAACCATTTCGGTTTCCTAACAGAATTTACTAAAATTTGCAAGTAGTGTTTCAATATGATAGAATGATTACTCGTTTTTAAAATCCGAATTAAAGAAAAAACATTTTGTTTCAAACTATTTGAACATTTATTTATTATGTAATGGTTAGTTTTATAATATTAATATATATTTCGTTATTTCGTGTGGAATAAATTGAGGTGCGGAAACGATAATTCTATTATAGACTAGTTTCCAAAGCAATTTGTTTCTGTTTGTTGGTCAGTACAGCAGTTTTCCAGTTGATAAATGGTCCAAGTTAATATTTCGTAAAGTTTAACAAAAGTCTTGTAGTCTCATTCCGCGCGAGCGCTGCGCATATTGTCTGGAACTGAAACCTCAGGTCAATGACGTGCCATTTTTTTCCATTCCCTTATATGCCAGTTGATGCCACAGGTTTTTCCAAACCTTTTCCTCGGATTTTATTTAAAAATTTCTTGCTGGTAAATTGTCCGGAACCAAATTAAGCGAACGCACGCTTATGTAAAGTGTTGTTAATAATGGTGGAGGTGCAGGGTCGGCTATTGTTTTGGACGTTTAGAGAAGCGGAAAGAGGGTATCCAGGGAATGGCAAAGGCCCTAAGGGTTCGTTCCCTGTAGCCGCGAATTCGAGCTTGCTCTTGAATTCGAGTCACGTGAACGGGATAATATCAGCCCCGGCGCCGCCACCTATTTATTACGCGACACGGTGCGTCCGATGTTATTATCAACACCCAGGTATACGCCTGATACCTGTATGTGTGTGTGTATATACCTGAGTGCGAGTGGTTTACGAAATTTCTATGCACCAACCTCCGGATCGACAAACGAGGGGTCTTTCCCGCATTATCACCAGATATATGCGCATATCCATATAGATTATACGCTGCATACTATATACATACATTTTCGAACTAGTCAATTTTTATTCTCTTACAATACACCCCCTGCGGGATTTTATAGTTTAATTTCGAGCCAGCAATTTCGTACCAAGTTTTCCATTTATACCATTTTTCTTCTCTCTTCTACATCCCTTCGATATCCTACAGCAATACCCAGTTCCACTTCAACATTATTCCCTCGCCCCCTTCTATTTTGCACTCAGATATGCAAAAATCAGACGCGATGAACTCGGTATGAAATGGTCGATCCATTATATGAACGGTACGAGTGAGATCGTATTATGGATACCAATCGAACAGTGAGCGTGAGAAAGAGAGGAAACCAATAAAGAGTTGTATTTGGAGTGGTCGTAGTTGTACGATGTGCCATTCTTCAATACGAATATTCGGAATAAACATCTTTTCAGAACTCATTTTCCCGGGGCCGCGGCAATAATGAATAAAACGGCAATTCGATTTTGCGAAATTAATGGAAGCCCTGACACAGAACGCTGTGCAACTGCATTACATATTTAAGATTTTCTTAATTTCTGAACATTTCCATGGAATTGGAACAGTCGCCAACTGTGCGCATTGCAACTACTGTATTTTATGGCGTCCAGAAATATAAGCAATAATTTACTGCTGTTTTCTAAATAATGATCTTTGTCGATATTTAACATTTCTTACACATACAACGATACATAAATTGTGCAGAACATAAATTTATATTATGAATTGAAACATATTACGCAGAATTAAGAAATTTTAACATTGCAATTCTTTACAAATTCACATATTGATTACATTTTCTTACATATAATCTAATGTATATGCACTAATAAATAAGATGCATACAAAAGTAATTATTGGAATTCTGAATAAATTTACAAATAATATTTATTTATTGAATATATCTTGTCACATAAAAATTAAATCTAAGCACAAATGAATAAAATATATATAAAAATGAATCTAACAATATCTTACTTATATTTCGTTGGTTGGCAGTGAACCTTTAATATTTTGATTCTTTTCCAACAATACTTTATTGAATTATATTAGCAGTATTCAGTAGATATACATTATAACATCTATATTTTCTACATGATATACTTAATGGATTTTATTAAAACCTTTTTCTTCAATTTAATCTATTGGTAAAATAGATTGCTCTTTCAGATCTAAAAATAAACTGTTTTCTTTATTTTGTATACTATTTGTAATTGTATAGTATAGACATAAGTATGTACATATATTTGTCTTATTATATAAATAATTTATCAAAATGTTAGGTAAAGACTTTTATTATTATTATTGTATTATTAAATCATTTATATAGAACTTTTTTTTATAACCATAATTCCATTTAGTTTCGTTTGTCATGTTCATACGCAGATGTTATAATTTACTTTATAAATGTTAATAATTTATACAAATACTTCTTGAAGTTCATTTTCTTTTCTTATATAAAACATACTATATATGATTATAAGCTTAAGAAATACTATTAAAATATAATTACTACTAATATTATAAGAAATCCTCTTTGTATTTAAATTGTATTATTTAGTAATTATATAATTTATTTAACAAATTGTTATTGGCCCATTTAGGATCAAAGACCTATAGTCTTTTTGCCCATTAATTATAATTTTCACATTTAAAAGAATTGCTTGTTGCACAATTATAAATTTTATCATAACCGTCACTCAATAATAATGTTGGCATTTAATTAATGTTTATAATTAACTAAAGTTAATTATACGTATAAACTGAATTATAAATACAAATAAATTATTAATAATAAATATAGATATCAGAAAACTTATACAGCAATATTTTTTATTTATAAAGAAAACCTGCTTTTGTGCGGTAGATAGTGAGCGCATAAAAGAAATCGCACAAAAAAAATATTCGGAATTTTCATAAATTCCTACATATAACTTTGTACATACATTAGAGAAAATACCTCAAAGATTTACGAAATACATGAGAAAGTGCATCCAAACAAAATAAATTACACATAAAATATTTTAAAAACATGTAATTTATCATTTTACATATGGATAAATGCACATACACAATTCACTGCTATTCGTGTTAATCCTTGTGATGAATTGGTTCAAAATCAACTAACAAAATTGTTTGAGAAGGCTGTACCATATACCGCAATATGAAAAAAATTCTATTATTTTACAAAATAATTAGTGTATAGTAAATTTGAATGATGTGTTACAAAGTATGAATTTCATACTTAATATTAATTCTTCAATACACATTTCTTTGTTTTATATATCAACAAAATATACTCAATATTGTAAATTCGATTACTATGAGGATGTAGATTGATTTGAATAGATTTGCTATACGATATAAAATGAATACCGAATATTCGCAATGTCACTGGTATATAGAAAAAAAATAATAGAAGTGGACGGGGGTTACGCAGAGTGAGAGAGGAGGTTAATGATCCAAAACAAAGGCCCGACTAAAGGGATATTTCTTTGCCAAGAAAGATGTACATTATAAATTCCGGTCCTAACTCATCAACTCCGGCCGACGAAAGCTTTCCGGATTTCTGCTCCGGTAGCTTAATGGGATTCGATGTCGTCTCATCAAATTTATGACATCGATCTAGAAACGACCCTGCCTCAAACTTAACCCAATTTACCGCAGCCTTTCGGTCTAGTCTCTATGGTCTATTATGATTTGTTTACCCCTGTAATAGGCAAAAGGCGAAACAGAGAGATCGTTTTCTAGTCTGCTTCTTCCCCCGAGGCAATCCATATCAACCTTGTTAAAGTCAAAGCTAACAGTTCAACATAAGGTATTCATTATTTTTAATCTTATTATATTTTATGGAACTTTTTTATTTTTATTAAAAATAACTAATTCATATGATAATTATTTTGGCGCAGTTTTTTTACTTCATACGTATTATTGATAATTATTTTATCATTGAAATAAATTTTGTTATTATAAATATTTTAAGAGCAAAAAAAATGCAGTAAACGAGAAAATTAATTAACAAATCATAAAATATCAACTATTGACCATAGGTTTTATTTAATTGTCATTAATGAATATAATTACAGCATCATTAAACTAAAATGTCTTACGTTACTATTGGTATCTACTCTATTATGTAGACTTGCATTTGCAGTGTGTATGTTTGCTTTTGGTTAATTGTGCTAAGGTACATAATATTACGCTAAATGTATACACACATCCTATGCATTTATCATATGTAACTGTATCTGTAGATTCAATTGATTAACATGGCTTTGTGTGTACCTATGTGTAATTCTCGACTGCATTGAAATGAGATACGACTTGAATATATTGTTTTATATTATTGATTCATTATTTAGATTATACAGGAAATTGAAAGCGTTATAATAGAATACATAAACATTTAAATGAGATATTTCAATATTAAAAATGAATCAATTCAAATAACTATGACTATAGCATAAGAAAACGACATTTTCAATCATGAGTACTTTTCTTGAATTCCCTAATCTTCATTTAATTTATATATAATTGTTATTATAATCTTTGTTATAAAGATATTTACACAAAATAGTTTTAATAACATCATATAAATAATTTCATAATTACATAAATTGGCGGGAAGAGCAATGGTCAATGGTTATTAGTATTAAAATAAATATTATTATTACTTCCAATACTGTTGTTTATATGTAATAAACCCTTTATAACACGGTACCAATTATATAACGCGATTATATAAGAGTTGGCTGTACATATTTGTATTATAATTCTAAGTTTCTTATTAATCTGATTTGTACCAATTTCTTATAACACGGAAACTGTGTTATAAGAAATTGCGGTACCAATTAATCGCGTTATAAGAGGATAGTTGGATGTTTATTTTTATACTAATTATGAGTTTCTTATAAGGCGGTTTCCATGTTACGCGATATCAAATAATTGCGTTGTAAGTAGAGAGTTGCCGTACATTTTTGTTGTAATTCTGAATTTCTTATAAGACGGTACCACTTCTGATTTTTTTATAACGCGGTTTCCACAATACCAATACCAATTAATCGTGTTATATGAGGACTATACATTAAAACATTGGTTGATACATTTCCATCATACGCATGTACACATTGTTCCAAGTATTTTGTATAAAGACATTGTTTATTTTATAGTTATAACAATGATGCTGTAATTCGATGATTCGTTATTGTTTGTAATACGCTCTATCCATTTATATTTGTACTTATTGGCTTGTAATGCACAATTGCAATTATTATTGTCTAACTAAATTAATTTAGCCATAGCATATTTATGAACATAAAGCCGGCATTGGTCGAACTTCGTGATATATCGCGGTCGGCGCGTTGTAAAACCATTCATTAATATTCATTCCTGTATGCATGTACGTAATGTGTTTTATGGAAATTGAATAACAAACAAATGTAATAGTAATTATATTATTTATTAAAGAAAAAAAAAGAAAAAAACGTAATTGCCTCGCACGGATTGGAATATTGTTGCAAGTTGTAAATACAGACCCAAACGCAACCCAAAATTTAATAAGCAATCATAAACCGTTATCGTTCTGAATAAATCTGAATTAATCCAGAGCTCAGAGCGTACAAAACCGTGACTCGAACAATGCCGGATTTCATCTAGATTTTTCTGGGACACCAATTATTTCAACATTCTATTTACATATGTATACTTTATTTTATTTACAAACATTTTACTGAAAAAATATCAATATCTAGATTCTACTTAAAAGTTTAGGTTTTAAATAATATGTAACTAAATTATGGCATAATTTTACAATGTTTATTATCTCATTTGGGACAAAATTGTACAGACCGTGATCATAATTGGCGGAACAATTTATTAAACATAGTACGGGTAATTGGTTTAAAATTTGTTTAAAACCAGACTCAAAGAATAATACAAAATAATAAATAATACAAATAATTTTATACTAATTTTTTAGAATCTGTTTTTGTTTTTCTCAATAAACATAATAAATACGCACTGATTGAAACCGCACTATGTAAGTTATTGGTGTACATTAAATGACCAAAGACTGATTTTGGTTATTATGCTGTATACATAATATATGGTAGTTTTCTCTACCAGTTGCGTCTATGAAAACCAGTAAATCAAACTCAACAAAGCCTACCATAGCCTAAAATAATTCTAAATAAGCTAACTTAACCCTTAACTTAACATGGATTAATTAACTAAACCTATATAACCGAACCCTTACTTGTTGTTTTAAAATATCCAACAGGTAATGAAAAGTACAAAGTATGTACTAGTTATGTATATATATATTTAATAAATTTATTATAATATATATATAAAAATATTTTCTTGTTAATTTTATTGTATAATTTATAAATATAATGTATCGTATAATGTATTTTACTATATATTACAATTTGTTTATAAAATATTTATGAATATCAATCAATTTATATTTTATATAAGCATATTTTTATGTGCTTCTTATTTGAAAGACAAGAAATTTCAATGAAAGTTTGTTATATTGCTTTCGTTCAATTTCATCGCTTGAGTTAGCTCAAAATATATTTTCTGATAAAAGTTTGTAACTAATGAAATATAAATTATTATCTAAAACATTTACAAAGTGGAAAATGTATACATAAATATTCTGAATGTGTCTTATATATTTAGTTTGTAATTGCAAATGAGTAATTGCTGTTTTTAAGGATGTTGTTGATTTGGTAACATAGCTTGGTGAGAGTTCCGGCGGATATTTGCGTCGGTTGCTGGCGTGGAAGGACGTTTCCAAGTTTAGTGCTTGTGTTAGAATTCTCTATGATTAATTATGTTAGTTATCTAGTTCGAGTTACAGTATGGTCCAACGAGTTCCTTATTCTTATGATTATGTTTAATGTAATTTGAAAATGGCATCGCTCCAAAATTAATACAATTTACACGATTATAAAATGATCACTAATATATACCAACTTATTATCAAAATAAACTAAATCATCTGAACTCTCTCGTGGCAAACCTTTGAAAGCGTCATGTGTAATTATAAGTTATATAACGTAATTACGCATTTATATTTATTCGTTTTTTTTTACATATATTGATTATGTTTATAGTATGAAAAACAATAGATTTGAAGCTTGTTAGTCAATCTAAAAATTATCCTATTGGCTAATCAGATATGAATTGTCTGAATTTTGAACTTATTTTACCATTAGTTATTAATTAACATAATAAAAATATATAAAGAATTGATTTAATATTAATTAAATTATGTAATAATAATTGATATTCTTTATCAATTAAAAATTTGTACTTACTGTTCGTAATTTTAATTAAAAACAAATTTTGCAAACTGTTTTATAACTTCTACCCTACAATGATGTCGATTAACTGAACTATGACGTTAGTCTGACGTAGTTTCACGTCGTTGTGACGTTAGTTTCCTTTACGATGTCTTGTCAACGATACAATAACGTTGATTGATATCATTATGACGTTAGGTCTACGTCATAATAACGTCGATAATGAAATGCCTTATGTTTTTTTTCTATTTTTTCGCATTGTTCTCATGTATTGCATTATGAGTATTATAGTTAAAGTTATAAAAAGATATGATTTAAATGAAAGTATAGTAGCTACTTTTTTAATGGTTATTGGAATCTTGTGGATATAGCATTTGAAATGAGAGAATGTTCTCAGGCACTTCCATCAAGATATATACCCGTTCGTCTGGTATTCAACTTTCTATTTATTTTACGTAAATCGAATTAGCCAGGACTACTTGAAATTCCAGAAGGGCGCATAGCTCATCGTTTCATAGGATTATTATATATGTGCATATTGAGTGGTTCCACATATTTAGATTTTTTTTCATATTGAATGACATTAGATTCAGCACACGCCCCGTGCATTCGATTAAATTTTCCATAACTTCATGGAGACAACAAGGAAAATGCGTTCCACCCTTATATATATACCCACACGTGCATCTTTCCTCCACCCCTGCTGTATACTTTTTTATTCAACTTTTCCATCGCCACCGTTTGCTTTGTTTCATTATTGCAAAATAAACTTCACAAGTCCATTAAAATTCATAGCAAAAATTTGATTTCCAAGCGCACACAAAAGTTTATAATTACTTTATAAGACAGAAATATGAGACTGAAGTGGCGATGTACGAGAAAAGGGCAAAGAACTGATTTATTTTTCATCCCCCTCCCGTTTGCTTACCTGCCTGTAGGAGATTTTTTTCTCCCTTGATAAAAATTTGCAGAAATTTAATTTCTGCCTGGAATAATTGCGTTTCGAATGCATGACAACAGTTTTGGTATTTTGTCGTTCTGAAAAGGGGTTGCAACGGATCGGACCTGGCACGAACATATTTGGAATTTTCACAGTGAATGCATTCCATTGTTAAGGTTCATAAAGCAATCGATAAAGTGTGTGTATGGAGGCGGTATGATACATTTTATTACTTTTCACCTAGAGCGTTTGCTGTGCTTCCTGTTTCCGCCACATGGCAAACGCGACACGGCATTGCTTCTTCTTGAAATATTAGAAATCCTGAAGATTTGTCACGTAAGCTCTGCCGCCATTATGTAACCGGAAATTTCCGTGTCGCGGCGAAAAAAAAGGGAAGAAAATGATTGCGAGTAGTATCGAAACGCAAGGGAATCTCGAAAGAAGAGAACGGAAAAAATCCCTTTCAGTGTAAACACATCATTTGCTTAAAGTTTTACTTCGATACAAAGGCCAATCGATTTATTGCCAGGAAAAACTCCGTTTTCCTTTCAATTAGGTTTCACTTTTACGCTCCGCTTTTGGACAGCATCCAGCGAAGAATATTTTCCATAAATTCAGATGAGGCTAAACATGGAAACTTTACGAACAGCACTCTTAAGGGTCGTGAAATTATGTGAGGAAGGTTGATAATTGTTGCATTCAGGGTGGGTCGTTGTCCGGCAATTTCGGTTTGTTTGTGAAGTTTGTCGGGGAGGTCTTACACACATTAGACCCAAGGCTTCTTCATTCCCTTTAAGCGCTTTCCATATTCCTCGTACTCGCTTTCACCCGTCGGGAGAGTCACATAATTTAAATAAAATACACCCCTTCTCAGGAGACTTTCCCACAAGACCTTAATCCAATACTTAATTCCGCGTTTCCTCTCACTCCTATACCCCTCCACAAGGCCAGCCCATCCCATCTGAAACCCAAATCTCGTAATCGTAATCTGCTTTTCCTCTTAGCCCTTTTGTATTTAAATCGCATAAATTTCTTCATTCCTACTTTATTTCGGGTATAAAATTTCTTTTAATTACTTTCACAATTTTACCGCCATTCTCTAATCACGACTAATGAAATTTAATTTTAAAACACCGTTTAAATACTTTTCCA